>NC_090931.1:833270799-833573829 GCF_040938575.1 Ambystoma mexicanum
GGAGGCGCTGGTGGCGGGTAAGGAGACTCACGGAGGTCCTATTGACGAGAAGAGGTATCCAACAGTTTCGGATGGTCAAAGCACCTCGAGTCGTGAAGAACATTTCGCCAGATCTGCTTCTATGGGGCTACCTGTAGAGCACACACTTGTGCGCACACCAGTGCCTGTCCATTTGGCTGCAGGCCTCGTTCTGAAGCAACAAATGGGAGGGCTTGCAGAGACTCAGCGAGTGGTGTTAGTTGATCAAACTATCATCAACCCGCATCAGTGTGCATCAGCAACGACGGAGAGGACAGAGAGGTTGGAAAAAGTCAGAGTGATTATCCACATCACAATGGATTGCAGGGAGAGACCTTTGCGTTTCCAGTGGGTGAACTGCTTAGTACTACATAGGTGATAGAGATAGAGGAAAATGACCCCCCAGAGGTAAAGAAACCCGAATCACGACCTATGGGACCAACGGAACCTCAAAGCACTAGGCAGAAAACAGGGGTGAGTAAAATTACTAAATATTTCTCTAGATTGATGGTAGATATTTTAAACACCTCTGGGGGCAATATTTGGGGGGGGCTCAGGCAGAAAGTGAAATGGTGGATGCTGTTTCAATTGCCCTGGATGAGCTAATAGAGGGGGAAGTCGAGGACGAAGTGCTGTTGGAGACCACTGCCAGGATGGAGGCAGAGCAGCATCTGCCTGCCCCTCGTACCTCATTTATCAGTGACTGAAAGAAATCTACAGCCTGGGATTTAGAGTCATCAAATCTGGCTGGTATTCTTACTCCTGATATTGTCCGAATCACTCAAACGATGATGCGATTTCCCAGCCTAGAGGAAAAGTAAGAGAAACTGACATGGGTGTTGGGGGGGTGGTATCAACATCAACACCCCACGTAGACCAAAGCACACACACTTTTCAGAAGCCCCGTGAAGGTGCTTCAGTGGATGATAGCCTGGAGGGTAGAGCGCAGATGAAAAGAACAAGTTACTTCTTACCTTGTAACGTTCTTTCGATGGGATGTTCCTCCAACGTATTCCTTATCTTAGATATCTCTTTCCAGCTTTGCTGGCCTCGGAAATTTTTTCTCTCTAGAGGGCGCTGCGCGTCGACGTCTGCCGAGTCGATGTTCCTCGACAGCCGCCGTATCGACGTCAACGTCATCCTGCCTATAAAGGCCGCGCGCAGCGTCTGTTGCTCAGTTCCGTTATGTAGCCCACAATAATTCTTTCTGGACTAGACTAATCACCCTGAAGGGGCGTAAGCTGCAACAACAAGGGAAGTAGTACTGCGGGGATGGATGGGAGGGTCGATAAGGAATACGTCGGAGGAACATCCCATCGAAAGAACGTTACAAGGTAAGAAGTAACTTGTTCTTCGAAGGGATTGTGTCCTCCAACGTATTCCTTATCTTAGATAGGCTCCCATAGCAGTATTCTGTTATTGGAGGTGGGAGTACTGACTTCATGCTTCCTCTTATTGATGAATAGAGTGCAATACTGCCCTTCCAAACCTAGTTTCCTGACTGGAGGAGGAATCCAAGTTGTAAAACCGTGTAAAGGTATGGACGGACAACCATGTGGCAGCCGCACATATGTCTCTAACCGGCACTCCTCTTTTGAGGGCCGATGAAGCTGCGATACCTCTGGTCGAATGAGCCCTAAGATTTTGAGGGGGCTCTTTTCCTGCCAGTTTATAACATTCCAAAATGGCTAAAATGATCCATCTGGAAATGGTCTGCTTAGTTATCGGTAACCCCAGCTTGTGACCTGTGTAGCCTACAAACAGCTGGTCTGCTTGTCTTATCCTAGCCAGTCTACTAATGTAAAAACTTAAAGCCCTTCTTGGGTCCAGCCTGTGTAACCTCTCTTCCTCTTTCCCCGGATGGGGAGGAGGATAGAAAGATGGAATGGTAATCTTCTGTGTGATATGAAATTCAGAAACCACCTTTGGGAGGAAATTAGGCTTCACTTGCAGAACAACTTTGTCTTTGTGAAAGATTGTATGAGGGGGTTTACAAGAAAAAGCTTGTAACTCGCTCACCCTTCTAGCAGATGTAAGTGCTACTAATAAAACAGTCTTAAGGGTAAGAAATCTTAACGAACAAGAGTGGAGTGGTTCTTAAGGTGTGCCCATCAGGAAAGTTAGGACTAAATTTAAATCCCATAGGGGAACCTGGAATGGTATTGGGGGATAAAAGTTAATTAACCCCTTTAGAAACTGTATTACCAAGGGTAACTTGAAATAGGATGGTTCTTCCGCAGTGCGCTTAAAGATGGATAGCGCTGCAAGATAGCCCTTGATGGTGCCAACTTGAAGGCCTGAATTTGCTAAATAAAGTAGGAAGGACAAAACCATTGGTGTACCACATGAAAAGGGATCGATATTCTTTTCCCTACACCAGCTGCAAAATCTGTTCCAACGGCAGCGGTATAAAGATTTTGTTGCTGGCCTTCTTGCCGAAAGCAACACCTCCATAACGTCATCAGGGAGGTCCCAATCCTTGTACCTCAGCCTTTCAGAAGCCAAGCATGAAGGTTGAGGGTTTTGATGTCTGGATGGAGAACCTGACCTCCCTTCTGTGAGAGCAGATTCTCTCTGAGTGGAAGTCGAATTGGAGGGCAGATGGACAAGTCTAGAAGGTCCGGGTACCACGTTCTCCTGGCCCAATCCGGGGCAATTAGGACCATGGTTTTCCGGAATCTTCTCAACCTCCTGATCATTTGAGGAATGACAGGGACCGGTGGAAACGCGTACAGGAGCGGAAACTCCCAGTCCACTATGAGCGCGTCTCCCAGAGCTCCTCTCGGGGGAAATTCCCTTGAACAGAACAGATTGCACTTCCTGTTGACACTGGTGGCGAACAGATCCACCTGAGGGGTTCCCCAAAAGGCGAAGATCTCTTGAAGGACTTCCTGAGCTAGTTCCCACTCGTGGGAGACTGTGCTCTGCCTGCTCAGAGCCTCCGCTGTCAAGTTCTTCTCTCCGGCTAGGTGAACTGCCGATAGAGAGATTCCTTCTTGGATTGCCCAAAACCAGAGCTGCATCGCCTCTCTGCACAGAGGTAGTGATCCTACGCCTCCTCTTTTGTTGAGGTAATGCATGGCCACTGTGTTGTCCGTCATTATCAGGACATTCTTTCCTTGTACAGATGGCAGAAAAGCCTTCAGCGCAAGTCTGATGGCCCTCAGCTCTAACAGGTTGATATGTAGTCTTGACTCCGATGGAGACCAACGACCGCTGATGGTCAAGTCGTTGGCGTGGGCTACTGTTATCTCCGGCCAGGGTTGCCAAAACTGCTCTCCTTTCAGAATGTTCTCCTGACAGGCCCACCACTGAAGGTCTCCAGCCACCCTGTCGGGAACCTGAAGAAGATCTGTCATTCTCCCTGAGAATTGTGACCACTGAGTTCTCAGTGCCCACTGCAGGGATCTCATTCTCAGGCGAGCCTCTGGCACTAGGAAAATGCAGGATGCCATGAGGCCTAGCAACCTCAAAAAGTCGAAGGCTGGGAGAGGTTGGGCATTTTGAAACTTGGTGACCATCTGTAGAATATCTTGAGCCCTCACCTCTGGTGGCGAGGCTTTTCCCAGGGAAGTGTCCAGGATCGCTCCGATGAACTGGAGTCTCTGCGATGGTATCATTTGTGACATCTTTAAATTGAGGGAGAAGCCCAGTCTGTGAAGGGAGTGGCAAACATGATCTAGCTGGATCTGAGCTTGTTCCGAAGATACAGCTCTGATCAACCAATCGTCCAGGTAGGGGTAGACGAGAATCCCTTCCCTCCTTAGACTTGCAGCCACTACCGACATTAACTTGGTGAAGACCCTCGGGTGGAGGTCAGCCCAAATGGCAGCACTCGAAATTGATAATGAGAGTTGCCAATTGCGAACCTCAGGTATTTCCTGTGTTTGAAATGGATTGGCACATGGAAATAAGCGTCCTGAAGGTCCAGAGATACCAACCAGTCCTGGAACTGAAGGGCCTGAAGGATCTGAGAAAGAGTTACCATCTTGAATTTGTCTTTCCTGAGGAATTTGTTCAATTCTCGCAAGTCCAAGATGGGTCTCAGTCCTCCGTCTTTCTTTGGAATGAGAAAGTAAGGGGAGTACCAGCCCTTGTTCCTCTCCGCTACAGGTACCGGTTCTATGGCACCTTTCTCTAGCAGGTCTAAAATTTCCTGCAAGAGGAGCGGATCTGGAGCTTTTTGAGAGCTGATCCCCGGTGGATGACTCTGAGGTATGCGTAGGAGAGGCAGGCAGTAACCTTGTGCAACTGTCTCCAATGCCCAAGCATCTGACGTGATAGCCTGCCATTCCGCCAGATGTTGAGTTAACCTGCCTCCTACAGGTGTCTTGTGAGGGAAGTCCTCAGAGTGGTTTTGGGGCGGCTGATGCAGATGCCGATGGTAAAGAGGCACCTGCTGTTGCTGCGGCTTTTGAATATCTACCCCGTCCACCTCGGGTAGTTCTTCTTTGTCCCCTTTGAGCCGGTCGTCCTCTACCTCTTCCGAATGCGGAGTAGAAGCGAAAGGACTTGCCTCTTGCAGAGGTTCCTGTGGGACGTAAAGGTGTCTGACGGATTGCAGCGCCTACTGTCAGCCGAATCAATGCCCATCTGGAGGGATTCACACATAGCGTCTTTACCGTCCTTTATGATATTTAGGAACGCCTCCCTTTCTTCTCCCTCCGGGATGCAGTCAGCCGCTGTAGAAGCACACTCCCAAAGTGTATGGCTAAATCTAGCAAGGGTGCAAGTAGCATTAATAGATTTTAACGCCATGCTACATGCCGAAAAGACTTTCTTAGCCATAGCATCGTATTTTTTATCGTACCTGTCCTGTGGGACGGTAGGGTAAGCAGTCTTGATGTCAGTAGAAGATGCTGCCTGTACCACCAGACTTTCTGGGGATGGGTGTTAGGACAAAAACTCCGGGTCTGCAGAAGATACCCTGTATTTAGTATACAGTTTTTTATTTACTGCCGGGACGACATCTGGGGTTTCCCAGTTCGTCATGATTTTTCTTTGAAGAGCTTTATGAAAAGGTACTACAGGATCCTCCTGTGGACCTTTATCAAGAATATCCGTGAGGTCATCCTGTTGGAAAGCCTGTGAAGGTGTTGACTACCCCATAAATTCTGTGATCCTGGCCATTAAGGCTCTATAAGGGGTTTCAGCATGCTCCCCCGGGTCTGGCCTAGCGAACTCCACCTCTGGGGAAGTGTCTAAACCACTTGCCTCATGTAAGGAGTCATGGAGTTCCTTTAATCTGCGTTCCTCTGAGGATAACTCCTCTTGAACTGGGGTTGCAGATCCCTGCAACTCAAATGTCTCTTCTTGGTCAGATAGTTCTCCCTCTTCAATAATTGAGGACATTGTTCTCAATTGGTCTGAACTCACAAAGGGTGTGAAACCCATCTCCAAGGCAGAGGGTGCCAAACTTGTTGTAATCGGCCTCGAAAACGTCGATGTCGTCGACGCCGACGTCGAAGGCTTCGAACGTGACGTCGAAAACAAAGGTGGAGGCCTCGAGGTCCTCGATAGAATTGGAATTCTGCTTGAGGATGTCGACAATCTTTAAAAAGTAGGGAGTAAAATACTCTCACTTCCAAATGGTATCTGAGCACTGGACATCCCACCTACCATAAAAGACTTACTGAAACCCCCGAAAAAAGTGAGGAAACCTCCTCATGTGTCAATTCTATTGCATCTAACATCACCAGCACTTGAGGGAAATAGCTCACGACAGTATCGAGAAGGATCTAGATCCAAAGAGGAGAAAATTATTGAGGAGCTTATGGGCTGGTAATGATGAGACTTCACCAAAGCTGAAGCCGTTGAACCAGGTAGTTTCCTCTGTCCAGAAGATAGCGACCCCTTCAGCACCACAACCCCTTCCCTTTGCAACTCACTTTCATCACACTTAATAAATGTGCCCTCCTAACAACCATTCAAGAGACTGTTGAAAACCTGGTTGCTCAATATGTATGACTAACTCTTATGTATGAGCTACATCCTACCTGGCTCTGAATCTTACTGAGCTAAAAACTCATATTATTTTACCCTATGTACAAATGTTGTACCTCTGGGTCTGGGCATTACCCGATTGTTAAAATAAAGTAAATAAATAACATGTTGTGATGGCTATTCACAGGCTCAAAGGTCAGATTCATTAGGTAT
Organism: Ambystoma mexicanum; assembly: GCF_040938575.1. Taxonomy (NCBI): domain Eukaryota; kingdom Metazoa; phylum Chordata; class Amphibia; order Caudata; family Ambystomatidae; genus Ambystoma; species Ambystoma mexicanum. The sequence continues at coordinate 833,276,974 of NC_090931.1, forward strand.
GTCATCTGAGGTGGAAACTAATGAGCCTTTTCCTACAATAGAGCAAAAAAGACTGGCAGTGGACCATAAATCTAAACGTGAGAGTAAAGAATGTACTTTGGGGTGGCCGGAAACAAGATCTTTTAATGGGTGGGGTAAGAAGAAGCCTTGTGTGAAAATTGAAGATTACATTGAATACGATAAATGTATTTTGCTGAAAAGAATGCTCCATAGAGATGGCGCACACGTTACGAATCGTGCAAATGTTTTGAAACTTCTGCTTCATATTCCCAAGTTGCGAGCAATTGACTCTGGAGATACTACATTAGTGGAGTTTGTGAGTGAGAGCATTCTTGATCAAGTATTGGTCCACTTAAATTCGACTCTGATCGTGCAAAATCTTCTAGAGGCTGCTCAAAATCTTTTTCCTCTGGATTTTGAAATAACAGAAGTTAAAGTGAATAATATTCACAGAGAGAATAATACAAAATTTGGAAAACCTGTTGTTAAACCTAGAGCTTAAGAATCTTTGATGATCTGAGAGATAAGGAAACTCACAAAAGCAGTGATGTTAACTCTAGATATGTCAACCTAATGGATGAGAAGAAGTTAAATGTTCCCCTCACGTCTAGAGCTCAATTTAGTGTGGCATTTAGCAATCAAGAGCGTACTAATGGAAGAATTGTAACTTGAAAAGGTGTGGTGAACCACAATACTGATGATAGCTCATGGGCATGGCTTTAGAAGGCCTTGGTGGTCGAAAAAAGGGAACTAACAAGAGGCAAACATTAGAGTTAAACCTTTAATCATGGGCTCCTGGAACACAAGCGGTTTTAGGCACTTGTTTAACAAGAACGGATTAACATTCGTAGCATTCAATATACTCTGTCTCCAGGAGACTTGGTTGCGTTCCGCTCCGACCCTCGATGTATTGTGTATATATATGATTCCTGCAGCAAAGGGGCAGTGAGGAAGACCTATGTCAGGCCTCATGATTGCTCTTAGAAGTGGCTTGTGATTGGAATTAACAGAGATGGGAAATCTCAATCCTTTCATGCAGATGATAATACTCCACCAGGTTAATAAGATTGTTATTGGTACAAACTCATATATCGTTTTTAACGTGTATTGGAACCCTTTGGGGATAGGGGGGCGATGTTTTGTGGAAATTCACAAATTTAATTGGTGAGTGTTGTGTAAACTTTAATAATTCAATCATCATAACATGTGGTGATTTTAACATCAGTTTTCTAGATAAAATGGGTCAGTCGTTGGACGAAGAGAGATCTTTTTCTAAACTTGGGGATAAAAGAGGGGTTCGCTGATCAAAGGAAATGAAATGTAAGAACCTCCAAATTCTTAATGAGCAGGTAGCGGGAGATTTGCCAGCATGCCCAACCTGGCAAAGGGGAACTCAGTCTGAAACATTGGACTATAACTTTATTTAGGTGAAACCCATTCCATTTGGTTACACGCTTTTGATTTGATCCCATCAGTTAATAGAGATCATAAGATCTTACAGATGACATGGGGACCTTTGGATATAGTAGCTAGTTACTACAATGTAAACCTAGTAGAAATTAACCAGTATGGGAACCGATTGAAAATGCGACCAAGAGATAATGTTGCATTCAAAGTGAGATACAACAAGCACATAATGAACTGGCAATTCCTAAGTGTAGCAAATTGCTTAGAATATTCCCCAATCCTTGCAGATTTTCTAGAGATCTGGAAGGAAGCTTCTTGAAAAATGTTCTGTCTCAGGCATACCTTTAACCAAATGATAGTTGAAAGGAAAAACAGCTTAAAAAGGAAGAACAAGTTGCTTACCCGTGGCAACATTCTTTTGACTGGATGTTCCTCGCACATATTCCTCATCTTTGATATATCCAAGTCTGCTTGCAGCTTGCTTCAGAGTTATTTTTTCATAGGGCTGAGCTTTGTGCAGTGTCGAGTCCTGGTCTTCGACAGCCTCCGTAACATCCCTTGTGACGTCGACTCTAGTATATGAAGCATGCGTGCTGACCGTTACCTCAGTTCTAGTTTTTTCCTCCTTCAATTTGCATGCTGTGCCATAGGAGGAGACGTTGTGAGAAAGGAAGGTGTGAGACACAGACATTCTAAGAAAGCAAGAGGGGATGGATGGGAGGGCAATGAGGAATACGTGAGAGGAACATCCAGTCGAAAGAACATGACCACGGGTAAGTAACTTGTATTTCGAATGGTTTGTGTCCTCCCACATATTCCTCATCTTTGATAGACTCAAAAAGCAGTTTGTCTGAGGGGGAGGGTGCAAAGAATGTTTTTATTTGTTGATATTATGGAGTACAGCTTTGCCAAATTTGGGCTCCTCTCCTGAAAAAGAGTAAAATATACTGAAAATATGAAGGGACAACCAGGTTGCCGCTTTGCAAATGTCCTGCAGTGGAACACCTCTTTCCAGAGCTGAGGGAACAGCCATCCCTCTACTGGAATGAGCCCTCAAACCTTTGGGGGAACCCTTGTCTGCCAGAGAGTAGCATTCTGTTATGCACATGACAATCCATCTAGAAATTGTTTGTTTTGTGACCGCCAAGCCTAACCTTTACCCAGGGTAACCAATGAAAAGCTAGTCATCCTGCCAAACCTTTGCAGTCCATGTAATGTAGTAATTTAGTACCCTTTTAGGGTCCAGATGATGTAGTCTCTCCTCCTCTTTTGATGATAAAAAGTTGGCAACACTACACATTGTCCAAGGTGAAATTCTGATACAACTTTCACAAGAAAAGATTATCCAACCCTCAGAACTACCCTGTCCTTGAAAAAGGATGTGAAAGGTGGCTTAGAAGATAGGGCTTGTAGCTCACTTAACCTTCAGGCAGACGTGCTAACTACTTATAAGGCAGTTTTCATAGTGAGCATTCTCAAAGGACACAAATGTAAGGGCTCGAAAAGAGCTCCCATAAGGCATTTTAATACTAGATTCAAATCCCATGGTGGAATGATGAAGGTAGTGGGTGGAAACAAATTTGTTACGTCCTTAAAGAATGCTACCACAATTGCCACTTTAAAGTACAATCCCTCATCTGGAGATCTCTTAAAAATTGACAGCCCTGCCAAGTAGCCCTTCACCGTGGTCACTTGCAACCTAGAATGTGGAGCAAGAAAGACAGAACATGGGGGAGTTTACATGTGAAGGAATGACGTTTATTTTCCCTGCACCAGCTGCGAAACTGGTTCCAATGGCAGTGGTACACAGATTTAGTTGCTGGTCTTCTAGCCGAAAGCAAAACCTCCATCACGTCTTCCAGAAGGTCCCAAACCATATAACACACGGTTTCAGACACCATGCGTGAAGATTGAGAGTGCTGACCTCTGGGTGAAGAATGCAACCTCCCTCTTGCGAGAGTTGGTCCTCTCTTTGGGGAGGACGAATTGGAGGGCAGATGGCAATTTCAAGAAGGTCCAAGTACCACATCCTCCTGGCCTTGTCCGGAGCAATGAGGATCATGGTTTTCCTTCTCAACCTCCTGATCATGTGAGGAGTGATGGGGACTGGTAGGAACGCATACAGGAGTGTAAAATCCCAGTTCACCACAAATGCATCCCCTAGAGCTCCTCTTTGAGGAAATTCCCAGGAGCAGAACAGCTCGCACTTCCGGTTGACACTGGTCACAAACATATCCACTTGAGGGGTTCCCCAAAGGGTAAAGATCTCCAGAAGGACTTCCTGAGCTAGTTCCCACTCATGGAAGATCATGTTCTGCCTGTTCAGAGCGATCCACCGCTGTGTTCTCCTTTCTGGCTAGATGAACTCCCAGAGGAGTTATTCCTTCTCTCAATACCCAGAACCAAAGCTACCTTGTCTCTCTGCATAGAGGCAGTGACCCTACAACCCCCCTTTTGTTGAGGTAATGCATGGCCACTGTGTTGTCTGTCATTATCAGGAGACTTTTCCCCCGTATTGAGGGCAGGAAGGCCATCAGTGCTAGTCTGATTGCCCTCAGCTCTAAAAGGTTGATATGGAGTCTGGACTCTGACTGAGAGCAGTGTCCGCTTACTGAAAGATATCTCATGTGCACTCCCTATCCTGTGAGGGAGACATCTGTCATGAGTGTCAACTCCGGCCATGGTTGCCAAAAGGGCTCTCCTCTCATCACATTCTCTCGCCATGCCCGCCAAAGGAGATCCTGAGTAACCTTTGTCAGGATCTGGAGAAGGTCTGTTATTCTGCCAGAGAATTTAGACCACTGGGATTGAGTGCCCACTGAAGGGATCTTATTCTCAGACGGGCTTCTGGCACCAGACAAATGCAGGATGCCATGAGGCCGAGCAACCTTAAGAAGTCATAGGCTGGCAGATGTTGGGCACTCTGAATTGTTTTGACCATCTGCATGAGATGTTGAGCCCTTAATTCGGGTGGCAAAGCTTCTCCTGAGGCTGAGTCCAGGACTGCTCCAATAAATTGAAGCTTCTGTGAAGATGTTAAGTGGGACTTCTTGAAGTTCTGTGAGAAGCCCAGGTCATGGAGGAAGTGGCAGGTGCAACTGAGACAACTCTGAGACTGTTACGGAGAACAAGCCCTGATTAACCAGTCATCCAGGTAGGGGTAGATGTGAATCCCTTCCCTCCTTAGGCTCACTGCCACCACTACCATAAGCTTGGTGAAGACCCACAGGGCTGAGGTGATCCCGAATGCCAGAACCCGAAATTAATAATGAGAACCGCGAACCACAGTTATTCTTTGTGCTTCTGATGGATGGGCACATACAAATAATCATCCTGAAGGTCCAATGACACCAACCAATGCTGCAGTCGAAGAGCCTGAAGGATCTGCGAAAGAGTTACCACCTTGAACTTGTGCTTCCTGAGGCACCTCAAGTCCAAGATGGATCGCACTCCTCCGTCCTTCTTGGCAATTAGTAAGTAGGGAGAGTACAAACCCTGGTTTCTTCTCACTGCAGGTACCAGCTCTATTGCACCTGTCTCCAACAGGATGAGAATCACCTGTTGGAGGAGCAGATCTGGAACCACAGAAGATCTGGCTTTCGTGGGGGGGGGGGGATCGGGAGGTTTCTTTAGGAATGGGAGGCAGTAACTGTCTGCTACAGTTTGTAGCACCCATGCTTCCGAAGTTATGCTTCGCCAACTATGGAGATGATATGACAGTCTGCCTCCTACCACATTCTTGTGGGTGAGGAAGTCATTTAGCTGCTCCACCTGCAGCTGATGGTAACTCTGCGGTCATTGCACAGGGAGTTCTACCTCCTCTACCTCTGCCTCCATGAGGAACTCCCCTCGGACCCCTTTGTAAGAACTGTCCTCTTCCGCTAGCGATGAAAGAATAGAAACAAAAAGGACGTCCTCTCCATCCTTGTCCTAATGGTTGTGGTTGTCTGATTGCTGCACCTAAAGATTTTGCTGCTGCTCTAGAAGCCAGCAGCTTCTCCAAGCTGTTGTCAGCCTTTTCACCAAATATGGAAGATACATCAAAAGGCATGTCCAGTAAACGTGCCTGGAAATCCACAGAAAAACCTGACCTCCTGAGCCATGGCATGCACCTAAGCGCAGTACTGGCAGCCATGGACCTACTTACGGAATCCACTGTATCCAGACCAGACTGCAAAGATTGCCTCATGGCATCCTTTACATCTTGGACTAGGCTTAAAAAGCCTTTGCTTTCCTCTCCACCTGGTATATGCTCTGCTGCAAGGGCAGCTACACCACCAAAGGATGTGTGTGTATTTTGGTAAGGCACTTTTAGCATTGGCCGATTTCAGTGCCATGCTTCCTGCACTAAACATTGTCCTACCCAAAGAGTCCACCTTCCTATCTTCCTTGTCGACAGGAGTTGAAGGATAAGTTGCGGGCTTTGATGAAACTGTTGCCGCTTGAACAACCAAGCTTTCTGGTGTAGGATGCCTGGTAAGGAAAGGAAGGTATACAGAAGTTGTTCTGTACTTTTTTTGTTAAAAGTTTATTTACAGTGGGAATGGCATCTGGCTTTAGCCAATTTTCCATAACTCTCACCCTTAAGGCAGCATGAAAAGGTAGTACAGCCTCCTTGACTGGAACACTGTCTTAAATGTCTGTCAGGCCATCAGTGTATATGGTAGCTGCAGGTTTAGACCACACCAGATATTGAGCAACCTTACAAATCATTGATCTGTATGAAGGATCAGCATATCCAGCCACCTCTGGGTTCCCAATAGCACTTTCAGGAGATGTCTCCCAATTGCTGGTCTCTTTAAGTGTGTCTACCAGATTTTGCATCTTGGACTCCGGAGAAATTAGTTCTTCTGGAACCTTGGGTGTTCCATAATCATAACCAAAGGGAGCTTGATCGTCCTCCTCATCGCCCTCGACGATTGAACCCATAGACACGAAGAAATCAGGTTGAGAAATGGGTTTAAAGGACTTGATCAGTTCAACAACTGGTTTTACAGCCTTCGGAGGCACTGAATGCTCCGATGGTGTCGAAGGTGCAGAGGATTTTGATTACTTTCTCGAAGCGGTCGGCAAATGAGCTGACGGTTTTAAATGCCATGAAGGCTTCAAATGGATAATATGCCTCAAAGGTTCAGGCGATAAACTCAACAGCTTCGACACCTTTAAAGGATGCTTCGATACCGGATATGAAGGCTTCGAGGGAGTAGAAACTGGCTTTTTCTTATGTGTCAATGAAGACTCCTTCAACTTTCATCTAGGAGCCTCTCTTAGGCTACGAGGCGTGCGAGGAGACACACAAGGCTCCCTTCTGGTCTTTTCAGATGCAGAGGGGTGGCTTTGTTTCCCTTACTCCTTAAAAGGGGCAATCGGAGGAGCATGCCTCTGAAAAGCGTCAAGCATTTTGAAGCAGAGGTTTTCCCATTCCGCAAGAGTGTATGTTTTCTCAGGGAAAGAAACTTTTTCGGGAGAGGAAGAAGAAGACGATGAAGACCTGTTTTACCATTTCTTACTCTTCTTGTGAGAAGCCGACGGCGAGCGTCGTGATCTCAATCTTGTTCTAGATTGTCTCCAATGTTTCAGGCGATTTCTCTAGGGAGAAGCATCCCTTGATTCGGAGAACAACTTTCTTTTGAATGGGGTAATGGATGGGGATTTGGGGGAGGGCTTTACCTGCGTCAAGTTTCCCCTTCCTTTCCGGTAAGGCCTTAAAAGTCATGGATTGATATGAGCCACAGTCGTCCACCTTGTTGCCTGTCCCTAAACACCACAGACAGACACAGTTTGAAACCTGTCTTTGGTGTCGAGGACACGTCGAAGGAGTATCAAATGACTTGATTGAAGAACAAACACAATCAGAATTTTGTTGAGGTGAATAGCTCTGAAGCACGCAGCAAAGCAGAAAAAACGAAACTGAGTTAACGGTCAGCGTGCATGCTTTATATACCAGCCTCGATGTCAAGAGGAACGCTACGGAGGCCATCGAAGACCAAGACTCAACGCTGCACGACACTGGACCCTTTAAAAAATAAATTCTGATGCAAGCAACAATCAGACTTGGATATAACAAAGATGAGGAATACGTGGGAGGACACAATCCATTCGAAATAGTGTATATAAAAGCAAAGAACGGTCTGGAATTAGAAGGCGGGATTAAATACAAAAAGCAACAATATAAGAACTGGGTCAAGTCACATAGTGTAATAATGCTACAACAAGTTTCTGATAACATGCTGCGAACCAAGAAGAGGTCTGTAGAAATATGGCAACTGATTAGTTCACTACAATGCCCTCAGCTTGCCCTCCAAATGAATGCTGTGGCATAAGATGTATGGGTGACACATTTCTCTAGTCTATTTACTACCTTAGATAAGGCTGCAGAGGCAAGGCTAAACCCATCTATTTTGCGATGGTCCTTTATGATAGAAAAGGATGAAATTGTGGCTTTAATTAAAAAGCGAGTCGCTCACGTGGACCTGGCTGGAATTACAAATGCTATGTTAAAGACAGAACCGGGCACATGGGCTGCCTTTTTGATGCTGGTATTTGGACAGGTGATTAAACAGCATCTTGGAAGACAGCCATACTTGTGCCGATTTTCAAGAGGGGCAATAGGGCAGACCTGAAAAGTGATTGCCCTATTGCCCTTCTGGATGTGGCGAGTAAACATTTTGCCTCGCTGAGCCTGGCAAGGTTGACCAAGTGGGGGGAAGGTTCTGGTCGACAAGACATATTTCAGTCAGGATTCATGCGAAGAGTGGGCACAGCACTCATTGTATTTCTGCTGAATGTTATGAAAACCTGTGCACTTATAAATAAGTTGTGGGTTTACCTGGCATTCATTTTTTTGGCCGAGGCCTTCAATAACGTGGACAGAGAACGTGTGTGGTCCGAATTGGAGGCATGGGGCTGTCCTAGTGATCTGTTGCAAGCAATAAGGGCCCTATACTCATGTACATCGATGAAAGTAAGACTAAACCAAGCTGGAACTCTATCTCGATCCATAGATACTGGTAGAGGGTTAAAGCAGGGCTGCCCATTAGCACATGTCCTGTTTAACCTGTTTTATCAGACTTGGGTGCAACACTTAGTAAGGTTAGTTCATTCCCCCCGAGATTGGATGGTAGAGTGTTAAGCTGACTCCTGTACGCTGACCACCAGATACTCTTGGACCAAACACCAGTAGCCCTCCAGCACCAGCTTGATGGACTGCAACGATATGTAGACCAGAACGGACTAATGGTTAATGTTAACAAGTCTAGAGTGTCAGCTTTCGTTCACCACTCTCCAAGAGGACGTTTGACTTTCGATGGCAATTGAAAAGGGAGCCCCTTTTAAATGTAGACACTTTCACATACTTGGGTATGTATTTAAGTATCAGCGCGGTCGATGCATCCAGAGCAAAACTATTAAGAGCAAGAATGAAAAGCGTGGCTTCCCAAGGACAGCCTTGTTGAAAAGGTTTGGTCGCTATTCATTAATCCCAGTCTTAGAATTCTATAAATTAAAAGTAGAGACTATAATAACCTATGGTTCTGAGGCATCATTCGAACTGCTTGCCTCCAGATGGCCAGTGTTAAAGGGCTTAGTTTGGAGGAGAGTGATGACATTGCCTGGCAGAGTCTTGATCAAGGTTATTCGACACAAGCTTAATCTCCTCTCCCTTAAAGTTATGGTGGTGTGGAAGACGCTGTCGCTATATAGGAAAAGCGTAGTTAAAGACGGACCGGTTGTGTTTCGGGTTAATTGACGAATGAACAAATGTTGAATGATTGGAAATTAGCTTGTTGCAATGGTCTAGAGATAATGGCTATGTCTGAAATTGAGTTAGTAGAAAATCCGACAAGTGCAAAAAGAAATGATGGCAGTTAGAATGGATTGAGACATGGCAGGAAAAGATGGAATACAAGTTGTATCATCCTTATAGTTATGATTGTAGACCGTTCAACTCCCAGAATATTGGAGCACAAGTCCCAGTAGTTACCACTTTGTGCAATTCCTGCGATTTCGTCTTAATCTTTACCCAACCAAATAAATCTTTTTTGCTAGCAAGACAGCAGGAGTGAAAGATCAGACATGTAGGTTTTGTATGAGCATGAATAACACTGAATCACTCTAGCACCTTCCTTTGTTTTGCACATGTTTGGCAGGGATGCGAACCCAGTCCCTTGGGAGGTTTTTCTCAGAGTAGAAGAAGGACTCCGGAAGAGTGGTGGGGAATTCTAGTGATGAGGGAGAGGGTTTCCTTGGTTTTAGCAGTGATTAGATTTTTAGAATTTTTTTTTAATCATGGTGATATGTTTTAACGTTGTAAAATTGTGATTTTCTGAAAATGAATTGAATGTTATAAAAAAAAGTCTGCACTTAATTGATGATTCATTTGTATGATGTAAATGTTTTGTATTTGAGATGGTGAAAGTTTTTTTTAAAACAATGACAATTAAAAAAAAATAATTAATACAATAAACATAGAGGGTTTTGTCCTTTTGGTTTTTCCGTTTGTCTGCATAATAGAGGTTTGCTTCTCTTCTCCTGTTCTTCATCAGGATTCTTCATTTTACAACTGTAAGCATGATGCATATTAGAAATGACCATGTGTATGTCTGCTAAAACCAAATAATGATCAGGTGTGCCAGGAATGCACAAGACACATGTTCTTCTTTATGACACCTTGCTCGCTAACCATTGGTTGCTTTCTTTCAGTGCATAAGGCATTGTTGATGTTAGGGCTAGGCTTGGAGCCGGAATTTTTTTTACAGCAGCTGGCTTGCTTACCTGAGCAGCTTCATGTTTCTGCAAATTGGGAGTTTCTTTAGCTGGCAGTAGTGTTTTAGCCAGAATGATGTTTAGGCCTGGTGTTTAGAGTTATAGTCATATAATATGATATAAATATTTCATGGGTTGGCTTGTGCGACAATAATTCCGCACCAGAATGGTCTATGCCATGGTATATTGCTGTGTACTGAGAAAGAATGAAGGGATGCTTCCCCGGCATCCTGTACCAGTATCGTACTTAGATTTGCTGGTTTAAAGTTGAAAGCATGTTGCTTACATGTGAGTGTGCTGCCCTTCACTTCTGAACGGCACGATACCTTTCCCAAAGTAATGCTCGCTTTATTTTATCATATTAATAACTATAGAGCCCTATATTAACCCTTTGGTAATGTCTGTTTAGGATAATCTTCATGACTTCTGTGTCTGATTGCTTCGTCCACTTAGAAATAGCGCTTCCATTTTTAAGTATCTCTGCTTATATTCTTTCTCTGCGAGTAGTGCATGTACACAGTACTCTCCTCATTACGACCCTGGCGGAGTGGGTTTACGCCAGCGTTATTCGCGGCGGACCCGTCCGCCCTACTACGAGTTCCCGTAGCGCCATGGAACGTTTTCCGCCTGGTTTTTCCGGGCGGAGAAATCCATGGCGCTACGGGACCTTGATGTTAATTACGCCACCGTATTTTGCGGTGGCGCAATCAACGCCTTCCCCACTCCCATTATACCCTATGGGGCAAAAATGGGAATGGGGAAGGGTAAAATGGGGAATGGGGATTTACCGCCCCGCCAAGGTCGGCATGGGGCGGAAAATCCGCCAACCTCCATGGCGCTATCGGCAGCTTTCCGCCGTGCTCCGCGGTGCATTTAGCACCGCGATTTCCGCCAGGGTCGTAATGAGGGCCACTGTCTTTTCTTGCCTTGTCGCCTATTGTCTGCAATAGTTTGCTGCCGCTTCCTAGTTAACTAACTGACAGATCATTTTTGGAGAACGGCAACCATTATGCCTTTTTAGGGTACGATTGTTAATGGTCTGCTAATGTGGTATTTCTGTGCTATAGCTCAATGAAGGAAGAGTTGTTTTTGATCTGCTAGCGATTGTGCCTAATTGACTAGAAATAAATAAGAGTTTAATGTGTTCAACATGGTCTGTTTACTTGGTATAGATTACGGTGCGTCTCACTACGCGATTGGCTGTAAATTCACTGTAAACATTAATGTTACTGCCACTGGGCTCTGTGAAATTACCACAGGATTGAGAGTGGTGGTAGGACAGTGTAAATGCCCATTTTTAGAGTCCATAAGACTCCATGTGAATTTTTGGCAGATGGTAATGCTATGCGGTTAATCCGTCGTTTTCTGGAGATGGAGTGGAGGAATCCTCCACTTTACCGCCAAACTCAAAACTCAACAGTGTGGTAAAAGTGGCAGTAATTCTGTTACTGTGAAAAAAAAGTGTTGGCAACAGAGTTCCCACCACTTTTTTACTACATGGCTGAACTCGTAATGAGGCCCAAGTGTGTTTTACAGTTAATTGTTTGGTCAAGACTATCAAGTTGTATTCAGAAACTGATCGGTTTCGGTTTTATCCTTAGAAAAGGTTTTTTTAGGAAGGGGAACCATGCTGTATACTAATTGGAATAAATCGCTACTTGTCTGTTATTTATAGCCTATTAGACTCACTTTCAGTGTAAAATAAAATAAAATGTACCTCTCGTTTTGTGACTGATGCTGCAGGGATCGAACCTTTGTTGCTCCGCGTCGTCTTGCTTCCAAGGTGAGCGCGCTGCCCCTGAGCTATCCTCCCAGGACAGAGAGAAGGAGTGGAAGTGAGAGGAAGCACAGGGAGGGCGAGGAGCCACAAAGGTTCTTGAGGCGGAAGAGCAAAGATTACGAGATGGCTTGTAGAGTTGGATAGAGAATAGATACAGCAGTGCTTTACCATGGATATATTTGTGAACCAGGAGAAGAAATTTAAATCTGGCCCTGTTTTGCATCGTCAGCCATCCTGCCTGTTGACGGTACTAGGAAATAGGTGTGAAGTGAGGCAGTTCAAAGAGAGTACTAGTAGCAAAGTTAATGATCTTGTTGTGAGGGCAGAACACATAGTTGTGGAGAACAAAGAGGTTGCTGGCACAGTAGTCCAGTTTAGAGAAGACGAGTGGTTAAGAGATGCTTGGCAGTGTTGAAAAGAAGGAGGTCTCTGATTTTCCTAATGTATAGGAGATTGAGGCAAGCTGCTGATCCATTTTTGGAGATGAAAATAGAGAAGGTGTGAGAAGGGTCATAGCTGATGCAGAGGTTTCTAGCTGAAGAAGAGTAGGGCATAGTGTTAGGTGGGAACTGGAAATGCAGATGAAGAGATGAAAGAGAGCATTTGGCAGGGAAGAAGAGCACCTCTGTTTTAGTAGTCTAACATCAGAGAGTATGAAGCCATCCAATATTTAATGGCAGAAAGACAGTGTGAAATTTTGATGGAAAGATCAGAGGAGAGTTCAGGAAAAGAGAAGAAGATTTGGGTGTTGTCCGTAAAGAGATGGTACGAAAACCCAGAGGAGGAGATTAGTGCCCCAAGAGCAGAGGTGTAGAGTGTAAAGAGGAGTGGCCTAAGACAGTGCCTTGTGGAACACCAAGGCTTAGAGGAGTGAGTTGAGAGGTGTTGTTGCTCTAGGAGACAGTGAATTGGCAAGGTGCAAGGTAGGATTCAATCCAGGTAAGGGCTCGATCTCGAATCCCAAGAAGAAAGAGAGTATTAAGGACATCAGAATGATCAACGGTGTCAAAGGCAGCAGGCAGCTCAGGGAGAATTAGGACAGAAGATACGTTGGAGTGCTTAGCAATGAAGTTGGACACATTCATGAGAGCAGTTTCTGTGGAATGACAGTAGCGGAAACCTGCTTTTAGGGGGTCTCAAAGGTTGTGGATGTCTAAGAAATTGGTAAGACGGTTGACACAACCCTTTCAAACACTTTAGAGTAGTATGGAAGGAGAGAAACAGGGTGAAAGTTAGCCGGTAGGTTCGGGTCAGACACTTGCTTTTTTAGGAAAGGGATGGCTGTGGCTGTTTTGAAAACAGAAGGAAAGCCGGATAGTTGAAGGAAAGGTGGAAGAGTTCAGCTTGGTGAGAGGCCACTAATGGGGCCATGTGCATGACTAACTGAGGTGCACAAGGGTCTGATGGGGAACAAACGGGGTTAGCCTTCATCGGTAGAGGTTGTACTTTGTCATTATTGGGTTTACGAAAGTGGGAGATAGAGACAGAGGATGATGGTAAAGTGGGCGGAGTGTAAAATTTGAGAAGTGTTTGCAGAAAAATATTCAACTAGGTCATTAGCTTTGAGAGTGGAATTGATAGTCATTGACCTGGGAGGAGTGAGGAGTAAGTTTAGGGTGCCCTGTAGCCAGCGAGGATGGTTGGATTAAGAGTCAATGTGGGTTAGGTAGAATTCCCTTTCACTCGATAAAGAGTGGACTTGAGAGAGATCAGGGCAGAGAGGTAGAGGTGCAGGTCTTCATGCAAGTGAGTATGCCTCCATTTGCGCAGCAGCCGATCCATATCTGTGCAAAGAGAGTGTATTAATGGGGTGACCAAGTAAGCAGTGGGAAGTGAGAAGAGAATGAGTTATATAGTAGGGATTAAAAGCTGGAGAAGGCAGTGTTTGTGTACGAGGTAGAGGGTGTGTAGGAGGAGAGTGAGAACTGTAGGTCGAAAAGAAAGGGGGAATGGCACAAGGTTTACATTTCCTTTTAGTAATAGGTGAAGCAAGTGGTGAGGAAACGTCAGAAGGTGGAAAGGAGATGCTGGTGGAATCAATTGAGTGATCCTATATGGATTGTGTGACAATAGTGTTAGTGGCTGAGGGAGAGGTGGAGACGAATAATAGATCCAAAGAGCTACCCCCTGTGTGGGTAGGTAGGTAGGTTATGGATAGAGTGGAGAGTGTGGCCACTAAGAAAAGACTGAAGTTCAGATTTCTGAGAAATGGATTGAGATGGAAGGTTAAAGTCACCTAAGAGAATGAGGTGATAGTAGAAAGAGAATCAAGGAACTGCCCAAGATCATCAAAGAATGGTCCAGTGGGACCAGGAAAGCAATAGATGGAGATGATGGGAACCGAGTAAGGCAGAGCAATAGTAGAGATGGTAAATTCAAGAGAGGTAGGAGAGGCTGTGGCATTGGAGATGTGTGAGGCAATAAGGCGGGAAGAGAACAGGAGTCCAACGGCTCCACCTCTTCCAGTCAGTCGACGAGAGTGAATGAAGGATCGTTTGGAGTCGTGTAGGGCCACCAGAGTGTCAATGTCAGATGGAGAAATTCAGATTTTAGTAAAAGCAAGAAGGTCTAGGGGAGGAGAGCTTCAGTGAAAGTAGTCAGTGATAAAGGATGTTTGTTGCATTCGGACAGAGCATTCCAGAGTGCAATGTTCAGTTGATGAGGTACGGAAGAGTATAAAAGTTGAGTCTCAGAGTAAGAGATGTGAGGTGGATAGCTGTTAGAGTAGGTATGGTTAGCTTGTCGACTTTGTTTGCTGAAAGGAGGTGGAAGAGAGATGGAGTAGTGGGAGATTTTAGTTTTATAATAGGGATAGGAAAGAAGGAAGTTGTAGCGTGATTGGAAAAACTGTAGGGAGAGGCGAGTAGGAGGAGCAGCAGGAGGAGCAGGAGTGAACGCATTATAGGTGAGTAGCACAGTGTGGAGAGACAGTACAGTAATTAGGAAGCTAGAGGTACTCACAGGTGCAGGTTATGCAAATATTTGTTTTAGTGGAGTGTTGGAATTAGATTAGAATTTTGTTTGTGTGGTGTATGCAAGGCATTTTTGTGGCAACCTGTGGCAAATAGGCTAACAGGGAACTCTGAATGAAACAGAAAAGGATATAGTAGCAACCCTTAGCTCTGTCCTCTCTTTGCTCTGGACGCCCGGGCGAATGGACGCCCAAAGAACAGTGCTTATATACCCAGAGTAATCCGGAAGTCCCTAGATTGATCCTGGATGCTTCTGTTGGGTCTCCTGACCTCTACAGGCAGTCTCAGGCAGATGGAAAGAGGGCTTCTGGTGTTGGTCGGGTGAGCTCTGTGTTGCTCACAGTACAGTTGAAGCACCTTTTAGAGGGGGAATTAGGAGTAGCCATTTTGTCAAGGATCAAATATACACTAACAATGTATTTGATCAGTTACTAGATCTATTTGTTGGCTGGCCTTACTGAACCCTAGCCCACACTTCTTGTGTTACTGGAATAGAGAGATCTTACTGTTTCTCTGGGTTTATCCTACTGCTTCTCAAAACCTTGCCACGCCTCGCTGGACTGCAAAGAAATTCAATGCCCCAACGCATTAGCTCCTGTGTCCACATCATGCCCTGTGCCGAACGTGCACTGTTTGGCTGTCTGATCTGCTGCGCTGCAGCTTTTCGGAGACGTGTGACACCTTTGTGGACATGAAAAAGTTAGACACCCCAGGAGCATCAGCCACCGTGTCTGCACCCGAGCACGTACTCAGGGCACATTGTTTAGTTGTCTCATGTGCTGTTTGGCCCTGCTGCTTCTGAGATCCTTGCCACACCCCCTTGGACTGCAAAGACATTAGATGCACCCACCACATCAGCAGCCACATCTGCTCATGAGTGTGTTCTTATGGCGTGTTGTTTGGTTGTTTGAGGGAGCAGTGGACTGAGGGGAGGTCGCCTGAACAGGAAAGTTGGACCTCAAGTGGAATCTTCAGCAAGTTAGTTAAACAACTATTTGAATGCACCATAAGAGTTTTTGAAGAGTCTTATTTGAGTCGGCAGAAGGAAAACTGGAAGGTGTGGGAAACTTGGAGTCTCTGTTGTTCGTATGATTGTTTAATGCCACTTAATAATGAGCGAGCCAATTAACTAATGAATTAATGAAATTGTACATTATTATTCATGAGACTGTGATTATGTGATAAGGCAGACTAGTTTAATGCATACCAAGGTTCGGCAATTTTTATAGTGGTGT
Organism: Ambystoma mexicanum; assembly: GCF_040938575.1. Taxonomy (NCBI): domain Eukaryota; kingdom Metazoa; phylum Chordata; class Amphibia; order Caudata; family Ambystomatidae; genus Ambystoma; species Ambystoma mexicanum. Next base: position 833,293,131 of record NC_090931.1, read on the forward strand.
TTATTTTTTGTTACCACTATGACTGTAATGGGAAAACGGAAGGTCACTTCAAAAATATCCCTGCAAAAGGTGCCCAAAACACCTTCTCCTAGGGATTTCCAGTGAAACCGACCTATCCCGCTATGAGAAACACCGGGCAGAACGAGCCTCATAGGAACAAACTATGTCATGAGTTTTTCCTTTGCCAAAGATTGACGGTCCGCTGGACTGTGGTCCCTGATGTTGAGTTCTTCAATGTTTTTGTTTTTTGTTTGCTTCTCTCTCTTCCTTTATCCCCTCCTGGGTATGTTGATTTCACAAATGCTCCCCTTTTCCCCGCCCTGTAATGCAGAGAGATGAATGTAATGTCATTTTTATGTTTCAAAACCAATAAAATATTTGATCCCAAAAAAAAAAATATCCCTGCAACCTACCCTTAAGAAATACAGTATTTCATCAATCTCAGAGGCACACACTTTAAATTCTGAGATTACAGTTCTCCTTCATGATATTGGGATAGATGACCCTGAAATCAACCAAAAATCAGTTTGTGAAAGTTAAAGATGGGGGCATGAGGACACAACAGAGTTGTTCATCAAAAGAATGTGTTCCGGAAGAGTTTGCATTAGACTTTTGTATAGCTTCTGTGGCAAAAAATAAAGATTCTATTAAAATATTGTACCAATTCCTGTGCCGATATTATAAGTTGCCGGTTGAAATTCACCATCCACTAACAATGTTGCGCCTACCTGGAGACAATATATTGGGTACACACGCCACTGATATTCTGGTCTGTGTGGTGGAAGATATCAGTTTGTCGAATAAGTTTGATGTGCTTGCTAAAGGTATGAATACCACAGAGACAGAGGTATGCCCTCTACTTATCCCAATACAGTGTGCCATTCACAAGAGACATTTCCTCCTTATACCCACCGTATTGGAATCCTTAGAACATTGAACTTTTCTGGGACTTTTTACTCGTCAACCTTTCCACTCATTTGCTTAGTTTTTTTGCACTGACTGTATCCTCAGTAAGTGGATATACTTTTTTAATTCAGGTTTACTACTAGCGCTATACAGACTCTTTTGCAAGAACTATGTATTTATCCTGAAGAGCAAGGGATTTTTTCCACCTAAAGCTTACACAAGGTATGAGCATGTTATTTGCATTCCCACAAGGCTACATATGGATTTCTTTCCCTATACTGATATTTCCCTTTACATGACTATATATACAGAGCCAGATAGGGATCCACCTCATGATTTATCATTTGGAACATGGCATAATATATCTGCATTTTTGCTACTTCACCAGGAAATTCAGGTCAATATTTTGTTTATTGTTTGTACCCTATAAGACTGGGAAACCTTTAAAGTCATCCTTACCCTTAATATCTTACAGATTAAGAATTATTTTACTCCTGAAGAAGGGATATTTCCAGAAACGCATTGAGCCCTACTGCACATAGTCCCTTGGATAATAGGACTGATTTTTGTTTGTCATTAAAGTTGTTGTTTTAACACAAAAAGTCTTTTTGATACCTGAATATTCTTTCCTAAATATTTCTTCACATATATATTGCACATATTTCAAATATATTTTACTCAAATGAGAATATTCAACTGTTTTTCAGTATAGTGGTGTGCAGGGGACAAAGGTATCCTATAGATTAGGATACTATTTTTGCTTTGTTACTCAAGCCTAGGTGTCAGAACTGTTTTACCCCCCCAGCACCTCGACTCCCTTACGAAACTTCAACAAATCTCTAATTTTCTACCTATTTTCATGAACCTTGGTATGCACTTAGACAGATTTTGTCTTTTTCTACCACTCCCAAGAGTCTCCGTGCACTAGCCACACAACCCATTAGTAACCCCACTAAATTGTGCAAGGATTCCACACATGAGTTGGAGACTACTGAATGCTCTAGTTGCCTGGACAACACCAACAATATAATAGATCTCTCCAGGAAACTATTTCAGTTTTGTAGGTTAGTATCCTCAATACAGATAGAGGTCAATGCCATGACATCCAATAGAGTTGAGCCCATAAAAGAGAAAGAGGAGAAAGACTCTTGAGTTGGATAGAACAGCAAATCTGGCGGTGGAAGCGGCCAAAGATGAAACATAAATGTACATTACTAATTCACAGACTAAGTTAATTAAGCATAATTACTAGGAAAGGGTAGCTACACCAAAATTGTGGATCGTCCATACATCTATGCTTGAGATGTTTAATAATAAGGCCAAATCAGGCCACCTCCTCTCCAAAGTCAGATTGGCCCTTACTCTACCTGATGAAAAGGATAGTCGATACTGGCATCTACGAAAAACCAACGGAATGTTAACAAAATAAGCCGCAAGCAGAGCCTTCTCCCCAGAATCAAGACCCTTTATGCAATCTCCTTTGTAATGCCGTCTTAATGACTAGGGTCCCAAAATTATTGAGTGATTCTTATGTGCTAGAAAATACACCAACTAATAAAGTCATTCATATGATACGCCATACTAACAGCTGCCTGTCCATCAAAAGAGAAATGATTGTTGTGCAGAGGTGCCCAGATCCGTCTTCCCCAAAGTATGATCTAGTAAGGGTTAAATTGGCAAATAAGTCATTAGTCAAGTCTGTTTTGTCTATAGATTTCAGGTGTTACTCCCCTGCCATACAGCTGTAACATTATCCTCAAGATAAAGCTACGGTGGGAGAGCCCTCCACTTGGACAACCGTTATGTGAAAAAGAATTGCGACTGACTGGAAAGAGCGATCAAGCACCAAAAGGCATTCCACAGATATCGGCAGGAGGAAGCTCTACCGATAAATGATATGACAATGACATGCCAGAGTAGACTGATGCTCCACCCCCAACCCCACGCAATCAGACCTGAAGATGATGGTAGTGGTAATGTAACATCTGGTCTAACATTTACTCTATTTTGGAAGATACCTGACCTTACTTCTAAAATACAGGTTGTATACTAATTGACTTTTTCACAATTGACCTCGGGAGAATTGACCTAATTTAGAAGGTCAATTAGGATGTATATGCGGGGGGAAACCCCCCACAGCTCCCCACCCAATCCAAAATCCCCCACAATCCCCCACCCAATCCCCTTATATCATTTATTATCCAAAACCAACCCAATACATATATAAAATAACTAAAATAATATAAAGGTCAATTGTGCAGAAGGTCAATTGTAAAACGTCAATTTGGGTAATACCAAAATAAACAATCTTGACTACATAGATTTCATTGATAAACATCAGGTTGTATTCATGGCTACCAAACCATTCTTTCAACCAGGATACCAACATTTTTGTACCAGCGAGTAAAGGCCATTAGGAAATACCGAGTGGGGGCTCAACAGTTTGGGTGCACCCTTGGCTGGGGCAACAGTGTTAAATATTGAAACACGCAATCTTAATATACTCTGTCAAAGCTTCTCTGTTTCCACAGGCAAGGCTTTGTTATTATTTTACTATTTATTTCAGACCGCATGAGGGTAAAGAGATCTGCTGGCCCTTAGGGAGAACATTTATATCTAGGGGACAGTTGTCTTACATATGGATCAGGATGTAGTGTAATTGCCTTTGGTGGTATCAATGTTCAATTTGAACTTCTAATGATAACAGCAGGCTTCTCAGATGTAGACGATTTAGGATGGAATATTCTGAATTCAGGTGGATCTTCCAATTAGGCAGCATTGAGATGTGCTAAAATTAGACAGTTCCTTCTTTGAGATGGGCCTAAGAGCTGGTAATGAAAGATTCAAAGTAGACTGTACTGCGCCTGCCACTATTAGAAAAGGGTTATCCCACTCCTACATTGATTACATTTTGTTGGATTTGGGTAGCTGGAGTTTAGCATTACATTTGAAGATTGTCGCACAGTTAGAATGCCACTCTGACTAATAGTGGGCATATGAATGGAAATGGCAGGCAAATACACACTATGAATGCTCTTTGTTACTACGGGAACATTCCTAGTTCGCTCCAGGCAAAGGGTTCAACGGTAAAACTTAAATCTTGAGAAATGCATCCCTGTTAGACAGGATGAGCTGGTACAAGTCTTTGAAATCTTTGGAAATGATTACTCAGGAAAAACATTTAATATTGAAAATGTGTATAACGTCATTATAAATGCAACTGGTAAATATTGCAGAATAGCAAAAAATCAACTAGTTGCTACCCTTAAAATGCCCCAGGCAAGATAACAGGGCTGAGTGTATTCATTATATAAATGTATCTAAGGATTTATTTAAAAGGAAGAAAACAATGATTCAGAATATTGCAAAGGGATCAAATAATGGTGAATGCCCTGGTCTGCCTCTTATTATTACTACTAGGGTATTTGCTGATTGCAGACCTAGCTGCAGGAATCATGGGAGCAATTTACAAGTTATTGTGGGAAGCACACAGCAAGGGAAGAAGATTGCAAGGGATCAATACAAGGGAGAGGAGATCTTAGAATGAGGGAGGGTCGACAATTTAGCAGAAAGGGATCTACAAGTAACCAGGGGAGGCAACAAGGTGGAGCAGATCGCCCAGTCTCTAGTTGACTGGGGGGAGAAGGTGGTGTGAAGCTAGGTGGTAAAGAGGAGCCATTCTTTGAAGTGGAGGGTCTTGAGTACCATTGAGAAATGTAGACGCACGAAGGCTAGGAGTTTCCAGAGTCTGGGGGCATGGACAGATGAGACTTGTCTTATGATTCTTGTTCAAAACAGCCTGTTGTTACCAACAGGTAACCCAAATGCACTCCTGTCGGACAGAGTCCCTTTATGGTTTTCATGCAGTATAGCTTAAAGGATATGCATAATACATATCTCAATCATATGTTTTCAAAAATACATTTCATTAATAGAATGCTTATATAAAAACAATCTGTTTGTTTTATTTTTGTCTGAGTGTTTTCCCACTTAGTTATTAAGTTTTAAAGCAAATTTACATCAAAGATTTTATATCAAAAATGTTTTTTCTAAAACAAATCCAAAAGAAAGTAAATAACACTCCTCATTTACATAAACCCATGTATTTCTACAAACTGCCAACTCAAAATCAATTGTTAAATTTGCCAACATGTTTCGGATATACCTAATCCATACTCGGGGCTTGGAGTTGTCTTTCTTCCCAAAACAAACTACCTTTACATGTTTATCTGTATACCTAAAGTGGATGCAAATCAGATTGTTACGACCTCACAGGTGTTGTTTTTAGTAATCTCTTACAGCATATTCCCCATATAGTGTAGCAGACACTAACCTCTGATAGTGTTAAATGCTCTTGAGGTAAATTCAATCGATGAGAAAACATACATAGAACTTCCGTTAGCTAAAAATCCCTATAAAAATTATGAAGTAAATTCACAGTCAAACGCACCATGTATATAGCTCAGATACAGGTTATTCATTCTTCACTCACCCAGGCCTGGCTGTTAAGACCCCCAATGTGGCCATTCACATGCAGGGCTGACTGTCTAAGGTCATCTTGCCTCTGTGTAAGCAATTGGAAACAGAAAAAGCCTTTAGAGTCAAGAATCTTCTAAGACTAGATCATGTGTGTAAGCACCCGTTTGATCCAAGTGACCGGGTGTGTGTTGATTGCGGCAGCACGTAAGCGAATTTGGCAAATGATGCCCTAGCCGTTTACTGCTATTGTGTTCGGTAGCATGCAAACTTAATCTGTAAATCCTTACCTAGTTTTCTTTTACAGGGGATGTGAGGCAGCCGACCAGTGAGCCAGTCAAGCACCTCACATCCGTGTAAATACTCGCGTGGCCATGGCAACGTTCCGCATGCGCATTCCATGCAAAATAGGTGTGGCAGCCATCTTGATTCTTAACATTTCCGATGTTACAAATTTGATTGTGCTCCATGGGACAAAATCTTCTAGAGTTGAGTCCAAATATGTTGTAATACATCAATTTGCATCAAACCAGGTTATACATTGTGTCATCTTTAGTAAGCATCAATACACCCGCACAGTCAGTTTGCATCAAACCAGGTTGAACTTCATCTGTCAATCCTTGTTACAATAGATACTGTTGCCCTATCGCCCTCCGCAATCTTAGGTGTCCCACTCCTCACAGGTAACTGACCTGCTCACACTCTAACAGGGACAAAGGGCAATTTAAATAAAACACATTAAGTCCCATTCGCTATTCATCCCCCGTGGGTCGAGGGAGGCCAGCATGTCTATCCATGCAATATCTCTCTGCAGTAGCTTCTTGTGCAAATCTTCCCCCACCCCCGTTTCTCATTGTCACCTGTTCTAGAATCACGCATTTCAATTGGGCTATATTATTGCCCTCATTACAACACCGGCGGTAACTAATGGTGCTATTAGCACCATGGTTGCTGCCAGTATTGTAACAAGTCCGCCAATGGTAAATGGGGAAATACCGCCCCATTCCAAGGTTGGCGGGGCGGTAATTCCCCATTTAACATTGGCCCTTCCCCCTTCCCATTTTTACCCCATAGGGCTCAATGGGACTGGGGAATTGCAGTACCATAATTACCTCGGAAGACCCTTTGCGGGTCCCTACTTTAACGGCTGGTCCAGACCAGCCGTTAAGGTCGGGAGCCGCAAAGGGACCTCGTAATCAGGTGTTAAGGGTTTAATGGCGCCGACACCTTTTACGGCGCCGTTAAAACCTTAACGCCACGGTCGTAATGACCCCCTATGTCTCGCTTCCATGAAGTGTGTAGCCACAGGTGATTTCAGGTTTTTTGTTTGTATGTTTGGTTTATGCTCTTTCCACCTGATTTTGGCCTTACGCATTGTCATCCCCACGTAGTACAGGCCACATTGGCATCTGAGGACATACACTACATTCTGCGAGTCACAAGTGCATGAGTGTCTTAACTCTATTACCTCTTCTGTGTGTGGGTTTGTGATCCTATTGCCTCTAATAACATTTCTGCAGTGTTGACAGTTAAAACAAGGTTGGGTCCCTTTGTGTTTTACTTTTGATGTTTGCATTTCAGACAGCTCAGCACTCACTAGGCTGTTTCTAAGAGCCTGGATGTTTCTTTAAGCGAAGGTGGGAGGATCTGGAAAAAGTCTCTGCAAAGTAGGGTCCGTTTGTGTGATGTTCCAGTTCTGCTTAACTATTCTCTTGATCTTAGTGCTTTGTGTAGAGTGGGTCATGACAAATACCAAAGGTGGATTCACCTTTGATGGTTTTGGTGTCAGTAGGGTCAGCCTCTGTACCTTCTCAACTCTCTGATATGCCCTTGATCAAGTCAGTGTTGTACTTCCTCTCCAGAAATGTTGTTTCTAGTTCCACTGCTTGTTTCTTGTACTCATCTTCATTGGATATGTTTCTCCCATACCTTAGAAATTGACTAAGTGGTACAAAGTCAATCGTTCGTTTTGGGTGAAAACTGGTTTTAAGCAAAAGGCTACTTCTATCTATGGGTTTGGTAAAGAACCTAGTGTTGAGGCCTCTTTCCTCATAGTATACCTCAACATCCAGAAAATGAATTTTGGTGTCACTGGACTGTGTGGTAAATTGTATCAGGGGGTGCATGTTATCCATCATTTCGAACAACTCTTGTAGTTCATCTGCTGGTCCCCTCGAATCCCCAAATACGTCGTCTATGTATCTCACAAAGATGGAAAGATGTTGCATCGATCTTGCCGAATTCAAAACATGGTCCGTTTCTAGGTAGAGCATTACGTGTTTACATAACTTGGTGCCATCACTGCCCCCATACTTGTTCCCGATAGTTGTAAATAGAACTTTTTATCAAATTTAAAGAAGTTGTTCATTAGCACCAGTTTCAATAACATAAGTACAAATACCCTGTTGCCTGAACAGGTATCCACTTCTAGTAGGAGCCATTCCATAGCCTCCAAACCTACTTTGTGTACGATGTTGGTGTACAGAGAGGTTACGTCCATTGTGAACAGTGTGTCCCATCCCTTTACAAACTGAATATCATTTAGTTTGGATAGAAAATGCATAGTGGCCCTCATTACGACCCTGGCGGAAATCGCGGTGCTAAATGCACCGCGGAGCACGGCGGAAAGCTGCCGATAGCGCCATGGAGGTTGGCGGATTTTCCGCCCCATGCCGACCTTGGCGGGGCGGTAAATCCCCATTCCCCATTTTACCCTTCCCCATTCCCATTTTTGCCCCATAGGGTATAATGGGAGTGGGGAAGGCGTTAATTGCGCCACCGCAAAATACGGTGGCGTAATTAACATCAAGGTCCCGTAGCGCCATGGATTTCTCCGCCCCGGAAAAACCAGGCGGAAAACGTTCCATGGCGCTACGGGAACTCGTAGTAGGGCGGACGGGTCCGCCGCGAATAACGCTGGCGTAAACCCACTCCGCCAGGGTCGTAATGAGGGCCAGTGTCTTTTACGTAGGTTGGACTTACTTGAATCAGTGGTTGTATCACCTTATCAAGGTATTTCACCAAGGGTTCTAGTAAACTGCCCATGACGGCAATAATGGGGCATCCAGGAGGATTTGTAAGACTCTTATGGATCTTCTGTAAGATGTAGAATATCAGCATAACCGGATGCGAGATTTCTAAGAATGTTCTTGTAAGCTTGGAAATTACCTCCCTGTTCCTGGCTTCGTCCAAGACTTCTTTAATTAGCGCCCAGACTTTCTCTGTTGGATCAAATTTGATCTCTTGGTATATCTTGTAGTCCCTCAGTTGTCTTTCAACTTCCTTTAAGTAATGTCTTTGCCTATGAGGACAAGGGCCCATCCTTTGTCTCTGCCGGTTTGAAGATTATCTCCTGGTTGTCCTACAATCCCTTGAGGGTCTGACGCTCCCTGCTTGTGAAATTACCATATCTCTTCGGATGAAATTAGATCTTTTTGAATTCCTCTAATACCTTTTTTTTCAACTGCTGTTAAGATAGTATTCTGCACTGATGGAAACAAATTGCATTTCAGCGGCATTTCAAGGTATCCAGAAGTTTCTTCGCTATCAGACTGTTCCTCTATTGAGTCGAAGAACACTTTGAGTTTTAATTTCCTCACCAATCTGAAAAAAATCGATTTTTTTCTTTTAGAAGTGAACTGCTTTGCTGAGGCACAAAAGATAAGCCTTTCTGTAAAATACCCAATTCAAATTTGGAGAGTTGGCACACTGATATTTTGACTACTAAGTCTTTTTTAAGGTCGTCTTCTTTCTCTGCAGATTTTTTCTTTTTTCCCCTTCTAGTGTTTTTTTTCTAAAAAAGGAACTCCTCCACTGACGTTAGTATCTGATGTTGACACTTCAGCTGCTGCTGCTGCTTCAGGGGTTGCTTCTAACTCTAAACTGGATTTGTCAGAGGATGTGGTTTCAGCACATGGTACACCTGGTTTGGGTGACCGTGGTTGATAAGGTTTAGAGGCTCTTTGTCCGTAATACTCTTGCCAACTGTAAACAATATCACGTTTGTAATCCTGTGTGTCTCTCCTGAACTTTCTTATTTTCTTCACTTAGAATTCTTTTTTGTATTCATCCAGTTTCTGGTTGGTATCCTCAAGTATCTGTTGTATTTGTTCCTGGGATAAATTGCCAGTAGGGCTGATTTTGATGTTGTTAATGTCCTCTTGTAAGGTACTCAAATTCTGTGCGAGCTCTTTAATCGTTAACAAGATGAGATCGAGAGAACGTGTTGAGATCTGCCAACAGCGTTTTACAAAAGTCAGGTTCTCTTTACATAAAGTTGGTTCTAGCGTGACTCTTAGGCCACGTGGTATTCTCTGTGCCCTATGATACTGGGCTAGGGTGTTTGCATGCAGCTTCAGATTTATCTCTCAGCGTATTGTCCATTCCAATTGTCTAATCAAGGCTTCAGGTTTATTTGATGTGACAAATTCCTCTCCTGTGGATTTGATTAGCCTGATGATCCTTCGGGCTTCCTCCTCACTAAATCCGTGCACCTCTTCCCTTTTTGCTGTAGTAGCGTCAATTTGTGAAAATGACATGCTCATAGGGATTATGCTATAATGTTAATTAGAGTGTGCACCCTCTTGGTTGGCCAAAAAGGATAGACAACAGGTTATAGAGGAGGGGCACTACTAATAGTATTATTTGCTAGCGTGTTCTGTGATATTTGTGTTTCTAATCTCAAGCAGTATCGGTAGTCAAGTAACACTTTAGAAACTTTTCAGGTGCATGTCGGTATAGTCTCTGGGGCTTTGGAGACTTTGCACAACTATTGTTCAAAACAGCCTGTTGTTACCAACATGTAACCCATATGCACTCCTGTCAGAGTCTCTTTATGGTTTTCATGCTTAAAGCTTAAAGGTTATACATAATAATTGCTCAATCATTGTTTTGAAAAATACATTTTATATATAGAATGCTTATATGAAAACAATCTGTTTGTTTAATTTTTGTCTGAGTGTTGTCCCACTCAGTTAATAAGTGTTACAGCAAAATTACATAAAACATTTGATACCAAAAAGTCTTTTTTAAACAAATCCAAAAGAAAGTATATAACACTCCTCATTTACGTAAACCCATGTAATTCTACATACAGTCAACTCAAAATCAATTGTTACATTTGCAGACGTGTGTCTTCTGGTTCTTTCCTTACTGCACCGGCAGAGTTCAAGATTACAAACGTCCTTGCTTCTGGTGCGTCATAGGACTCTGGAGATGCAGAGCGTCTCTGCCTGGTAGCTTGGGTACCTGTGGGCGACAGCCTTGTAGATAATGCAACAGGATTTGAAGATGATATATGCTTGCAGTGAGAGCCAGTGCAGTTTCAAAGAGGGTCTGGTGATGCAGTTGAATTTGAGGAGTCCTTTAATGAGATGTGCTCCAGCATGTAGGATGCTTCTCAGGGGAACAAAGGGGGTGGCCAGAACGCCTTGGAGTGGACAAAAGATCTTTGATAAAGGGCTTGACTTTCTGCAGGAGAGAAAGTTGGAACAAAGTAGTTTAGGCCTTCCATGCTGCTTCAAGGAGAGATGTCTGTCAATGTACAAACCAAGGGTCCAGGCACATGTGGTCTGCTAGGTTGTGAAGCCCTCAAGGTTCATATCAAAGGGCCATATCTGCATTTCAGGGTATTTAGTGTTGTTGGTCGGCAGTAGGAATTCGATCTTGGACGGGGTTCAGTTTCAGGTTAGAAATGGGCATCCAGGACTGGATCAATGTGAAGCAGGCCATGAGCCTGTGGATGTCTTACATGAAGGATATCTTGCGGTAGAGATGGAACAAGTTACTTACCTGTAACTGTTGTTCTCCAGCATGGATCTGGCATGGATTCACATGCTCATGAATATTCCCCGTCGTCAGGCCGGGAATCCTCGGTATAGAAACAAATCAGTATCAGTTTTGTTTCTGATCTGTCTTTCTTAGTAGTAACCAATCACTGGTCTCTGGGTCATACTGCCCCCAGCTAATGACTGCCCTCTCCCTAAGCCCCGCCTCTGGCAGCCATCCTCAGATTTGGTAGCACGTAAAGTGGCAGTATGACCAAGTGAAGAGCCGCAGAGGGGTAGGCGGGAGGGTTCTCATGTGAATCCATGCCAGACCCATGCTGGAGAACAACAGTTACAGGTAAGTAACTTGTTCCTTCTCCAGCATGGGGTCTGGCATGGATTCACATGCTCATGAATATTCCCCGTCGTCAGGCCGGGAATCCTCGGTATAGAAACAAATCAGTATCAGTTTTGTTTCTGATCTGTCTTTCTTAGTAGTAACCAATCACTGGTCTCTGGGTCATACTGCCCCCAGCTAATGACTGCCCTCTCCCTAAGCCCCGCCTCTGGCAGCCATCCTCAGATTTGGTAGCACGTAAAGTGGCAGTATGACCAAGTGAAGAGCCGCAGAGGGGTAGGCGGGAGGGTTCTCATGTGAATCCATGCCAGACCCATGCTGGAGAACAACAGTTACAGGTAAGTAACTTGATCCTTCTCCAGCATGGGGTCTGGCATGGATTCACATGCTCATGAATAAGAGAATACATAGCAGTACACATATGCACAACCACGGGAGGTGGCAACAGGCTCAACATTAAGCAATACAACAACTCAACATTAAGCATCTCTTACCTCCTCACCAGGCTCACCTTAGGCGAACAGGTTGCGCAGCACTGCTTGGCCGACCCTGGACTCCTCCCTGGAGTCCCGATCGACGCAGTAGAATCTTGTGAAGGTGTGCATCGACCTCCACGTCGCAGCCCTGCAGATGTCCAGCAGGGGCACACCAGACAGGAACGCCGTGGTAGCAGCGATCGCTCTGGTCGAACGGGCTCTCGGACGGCCGGGCAGCGGTCGGTTTGCCAACCGGTGACAGTGCATGATGCAGCCGGAGAGCCATCTGGAAATGGAAGTCTTCGAGAGAGCGTTCCCTTGATTCACAGTCCCAAAGTTCACAAACAGCTGTGACGTCTTCCGAAAACTCTTCGTGCAGTCCACGTAGAACTTCAGCGCTCTAGCTACATCCAGCGAGTGCAAAGTCCTCTCGGCCGGCGACGAAGGCGACGGGAAGAAAACTGCCAACACCAAGGGCTCGTTGAGGTGGAAGTCCGACGGCACCTTGGGCATAAAGGAGGGGTGCATCCTCAGCACCACCCTCGTGTCATGAAAAGTCACGTATGGAGGCTTGCAAGATAGGGCCTGGATCTCTCCCACTCGTCGTGCGGAGGTGATGGCCACGAGGAAAGCTGTCTTCCATGACAGGAACTTCAAAGGCGCCGAATGCATAGGCTCGAATGGGGCCCCCATGAGCCTGGTCAGCACCACATTAAGCTCCCACGCCGGGGCAGGAGCCTTCACCCGCGGGAATGATCGGAATAGTCCCTTCATGAATTCTTTCACCAGGCGATGAGACCACAAGGACGTATTTTGATGGAGGCGTGAGCCAGTCCAGCTTTGGCCAGCGACAGTAGGTACGGCAGTACTTGAGGGGCCGTAATCCGCAGAGGGTTAATCTTCTGTGCACGGCACCAGACAGAGAACCTCTTCCATTTATGTCCGTAGCACTTGAGAGTTGAGGACGCCCTGACCTTTGCAAGAACCTCTCTGCAGTCGGCTGGGATGTCGTACCCTCCAAACTCTAGTGCTGCAGGAGCCAGGCCTGCAAGTTCAGCGACTCCGGGTTGTGGTGAAGAATGGCGCCTCCTTCTCTGGAGAGAAGATCTGTGTCCGTCGGCAGCTTGACTGGTGTGGACGTTGACAAGTCCAGAAGGTCCGGGAAACAGATCTGTCTCGGCCACGCCGGTGCGACGAGGATCATCCTGCACCGGGACCTCTTGAGCTGGTTGATGAGCCGGAGCAGCAACGGCAGCGGAGGGAACGCATAAAGAAATAGGCCATCCCAGGGGAACGAGAAAGCATTGCCCATGCTCCTCGGCCGGGGGAACCTGCTGGCGAACCTCTGGCACTTGGAATTCATCGCCGTCGCGAAGAGATCGATTTGGGGTTCACCCCATCGTCGGAAGAGTCGATCCACTTGATCCTGGCATAGTCCCCACTCGTGGCAAGAGCGCAGCTCCCTGCTGAGTGAGTCGGCAATCGTGTTTTTTATTCCTGCCAGATGAAGAGGCACCAGAAACATCCCTTGGGCGACAGCCCAATGCCACAGATCCTGGGCTTCCTTGGATAGGGCCGGGGACCTGGTTCCGCCCTGCTTCCGGATGTAGAACATCGTGGTTTTGTTGTCGGTGAAGATCCTCACCACCTTGCCCTTGAGGGACGGAAGAAAGGACCTGAGGGCCCAGAACACTGCGCAGAGCTCCAAGATGTTGATGTGGAGTGACTTCTCCTCCGGGAGCCAAAGGCCTCCTGTGTGAAGTTCTCCGGAGTGCGCTCCCCAACCTTCCAGGGAGGCGTCCGTCATCACCGTCACCTGGTGAGCTGGGGTCTGAAAGTCTGTGCCCGCCGACAGATGGGAGCGGGTACCCCACCACTGGATCGCCTGACGGAACGTCTCGTTGAGAGGGATCCTGTCCTCGAAGCTGCCCGTCGACTGGACCCAGCGGGCGTCGAGGAACTCTTGTAAGGGGCGCATCCGAAGCCTGCAAAGGCGCACCAGATAAATGCAGGAGGACATCATCCCGAGGAGGGACTTGATAGATCTTACCCTGGCCATGTCTGTGGCCAGCAGACGTTGCACCTTGCCCAGAATGGTCCTGGTCCTTTCCTCCGACGGCGAGGCCAGCCGCGCCACTGTGTCGAGCTTGGCTCCCAGAAACAGGGCGACTTGCGACGGACCCAGGTGGGATTTTGGAAAGTTGATGGAGAATCCCAGGTCCGTGAGCAGCTGGACGGTCTTCACAGTGTGCTCCACGGCGAGCTCCCTTGTCCTTGCCCGGATGAGCCAGTCGTCCAGGTACGGGTAGACGTGGATCCCCTGTAGGCGCAGCCGCACCGCCACCGGTGCGAGGCACTTGGTGAACACCCTGGGTGCCGACTTCAATCCGAACGGGAGGGCCTTGAACTGGTAGTGCCGCCCTTGGACCACGAACCTGAAGAACTTTCGGTGTCTTTTTAGAATGGGGATGTGGAAGTACGCATCCTCCAAGTCCAACGACGACAGGAAATCGCCCTCCTCCAGCTGTCCCAGCACGTGCTGGAGGGTGAACATACGGAACTTCTGTGCCATGATGTACTTGTTCAGTCGTCGCAGGTCCAGGATGGGGCGCCATCCTCCTGTCTTCTTTTTTACGAGGAAGTACCTTGAGTAAACTCCGGAGCCCCAAAGCCTCTTTGGGACGAGCTCGATGGCACCCTTCTTGAGCATCGCCCTTACTTCCAACAGTAGTTGAGGGACGTGATTTTCCTTCCTGGCCACGGGTGGAACGCGAGGGCACTTCTTCTGAAACTCAACGGCGTGCCCTTGGGCCAGGGCGTCCAGCACCCAACGGTCAGTGGAGATGGACTCCCACACGCTGACGAACCTCGCCAGCCGGCCTCCCACCGGGGTGCTTCGGCGGGGGTCCGACCCCACGGTCGGTTCAATCTTGTTTGGAGGCCGCCTTGCCTCCTTGACCTCCCTGTCGACGACGACGGGCACCACCTGACTTGCCGCGTCCCCTGTAGGCTTCTTGGGATGAAGATCTTGCCGCTTGGCGGTACGTGGAGGAGCCACTGCCGGATCCCTTGGAGGCACCTTGTCTGCCTCCGGAGCTCCAAAAGGACGGCCGTCGTTGTTGGAGCACTCCCAGTGCCCGGGCAGTCTCTGTGTCTGTCTTGATGGCCTGAAGGGACTCATCAACCGCCTTCCCAAACAGGTTGTTCCCGTCGAAGGGCATGTCCAAAACCTTGGTTTGTACGTCCTGGCGGAAATCCGTGGCCTTGAGCCATCCTCGTCATCTCAAGCAAACGCTGTTGCCCAACTGACGGAAACCGGTGTCGGCGATGTCCGTTGCCACCGTGATGGCGTGGTCCGAAGCAATCTCACCTTCCTGTAGGATTTCAAGGGCCTCAGCCCTTTTAGCGTCCGGAAGGAAGTCCAACAGAGGGGCGATTTTGAACCACGACTCCCTGTCGTAGCGGGCTACAATAGCTAGGGCGTTGGCCGCCTTGATAGTCGTCGCTGCGGATGAGATGATCCGTCGTCTCATCGTGTCCAGCTTCCTGCCCCCGCCGTCCAGCGGGGAAGTTGATGTCGAGGCCGATGCCCCCCCAGCTTTCTTCTTTGCCGCCGCCGAGACGACCGAATCCGGGGTAGGTTGCGCCCGAAGGCACAAGGGGGCAGCGTCGGGGACCCGGTACTTCTTCTCGTACCGGTCCCTCTTTGCCGGCGCCGTGGCAGGGTTCTTGAGGAGGGCGAGCCCCTCATCCCAGATGTCATCAAGAAGCGGTACGGCGAGGACCGTCTTCCTTTTAGCCTCGCGCCGTTGGTAAAGGAACCCTTCCTTCTTCTTCTCTTCTGGGCAGAGCTGGAAGAGCTCGGATGCCCTGGAAATCATGGCATGAAAGGATCCAATCTCGTTGGGCGGTGTTCCTTCGTTGCCTCCGTCGTCATCTGTACCTGTCGTAGCCGTGTCCGTGCCTGTATCATCCCTGTGGTTAGTAGACCGGGGGGAAGGCAGAGCAGGCCGCAGAGGTGAGAGAGGTGGCGTAGGATGCTTCCTCCTCCTCTTATGCGGTGGACTTTCCGAAGGTCCTGGCTCCGGTTCCCCCGTCGGGTCTGGCTCAGGTACCTCCGTCGGGGGGAGGGGCAACCTTGTCCTTATCTCCGAGCATAAGGACTGAATCGCTGACAAAATGGCCGCCGAAGTTTCCTGTGGCGCCGAAAACGACGGGCGCGAGGGCTCTTGAGGAGCCTCGTCGGCGACACCGTCGCTCTCGTCGTCGCCCTCGTCGGGATCCCTCCCGATGGGCTGGGCTTCTTCCACGACTTCGATGAGCTCTTCTTCAGAGGTCGTGTCCGTATCCACGATGGCCACCAGCCCCCCCCCCACCTTTTCCAACGAGGACTTCGTGGGGGTCTTCTCAATGGGCCTGAAAGACGACCTCTCTGCGGTGGCAGGGAGACTCTGGGTCCTGAGGTCGCCTCCACTGGTGTAGCCTCCACAGGCTGAGCCAGGGCCGCGGCGACATCCTCAATCGAGGTCTTAGCAGGGTGAATTAAGGCCATCGTCACCTTCTGTACGCCTGGGGCCTTCACCTTGGGGGGAGGGTCTGAGCCTCGCTCCCCCTCTGCCGGAATCTTTGAGATCGACCGGGGCCTCTCCAGAAGCTTCGCCGGGTTCTCTGACTTCCTCTTACCCGAGCCAGAGCGTTGGCTCGTGGTTGATGGTGCCGGGGAGGTTGCGCCCTATCTGGCAGCCAAGGAGCCTGACCGTTCGGCGCTTCCGGTGCCCGCGGACTCGCGGTGCTTAGCCTTTTGTTGGGCCCCCGTCGCCGGGGCACCCTCACAGGACTTAGAAGACCGCTCGGACTTCTTTTTCTTCTTCTCGCCTGACGGGCTCTTCCCTTCCAGCCAGTTGGCGAGACGGAGGTGGCGATCCTTCATGGTCCGCTCCGACATGTTCCCACAAAACGCACAGTCCTTCTCCGTGTGCGTCTTGTCCTCATGGAGACAGTAGAGGCATAACGAATGCTCGTCCTCCTTGAAAATATTCTGAAGCTCTCATCCAGGGCAGGTGAACAGCTTCCCGGGCGTCGAGCTTCCTTTCTCCTGGGCCATGTCCGGGGTAGGCCTCGGAACTTCTGGAATCCTCCAAAAGCGTAACTCGATGAAATCTTCACCCTTGAGGGGCATAGAAAACTCCGAAACGGATCCCCTTTGATCGGATGTAGAAACGGTGGAGCTTGAGGCTCTATTTAACCGAAAAATGAGAAAAATCTCCTGAAAAAGCGCGAAAACGCAGCAAAAGTTCGAGAGCTACAGCACGGGGACTCCCAACACTTGAACGTGCAGTAAAAATCTGAGGATGGCTGCCAGAGGCGGGGTTTAGGGAGAGGGCAGTCATTGGCTGGGGGCAGTATGACCCAGAGACCAGTGATTGGTTACTACTAAGAAAGACAGATCAGAAACAAAACTGATACTGATTTTTTTCTATACCAAGGATTCCCGGCCTGACGACGGGGAATATTCATGAGCATGTGAATCCATGCCAGACCCCATGCTGGAGAAGTGTGTCATCTGTGTAATTGTAGATAGGGATGTTGTGTTCAGCCAGGAAGGTTTAGAGTGGTTCCATGTAAAGGTTGAAGATCAAGAAGGAGGGGATGGATCCTTGTAGGGCTTTATAGGTGGTGCAGAGTTGGTGATCTGGAGGAAACAATTTGGATGAATTGGTGGCAATTAGCAAGGAAGGATTTGTACCAGCTGAGGAATATTGTATCAGGAGAGGTTTGGCTCAAGCGCTTCAGTGCTCTGTATGAACATCAGGCGGTTGAGGCAACACGTACGCGAGCACGTTAGAAGTAACACAGGACACCAAACGAATGAAAACCGTTTACGCAAATTTAACTGAGCGGCTTCGCGTCTGAGTGTCAATCGGATGGCTTAACATAATGGGCGGTCCCGTTCACAGGATCAAGTAAAACCTGCCAACTACCGTTACGATCGAATCTATCATCTTACATAGCTGTAGCAAGACGGTGGCGCCAGTGTGCATGGTGTTTAACTACAACGGTGGGCCGTTTGACTTTGGAAACAAGCCTACGATACCGTGGACTGCATAATTTATTGAAGTCACCACGGGTCATAGAGGAACATTTACACACAAAGTTTGAGAAGACCAAGAGAACCTGGTTGTCGGATTTCCCCTGAAGAAGTTCTGTCATTTGTCTAACATTGTTATAAGAACGAAACATGTCGGGCCTTGCGGTTGCTCTATTAGTAGGCAACATTGTTCAAAGATTAATTAAATTAATGAGAACCTTTTATTAAAAAGGATTCATCAAATAAGGGCACGAGGAAGGAGGAAGCAATTCAGAATTTGAGAACTCTCTGTTTTGTGTATTCGACAGGTGTCTGTATAACTTTGTATGGTGAAGAGAGTGTGGACTAACATTTGTATGAGAGGTGTGTGAATAGAAAAGAAGCACGTTTGCACTTTGTGAGCTTCTTGTTGTGTGATATGAATTTTAGGTAACTGTGTTTATATAAAGTGTTTTTTACTATTACGGAATGTTTACACAGAATGTTAAATATATTTTTAAAATGTATTATCTTAATAAAATTATGTGTTGAAATATGCAAATGTTCTAGTGGTCGCGTATAATTTGGTTAATAAACCTAGGCATTGTGATTTAATAGAGTTCCTCTTTCCGCCTATGGGGCACAGCATAAAGGCAACAGGATTCCTTAGTCTGGAAGTTTACGCAAGCCCTTGTTATGGGGGAATAATCCCGGGGCCATGAAATAATTTCCCCTCAATCTTTCGTTTGTATATGTCTGTATGCAGAATGATCACGTCTTCAAATATCATCTTGAGGAAGTGGCTGAAGTGCACCTTGGTTTTCACAGAATCTGAGGTACTTTCAGTTTAACAGACTCAAAAGTTAATCTGCAAGATTGTTACCAATGTGGGTGAAAAAGCTAGCCATGCTAAAGACAGATATTCAAAGAATGGTCACTTACTTAGTGGCCAGTTTAGAAAATATGGTTTATATAATTAAATCCTTTCAAATAGCTTTCTGGAGTGTGATATTTAGAATACCGAAGCCCAAAAAGTCTAAGAATCAATGCAGTAAATCTCACATGAGCCCATATACAGTGAAGATACGTGATGCATATTTTGTCGTCCCTGTCAAATCTCTGACTCAACCTGAATTGTGTATGGGGCATTGCCTTGGGTTTTCAAATTCTAGGTTTCAGCAAAATCACAAGCATAGCCAGATTTGACTTCGAGGCTAAAACCCACTTTTCCTATGTAACATCTCTAATGTTAAGCAAGTACACCTAGTGGTCTTACATTTTAAATTCAGGACTACAAGTACCAGAATGCAATATGAAGTAAGCCTAAACCCAGCACTCGCTGATTAGTCCACACCTTATATTGGACAACTTGGGATTGCTCAAAACTGCCCTATGGGTTATTCTTGTGTTAAGTAATATAAACACATCCCACAAGAGCATGTGTGATAAAATAACCTGCTTTCAGTCATTGCTTTGAACAGACCTAAACACCCATATTCGAGTAGCAGTGTTCTAGGTGATCACCTCAGGATACTTCTAGTTTGAGTTCGAAGTTTTGATTTTGTTTTTGTGACATGCTGTTGTTAGTGGCAATAAAAATGGTGTATGCTTAATGTCCGCCTTTAATCTTTCCATAAAACTAAACAATACCAACTTAATTTTATTTCAGAATTATAAATCATATAAAACCTTAAAAACAAATTTGGATTGGAACTTTTATTTTCCCCAGAAAAGCAAATCTCCCCACTAATGTCAGTAGGTTTTATTGTTGTTTCATTTCCTTTCCTGCCTGATTTTGGAGGGAAAAAAAACAGTGTACATCCAAAAAAACAATATTGCAAACACTCGCAATTAAGTTAAAATAAGATAAAATAAATTCATATACAGGTGACAATTCAACTTTCATTTTTATGATTCTGAAAGCTTTCATGACAAAAGTGTCAACTGGAGAACAAACTGTGTTGTAAATGAAACAATCAGCCTTTATTTAAAAGTATTAGAACGTAGTTTAAGTTAGTATGAAAGCGAAATAAGTTGTAATGGAGTAGGTTTCTTACCTGTAACTCCTGTTCTCAAACATTGGTATCTTTCATAAATTGACATGCTGTGAATATTCCCCGGCATCAGGCTGGGAATCCAAAGTCAGATAGGTGAAATAAGTTAAAGTCTGGGTCACCAACAGTACACAGGAACATTTTGCAACATGTTCATGATGCCCCAGTCCACAATATATACCTATATTGCCCCTGTAAAACACTTTCATGATGCCACGCCCACAACTATGTCAGCGCTGCCAAATTATAAAACTTTCATGGTGCTGTACCCACAATATATTCCAGTATTGTTACAGTAAAACACTGCCATACTGGTATCCCCACAATATATGCCACTATAAATTACCTTCAAGGTCCCACTCTAGAATATATGCTGCATTCATACTACAAATCACTTTGATGTCTTGCCCATATGTAAATCATTTTCATGATGCTGAGCCCACAATATAGAACAGCATTCTTATGATAAAACTCTTTGATGATGCTGCGCTCATGATACAGCACTGCCACTGTAAATCTCTTCCATGATGCTGATGTGCCTACTGTATATACCAGCTTTCCCACAGTAAATCTATTTGATGTCTTGCCCACATAAATGCTTGCCATTTAAAATCACATTTTTGATGAGGTGTCCCCAACCTGTGCCTGCACTGTCTATGTAAATCGCTTTCATGATACTGCTGCCACAATACATTCCAGCATTCTCTCTGTAAATAATGTTCATGATGCTGTGCCCTGAACAAATTGCATTATTCACGATGTAAACCGCCATTGTGATGCTGTGCCTAAATATATACCAGGATTCCCACCGTAAATGTTGATAATGTTGTGCCTGCAATATATGCCAACATAGACAATGTATATCAGTTTCATGATGCTGTGCCCACAATATATGCAAGCATTCCCTTGGTAAAATGCTTTCACAATGCTGCACCCACAATATATGACAGCTTTCCCACTATAAATGAGCTTCATTATGCTGCTGCCCCAACACTATATCCCAGCGTTCCTAATGTAAATCACTTTAATGTCATGCCCACAATGAATGCCAGCATTTTCACAGAAAATGAATTTCATGGTGGTGCGCCCATAACACATGCCACCATTGCTATAGTAAATAACCTGTATGGTGCCCCACCCACAATATATTTCAGCATTCCGACCCAAAATCACTTTGATGATGTTGTGCTCGTTCATCACATTCATAATGCTGTACCCAAAATCACATGGAAAATGACTCTGATGTTGTTGTGCCTACAATATATGACAGCACTGGCACTGTAAATTACGTTCTTGATAGTGTGGGTACAACATGTGCCAGCATTCCCATTCATGATGTCATGTGCACAATACATGCCAGCATTGCAATTATACATCCATTTGATAATGCCGGTGCAGACACAACCCCGGCCAAACACATGCATGCATTATTCACATTTGAATGCACACACACATACACACACACTCATCCAACCAGTCACTCTCACACATAGACATAGATAGTAAGGCACACAAATAATTCTCTCACTCACATATGCGCATACTCAAACTTTTGCTCACACACGCACAAAACACATGGCATTCGAAATTAATTTTTGCATTGATAATGTTATTTTTAAAATTAAATGTAGCATTACATACTTGTCTCCCATCCAGTGTCTGGAGAGGCAGTAGGAAGCATTTCAACAGCAATGTGTCAGTAGAACACATGGCAAGGCCTTGGCGAGATCTGACTAAAAGCAAGCAATCTTGTTTGCCTGACATTGTTACCAAAGTTGTTGTCAAGTCCAGTCAATCTCCTCAGTCTTTCTACTAAGCTGTGGCAAACGTTTGCCATTGGTGGCTGTGCTACTAATCAACCAAAATTATAAAGGATCTCTCAGAGGAATCAAATGCTCAGTGTTGTCACCAGAAGTAATGGTTCATGGACCATTTATTGAAAAAACGGTTTGTTTTTTCAACAAACATTTGCTTAATGGGAGCAAACATTAACATTAGCTAATGCTTGACCTTCAGACATTAAACCATCAATTACCTATTTAAAGAAGGAAGTTAGCTGTTGCAGTGCCTCATGATCATGGTGGTGCTGAGCTATACAAATTTCACCTAACATAAGATGTTCACAGTTACCCAACAGATTGTGAGTTACAACTGGACATGCCTTTTCACCTAATCCTAACTTTGTGTAAATTCAGAACAGGTTGCTAAATGAAGCTTTAGTAGGCAATGCAATTAAAAAAAGCAAAATCACCCTTTCCGGTCCTCACCCCTTCTAAAAAAATACAATGAACTCCAAGTTCCAGGAAGTAAATCTTCAACCAGCAAGCTAACCTACACCCCACATTTGGTTACCGTACCACAGTGTTTGCCAACTACCATCTGACATCTAAAGCTGGCTTCTCAATAACCACTGGTCATCCATCAGCATAGATATGTACATCTATGCATGTTTTCATGGAAAAACATTATCTTTTCACAGCACACCCTTGCAGCACTCTCGCTCCTGCCACATTTTTTCACCAAGCCCAACTGGCTGAGGTTCAGAGTAGCTTTGAGCACCTATTTCTGTCAGCCTATTTATTCTGATGTGCTAGCATTCTGGTCAGATTCCTACCGGTCAGCCATTAGCTGACCATATCACCAAGAAATGACAAACCAAATCAACATACATCCACATATACTCAACATAGTTCTTCCTGAAACACAACAACATGTTCCTACCTATATAATAGTTGGTAAATAATACATTCAATCACCTACTCACCATAATGAAAATCTCACCCCATTCATGGAACCTACAAAAGGACTAGCTAATAGTGACTAGTTGAAATTACCATGAAAAACAGAGAAGAATACTAAGAAAATAAGTATATGGAAACACAGAATAAAATGCACAATGGGCACAGGAAGTCAAAGAACTCACCAAGATGAAAAAGAAGAAGAAATCAAGGAGAAAGACAAGAACAAAGTAGAAGAAAAGAAAAGGAGGAAAAAGTTCAATCCAACTAAATGGCTCATGGGGCTCACCCAACACAGCGTATATCACTTTTTGAAGTCCTTTATGTACAAACACAGATCAATGCCCATCATGTCACACAGTACACCTTGGCTGCAACGTCTACTTTTTCAAAATTCATAGAGCAAAACAAAGCAGCATATAATCAGGATATCACAATGACAACCTATTAAAAAGTTATAAAAAAGTTATGAAAAAGTTATAAAAAGGTGTACAATTGCTCATCTATATTATGTCCAAATGGAAACTGGGTCTCAAAGTCTAATATTGTTCTGGTTTCTTGCTGCCGCAGTAACAGTTCACGGTTCCCCCCTCTTAATGACTGAGGTATGCTTTGCAGTCCAAAGAACTTGAAACCTTCCAAATCACTCCCGTGTTTTTCAGTAAAGTGTTTAGCCATGGGGGATGATTGGTCATTGTTTTTTATGGCACAGATGTATTGCAGCATGCATAATTTTAATTTACATACTGTGCTTCCCACATACCACTTATTACAGAAACACATGAGGACGTACACAAAACACTCCATATTGCATGATATCTTGTCCTTAATTTTCACTGTATCTTTAAGCACTGGATTCTCAAAAGTGGTACAATTATGGGTATACTGACAAGCTTTGCACTTAGTGCATTTACGAAAACCTCCACCTGGCATTTGCATCCAATGTGCCACTGAGGGTTTAGAATTTTTTGCATAAAACTTGAAACCAGTAAACAATGTGGATCTTCTGTAAGAGGTGCTGTGGTTGTTAGACAAAACTTTAACCAAATTTGTGTCCAACTTCAGCACATGCCAATGTCGGTTCATAATGGTCCTGATGCTTTTAGACGATTGGCATAAACCTAGACTCATCCACCTTTTTGTCACTTTCTGTAGATTGAGTTCTGATCACCATTTTACATACTTTGAAAAATGCACGCTCAATGACGTTCTTAGGGTATGCCTGATCTCTAAAGCCCTTAGCAGTCACTCTGATGTGCTTCTCAAAGCACTCTATGGTGGAACAGTTTCTCCAGAGTCTCAAAAATTCCATGTAGGGTATGCTCTAAATCAGGCTCTTGGGTTAGTTGCTAGGTGCATGGAGGGGAGCATTGGATCCGGTAGGTTTTCTATAAAGATCAGTTTCTATTTTACCTAATTGTTGTTCAACTACCACATCCAAAAATACAATACCTTTGCAGCTACGGGATGCAGTACATTTCAGGTTGAGTGTATTTTCATGTAAGATTTTAACAAACCCCAACCACTGTTTTTTTGTCCCCTTCCAGATGACAAATAAGTCATCTATAAACCTCAACCATAATACGATTTTTTCAGTGTATTGTGTATTCCCCCCTGGCCACATAATTAATTTTTCGAACTACCCCATTGTAAGATTTGCATAGATTGGAGCAAATGTCGAACCCATTGCAGTACCTTGCAATTGTTTATAATATTTTTTGTCAAACAAAAAGACCTTGTTGGTCAAACACAGTTCAATCATACCCAGAATCATTTCAGTATGTTTCAAGAAATTAAGCGATCTAGTATTCAAATAATACTGGCAAGCTTTTAAAGCTATACCATGTTGATTGGAGGTATATAAAGATGCCACATCCATTGCGGCAAACAAATACTCATCGTCCAATGGAATCTCATCGATTTGCCCCATGAAATCTTAAGTGTCTCTCAAAAATGACAGTAACATAGACACAAAGGGTAAGAGTTCCTCATTGATAGTGCATATATATTATACAATAATCTACCTCTTTCACATGATATTAGGCACATATATTGTGTTGGGAATAGCAACAACTGCACTGGTGTCTATCATACATTATATGGAATTACATTTGTGGCAAACGTTTTTATTCAGATAACTGCCCACCACCAGTGTTACACTGCTACTTTAATTTCTAAAAAATAGATCACAAAGTAATATAAATGTGCTGATCCTCAGCAATAATGCATCATCTATTTCAAGGGGGAAGTTGTTAAGCATCAATGCATATCTGCTTTAAAACAGAATAGTGTGGATGAAAAGGGAAAGCAATCTCCAGCACAACCACCATGCACAGAGATGATTCTGTGCAGCCAGGGTCAGCTAGGAACAGGAAGCGGCCTGGTGTCAACCAGCCAATGCTGTACCTCCCCTGGTCACCTTTTGTTTTATGTTGACTTTTGTTCATTGCATGTGCAAATCCTGGCTTCTTTTCATGCTTCTGTTTGTTTTCTCGTGACCAGAATTCTGCTCTCTCAAGGATTCCTGCAAATACAAAAGTGAAAAGCTTAGCGAGGGTCCCAGCAAAAGACTTAGCAAGACCCAGCACAGCTTTAGGAGTGGGTTCCAGCAGGGCTACTGTGTTTGACACAGGCTTATACTATGTACGACCAGCTTCCGCAGCCTCCAGGATCAACAGCTCGTCTTACTCAAAGCACTATAAGGTAAGGCAGCATAGCTGTAGGAAGGTTTGAAAGGGATTCTGGCACATACATGGCACGCCTCGGACTAACATGACGCTGGTGAGCCGCAGCACAAGTGTGCAGGTAATTTTGGCAGAAAAGATGCAGAGTTTGGTCCTTACATTCTTTTGCCATGTCAAGCAAGTGCAGATAGAAAATGGAGTTAAGAACTAGTTCAGCAGGCTGCAAACCCAAGACTTTTAATAAAAAATACAACTCAGATATCATTAACCTATGCAAACCTGCTTTTGATTAAATAAATCCTGCCCCCTGAACCAAAACCAACAAATAGGAAATGCCACTGTGTTCTTATTATCTTTCTTCTTCTCTCCTGTGCTTCTAACTCTCTCTTGCCTACAACTTTCCTTTCTTCCCACCTTTCACCTGCGGGCCTTCCTCCTCTGAGCTGCCTCTTCCAACAAACCACCTCTCATAATACCTCTTCATTTTCAAAAATACACAGCCATCTCAAAGGTACAAAAAGAGAAAGAGAGAGAGAGAGAGAGAGACAGAGAGAGAGAGAGTTAGAGAGAGAGAGAGAGAGAGAGAAAGGGAAAGACTACTGAATGGAACAAAACAAGAGGAGAGATAAGTACAGAGGTAGGTGAAAAAGGGAAACAAATTGATGAGAGCGATGCACAGACGAGAGGTTGAAGGGGGCAAGAACTAAAGCGTATGATGTTCCTGTACATTTTGCTAAAATTGTATTTTTGTATTTTATTTGTCTTTTAATAAGCGCATTAAGCCACATCGCTGAACATAAAAATGAGAAACAGTACAATAAAAAGTGAATAAGCAATTAGGTCCAGGAAACAATCACTCAGAAATGCTGGAGTAGATGAGATTTTAAAGAACCAGAGAGAGAGAGTAAACAGAGATAGAACGAAGAGAAAGTACAAGAGAATTCCAGTGAAGAGGGGCAAGAAGTTCAAAAGATCAAAAATAGGCTGACCACAGGGATGATGATGAGCCAAATGTCGGAAATGAGAGGAAGACCGAAGTGAGCGAGAGGGAATGTAAAAAGATATTAGTGCAGCAAAGTAGCTAGGGGCAAGACCATGGAAAGACTCGAAAACAAGACAGAGAAAATTAAATTTAATTTGAGAATGAAAGGGCAGCCAGCCGAGTGCTGCAAGAGAGGAAGAAATAGAATCCTGATAAGTGAGAAGACACAGTAGATGAATAGAAGAATTAAATACTGATCTAAGAGGAGCAAGACGAGAATTAGAAAGCCCAGACAGAGCAGTAGAACAGTAGAAAAGTCGGGAAAAGATCAAACAGGAGGTTAAGAGTTTAGATGCTTGAAATGTGAGAAACGGGCGAGCCTTACGGATATTGTGAAGATGAAAACAGCAAGAGGGAGAGGTTAGGGAAATGTGATGAGAGAAGGAGAGATTTGAGTCAAAGTAGAGACCAGGATTACGAGCCGTAGATGAGATTGGGAGCTTAGAAGGAGGAAAAGATATTAAAGAAGGTGAAAGATGGGGAGGAAGCGTGCTGGCAGGAAGAAACAGTAGTTCAGTATTCCCACCATTAAGAGTAAGAAAGTGGGAAGACATCCAAGATTTAATAGCGACTAAGCAAGCCGAAAGAGTGTGATGGATTTCAGGAGAAAAGGAAGAAAAGGATAAAAACTGTTGAGTATCATCGGTGTAAAAGTGATGAGATAAGCCAAATGAGGAAATAATAGCTGCGAGATACAATGTGTAGAAAGAGAAGAGAACTGGGCCTAAGACTGACCCTTGGGGTAGCCCATAGGCAAGCGAGAGAAACATAGAGGACTTGCCCATCCAGGAGACAGAAAACGTTTGATTAGACAACTAGGAGTGAAACCAAGACAAAACAGAACCTGTAAGATCCAAAGAAGAAAGTGACGCCAGAAGTAAAGAGTGATCCACAGTGTTGCAGGCAGCCGATAGATCTAAAAGAATAAGAAAAGATGAGTGCTTAGAATAGCGAGCTAAAAGAAAAGAAGTTAGTACGTAAACAAGAGCAGTTTGTGTAGAATGAAGGAACGAAAACCAGATTGAATTCGAGGAAGAGAGAAGAGAAAATTGGCCATAAATTCCTTACGTTTTGTCAGCTGAGAACCGTCCTTGGATGGCAAGCGACAGTGACATGTTCTCTGCTGGCCCTTACTGAGTACACAAACGTTGGCTCTACTTTATCTGCTGTAATGTCACATCCTGTTGAGCTACCTTGCAGCCACAGGCATGCTGTTGTTTATTTCAGTAACCTTCTTGGGACATAAAACCCATTGCCAAGTCTCCTCAAAGCCCTGCTCTCGGAATTCTCAGCCTTTGCCCTTTCCATTTAAGCACAATTAACGTGAAATGTTTGCAGCCACAGATGCATGTGTAGGTAATGTGTGGGTGGGAGGGGTGGCTCGGTAGGAAGGAGGGGCTTTAGTCTTTGGCATGTTACTTAAGAGGTGTGAATGGTGGATGATTAGAAAGGGGGGGGTGTATGAAGCTATATGCTGTGGCGACAATGGTTTAAAGCACGGTCGCCGTTAAATTTGCATTTTTTTCACTGTGTTTCATTCTTTATAGAGCACATGTAAAACACAGTGGTGGGGTGTCACAGAGGAAAGGCAGGATCCAATCAGGGTGGAGGTGTGGGGTTTGTATTACATGCGAGTGGGCGGGTAAGGGGTTGGGGAAACAAGGGGTGCACGGATCAGCAGGTAACAGGGTTCCACCTCATTTTTTGTACTCTTGAACCCCTGGGTGCAGAGGTACAGAGTTATGGGAAAGACGAGAGAGTCGTGAGAGACATGTTACCGACACAAAGAAGAGGCTGAGGTAAAATAATTCTTAGAGCACTATGGTGAGTGGGAGTAACATTGAATGTACAGCAGTAAGACAAACAGAGAAAGAGGCACAGTGGTCAGAGCAATCATACAGAACTCTCTTGCACTAGAAACTCGAATCGCGCAACCAGTAACTCCGGAATCGCAACTTCAGATCAGATCACTTCCTGCCACTCATTACCCTCACAAGCCCAATTCAGAAAAAGATGAAGTTTGAAAAAACCCTAGAAGTGTTGCTGGGCTTTTAAACTACAGGATGCCAATACTGTCAAACAATCTTGTTTTATCTCAAAATGTTTAAGCGGTTATTCTCCTGCTTGACCTGCTTGACCTAGCCAATATTGCATTAGGCCTATCCCAGTTACATTTTGCAATGGCGTCCAGTTCCAGCATATCCATTAAGGTGCTGTCAAATGTTGCAGAACACATTTACCAGACATCCAAAACAACGTCACTTAGAACGAACATTTCACTAGTCCTGACAGCACTTCATTGGCTTCCAATCTGCAAAAGGGGGCGTGTCATGCACACTGGGCCCACATCGAAATTGGCCTCATTTCCTAACACCCACAGAATTGTCCAGCATACACGCGTCTGATTCTTTTAGCAACTAACCCGGTAGGGAACTACTGGGTAGTCTATAACATACAAACACATGACTCATGAATGCCCCCTGGATCAGGACTAAGAGTAAGTCTTTGGACTCACGCAATAAGGACCCATAAATGCACGGGTGAGATTCGTGTGGAGAAACACAACGAACGGCACAAATACCTTGTGGAGCGAGCAATCGCATTGAATCAACAATTGTGGCAGGGTGGCACCAACTTTAAAGAAATAGGCTACAACCATAAGACGGAAACTTTCTGTCTAGGAGGGAAAGCCCGGCAAGCAGTTGACAGCCATCACAGATCCATCACATGAAGCACATCCGATTGAGAACGCCTTGGACCTCAGTGTGCTCAGGCTCCCCCCAGACATTCTTGGAGGCCCCCACAGAAACACAGTTGACCTACAGAAGTATGAAACTCTGTTTGAGAATGGAAAGAAGTTATATTTTGAGCACCTAGACAACACGCATTACATATCGAGCTGAACTACGCTAATACGAACTGGTTTTTGGTATCTAACAATGTATATGTCCTGATGAGGTGCACCACATAGAAATATTTTAGGTCTATTGTGGTGCCGAAACTCGAGTAGACAACACCATAGAGCCCACTCTGTCAAGTTGGGCCTCTCTGAGTTTCTGCAAAAAATATAGGCATTTGGTATATGTTCATGAGTAAGCTTGTTTGAACATCTGTCTTGTTTAACTCTGTGAAAAGAAAAATGTAGTTTAAATAGGCTTTTATAATCATACAACATTCAAGCCCTAATAGATGGGTGTTCTACTTCTAGAACAGAGTGATTAGAATTGCGCTTTTTTGCACAGTATGAATGGTGGATGGTATGAATGTGGATGAAAGTGAGTGTGAGTAAGGAGGGGTGAAATGTGATCACTGGTTTTGATATGATATGTGTTTTTCTAGATGTGATATGTGTATCTTTAAAATTGTTTTTTAATATATGAAATGCCTGTGTTATGTGTGGTCTTTCTACAAATAGATGTTTTATAATGGATTTTGAATAATAAATGAAGTTTAAACATATTGACTGCAATTTGTCTATAACATATGCCCTTTGAGTAGGGCTATTCTTTTGGAAAGGATGCTTGTTAGCGTTTTTACGCATAAATTGCTTCATAAATGAATGGAGGGGTTGCACTTATTCACAGAATAATTGCAGTTTTTGTATGGTCATGAATTCCACTAAGCATGACTGGTCCTAGCTGGTGTCCAATCGCTAACTCCCAAACACCAAGTTGGTGTAATAGGAGTTATGGAATAGATGGCTCTCTTTCAAATCAATGGTCTCAAAGTAAGTAGTCACCTATTTCACCCTATCTAAAATATGCAAATATTAGTTACGCATTCATAGTCAACCATCACAAACATAATTAAAGCATAGAAATCCCTTTCCCAATAACATTAAGAAAGACTGCAAACATGTACATTGCTAAAAGAATCTCAAGTCCTAGCTCTACTTTATCAAGCGCAATATAGATCCCTTACATGTTTCAGCGCTCAACTTCCAGTATGGCGCTTTCTTCGGTGGGATAAGGGTCTTTTATCTGGGTGTAAAACCTGTATGATACAGAAAATGGTGGAGGCCAACAGTGACAGATTGAGGAGCACTCAGATGGTTTAAAGCAGGAGGGGAATATCGTATGTGCGCACTCTATGTCTTCTACATGTCAAATTAAAATGGAGGATTTATCCTGTTGCTCACAGGTCCACCCCAGATTTAAGAAGGGTAGCGAGCCAAAAGAAAGAATGGAAGCACGTTCTTTAACAGCTTCACTCTGAGAAGGTATACTTTCTGTTGCAGTCCAATGGAGTTACAACAGTATGTATTGTCAGAGACACTCTGATATGTAGTTATACTAATAGTGCAACTCTCTCTGGATCATACAATATCTGCAATCTTATACAAGACCCTTGCCCCCCGAACAAAGCGCCGATCTGTATTGTATTGCTCCTTACTAGACAGAAAGAGCAGAGACTTCAGATTTTTTAAAAACATTTTGAGTTTTGCAGTGTTTCATAATATTGTTATGGGAACAATAGTCTACATTTTGAATATGTGGTTTTGACTCTGAATGTGCAAATCATTGTTTCTTTTAGACAGGGAGCTAGGTGACTGTATTCTTTGAGACCATTGATAAGAAAGAGTGGAAAATAACCTTTCATAGCTACTATTGTACTAACTCCTACTACACTAGCTTGGTGTTTTTGAGTTAGTGATAGAGCACCAGCTAGGGCCAGTCTATGCTTAGCGGACTTAGGAAGTCATGTAGTTGTAGATTCGTACTCCCAACATTAGTAACACCATGTTTCAGGAGAACTCACACTGCATAGAACATTATTCAGGAAACCCCTGAAACCCTTTCTCTCACTGTAATCATGGATGATGTCCATGCAAAAAGGTATGTGCTGTACAGTGTCAGCATCAAGAAGCCACGGTTGACCTTTAGCGTGCATTGAGCAGACATACACAGCTATCCGTCTCAAAACTTTGAAAGAATTCAGTTTCATATTTTTAGAGCTTATAAATAACATTATATATGTAAAGTACTCTTGTGTCGCACCTATGCGTAAACATGCATGTAGAGTATGAGGGCAAGACTTCCATCGCACCCAGCGCAGGGGTGGACTGGCCTGTAGGGAACTCTGGAGATGTCCCGGTGGGCCTCTGCTCCCTGGGCCTCTTTTGTGTGTTAACATATTTTATTTCCACATGTTCTCATAGGAAAAGGGTTGGGCTTGCTGAAAAAGGGCAACTTTGAACATTCTTTCCAGGGCCTCTTTTGGCAGCCAGTCCACCCCTGACCCGGAGGCTAAATGGCAGCTCCACTGCACTCCAATACAGCTATGGACTTTGGAATGTGGTGGGCACCCTCTGTAACATCTCAGCGTCCTGCTTACTAAACAGATCATGCACAGGAGAGGCGGCCTGAGGTGACAACTCTCAAAGGTCAGGGCTCCATTCAGAAGAGCAAAGCTTGTGTCAGAGGTACAGGGAGGATGCACAACTGAAGGAGAGCCCTGTCCTTCTGCAGAAGAAATTGACTTTCCGTTGGGACAAGGAGTTCAAAATAAATCATTGGTGCAAGTCCTATGAGTGACAACTCTCTCTCAATAGACGAAATGTTATGTGTTTTCGCCCTTACTGGTCTTGTCATTCAAACATAGGAGTGTTCTCTAACGTATCTTCTCTTTTGTTAGGACGGCACAAGCAGGAGTCCAGAGAAGCGATCTTCCTTACCCAGACCCTCCTCCATTCTCCCTCCCCGGAAAACCTTCCCTTCTGATAGGGAAGAGAACTCTTTCTCCACCAGCACTTCTATCTCGTCTTCAGTAAGACGGACCACCAGTAAGTCTTTTATTTTCCTTATTCTGTGCTGTACACGCTGTTCTTTCATTTGGCAGACAAGGGAGTTCTGCTGCTGGAATGGAGTTTGGGTGAGAAATAATATAGTCAATGTATGTGTTGTAACTTTATTTTCTATGGTGCCATAGGGAACTGAAAGTAAGCTTGTTGACCAAAAAGTACACGTATGGAATATAAGTGCCTATAGAGTACCTACAACTGATTAAGCTAGAGTCTCAACTTTTGCTGCTGATTTTGGGGAGGATGGGGCCTTGCATTTTTAGTTTCTTTTCAATCTATGTGTTTTCAACTACAAGGTAAGATAGAAGGCATTTTGCAATAGTGCCACTCATTTACTTGGTCATTCTAAATATGTAGTTCTTGCGTTTAAACTACAGATGGGGGTCAAAATAATTCACGGGCCTCCCAAGTGTCTAAGAGCCAAGTTCTTGCCTCCCCACAGCATAATACCCATACCTAGAGTCCGGCCACCAACAACACAAGAACCATACCTAACATCCTGTCTCCCCACACCACAAGATCCGCACCTGGAGTTCTGCCTCCTCCTGCCCCACAAAACCGAACCCTTACCTGGGATCCTACCTCCCCATGACCTACAATACAAAAGTTTGCTTGCCAATTTTGGCAGATACAGCACACTGAGATAAATCTGCCCAAGACCACACACTTTAGTTAAGAGATGAAGCTGGGATTTGAGCCCAGTCTGTACTTTAGAAACTTGACTAGATATCTTCTCAGCTTCGGCTGACATAGATGTGTCAATGTATGGCTTAAAATATCTTGGATGATTGGAAATGTACGTCAC
Organism: Ambystoma mexicanum; assembly: GCF_040938575.1. Lineage (NCBI taxonomy): Eukaryota > Metazoa > Chordata > Amphibia > Caudata > Ambystomatidae > Ambystoma > Ambystoma mexicanum. Next base: position 833,326,302 of record NC_090931.1, read on the forward strand.
ATTATAAACCTACGTGGCAAATATATTTGTTAAGTGAAAAGATTATGGTTGTAGTTTTGTTAGCCTCATTGTGAGTGAAAGTCTACAAGTGCCATAAGGCAAAGCAACATACGTCTAAAAACTCCACTGTACTTGGAAGTCTTGAACCGAAACAATAACAAGACAAAACTGTGTGGCAAGCTTACCTGCCTGTAATCATTGTTTGACAAACGCCTGTGTCAAACAATGATTACAAGTAGAACATGTTGCACAAAAAAGCAAACCCTTTTTGTGTGTGTCAAACCACCAGATGTCATGGAAATAAACTAGACACTTTAAACAAGCATTGGCAATGCCAACCGTTGGGGCTAATGTGTAGGCATGGGAAAGGCGCTTGCCATGCACAGCCGTAGTGATATTAAGTACCCATTGTTGGTAGCAAGTGCAAAATGGTGCGAGTACCTGGGTATCTAATAGCAGTGCCTGGCAAAAGTTTAATACTTATGCACAAGCCAGAAATGTTGGCTTTGCCAATGCTTGTTTTAAACAGGACTTCTGTGGCTTTGTCAATGCTTGTTTGAACAGTACTTCAGTGAAGGACATGCAGAGCACTTAAAAGTCGAATGGCTGAAGGCCTGGTAAGACATTTGAATTACAGCAGTGGCCTGTTTCCAACTCCAATTAAATAATTAACTCTCAGAAGACCGCTTTCAATAAACACTGGCAGGCACTTTGAATGCAAACCCTGATGGTAAGGCTTGATTAAACCGAGCTCAGACAGTACCCATGAGGAGGTGTTTTGGGCAGGCAGATGCAGGAATCCCTGGGAATGGCCATTTGAATTAGCATGGCCATGGGCAGGCAATGTGTGAGCACATAACCAAACAACACCTACAAACTGTGCCCCTCAGCGTATGTCATTCCTCCCTGTCTGTACTCCAATGCAATAGTTTCGGCTTATAGGTGTCACAAGCGACACCTAATAGCCCAAACTAAAAAGAGGGTTAATTTATCACTCAGTTTAACTGTCTTGGGAGATCGACCATATTGGGCAGTTAACATGATCTTTTGTGGTTTCTTCAGTACAAATGCACGAATTCATTTCTAACCAACAGACGTTCACACTTGGCCTGTTACAGAAACCGATCCATTACCTGTCACCTCTTCTACCATGCATCTAAAGATCTTTCCATTAGAGGCGTGGCCAGGAAGCACCCGATGCAGGCGTGCCGGCTGTATGCTCCATCAATCGGCACCGAAAACCCCTTAATGCCACCATTTTAACAGCTTAAACCCTCCTCAGTATGCTAAGCAGCAACCTCAGATCTCACTAACACAACCTGGTGGGGATACATCAACTCACAGGCACTGTGCTGAGAACGAACAACATCATGGTTCCCACCTTATGGTCTACATTCAGAGTCTGATATGGCCCGCTGTGGGTCTGGACAATGGAGGCTTACATTGCAACGCTGCACTCACGGGTGACAGGACAGGAGCTGGTATGCGGCGGCCAGCAGCAGTGGCGTCGCCAGGAATCAAATTTAGGAGGGGCACAGAGGGGGCCAAAGACAAAAGTAGGGGGACACAGATAAATGTAGGGGGAGAACATGGTCACTGCTCCTCCTAGGTGAGGAGGTGCAAGGGGGGGCACAGGGTTTCACAGGGGGGCGGCCCCCCCAGTCCTTCCCTAACAACACCACTGGCCAGCAGGCTTTCCTTTGGTCCCCGCCACGCCATGCTGCAGTGCCGTGAATCAGTGCAGTGAGTGCTGGCGGGCTGTTCATAGTGGGGGCCTAGCAGGCAGGTTTGACGCACCTATAGTGGGGACTCAGCAAAGAAGTCGACTCCCCACCTGCCGGATAGAGCTCAGGAGTGAGAGAGGCGCAGTGGCCATCCTCGCCGTGTCTATCGTCGGCAAATGTGCCTGCAACAGAGCCTGTGAGGGCCTGCCCAGATTCACGGAGCCGGCAGGTCGTTGGCGCGGTTGCATTCTGGTTGCCTTTTCTGGTGTGTAGGACTAGTCTCTATTGGACTGAAGATTCCCCCGAATTGGATGGGAAGCAGAGATCTGGACTGGCCACCCTGGTTGGGCACATATACTTGTCCGAAAATCTGAATAGACTCACTGCGCCTGCTCCCGATAATCTTCTTTGGGGGCACAACGGAAATCAGCGTGGTGCGCCTGACTGGCTAACTCCTTGCAGGTTAGCTCCTCTTCTGACGACCTGTCGGCTTTTGGAGTTGGCCTGTCGGCGTAACATATCTGCACCCCTGTCCAGTACTTTTGCGGCTGGCCCTGCTGGAGAGTGACCGAGAGTGGATTGTAAGGTGGCTTTCTATATGTCTGGAGATTGCTTGGGGTCCCACCTTTTCTTGTGATGGACAGATCTGGAACGGAAAACAAATCAGGAGACATCAAACCCTTATTGGCCATGCGGGACATTAAGGAAAACACGCCCAAGCCGTCTGTGCTGAAGCACACTCTTCCCCTCTTGGGACTGCTCACACAGATCCCGGGTTACTCCTGGAGATGCTGTCCACCCTGAAACAGGACCTTATGTTGAAAATCAAATCCACCAAAGAAACGCTGGTCAAATAAATTCATATGCTGGGTCTAGAATCTCGGGTAAGCGACGTGGAAAACACAGTCTGCGAATAGGCACACGAGCAGGCCCAGCTGACAAACAGGGTGATGGGCATTAAGGAACAGTTAGAGATGATCAGGGCCAAACAACAAGATTTGCAAAACAGATTGCGGGGAAACAACATCCGCCTACCCGGAATTCCGCGGCACATACAAGACCAATATCTGGCTGATTATGTCCAAGACCTATTCCGGTCCTTCCTAGACCTCTCAAACAGCGCTGCTTTGGAACTGGACAGAGCGCATCTTGTTTATTCCTCCGCTCAACAACGCCGCAACCTGCTGCCGGACATGCTCTCAAGAGTGCACTACTTCCAACAAAAGGAAGCAATCATGATGGCAGCGCAGATGAAAAACCAAGTTGAGTTTTGGGTGCAAAGCTTTCCTCATTCCAGGACCTTTCGCCTCGCACACTTGCCAATTGGCAGAAGGTACATGTCGTCTCGGCCTGGCTGCTGTCGTGGAACATCCGATACCACTGGGGCTTACCCTGCACGCTGTGTTTTGAACATCAGAACCGGCATTACGCCATCAGCTCTGAAGAAGAGGCGCATGAATTGATGGACATTGCCCCGAATCCTCAGGACGATGCAGCTGAGACCGAGATCTCACAACACTTCCAGGAGACCAAGGGAGAGACAAAACTCTGCGAAGATGATGAATGGTGCCGAAATAGGGTCGCCTTCTGATGCCGTGTCTGACAGTTCAAAGCCTGCCACCTGAATAGCAGGCGTTCTACATTTCTAATGTTGGCTTCTGATACTTATTTGTTGATGTTACCATGCAATGTTTTCACTCCTGGGGTTGCACTACTATGATTGGTATTTCACCATAACCCGAGGGGATGAAGGAGGGGTATGATATGATATGGCATTTATAACGTGCCTATACACAAGCGTCTCAAGGCGTGACGAGGCAAGGTGGGGGGAGAGGGAACACAGAGACAACGATCTTAATAGGCCAGGTGACATTGAGATCGCGCAAGTGCAGGGGAAGGGGGAAGGGGAAAAGTGCGGGGTGAGGGGGCAGTGCAGTACATGGGAGAGACAGTAAAAAATAAATAGAATACATAAAAGCAATAAGTACGAGTGCGGCCAGCTTGTGGCAAGTGCAAGGGTAAGTGCAGACATCTGTCAAGTGCTGGTAGGGGACTGTAAGGGATACAGAAAACAGTCCCCAAGTGCAGGGGTTTCCAGGGAGGCAGTGCAGGTGTGCAGCTGGCGGGGGAGCGGACCTGGGCCCGAGATCAGAGGGTTGGCCAGGTGACCAGAGCAGTTTCAGCCAGGAGTTCAGGGGAGAGGAGGAGAGAAAGCAGAAGCAAAGAGGAACGTTTTGAGGTGCTTCCGGAACCGGAGATGGTTCTCCTCAAGTTGCAGGGAGGCTGTTCAGAGGGAGGCCGCAGCCGAAGTCAGAGATCTACCACCAACTCGTTGCTTGGAGAAGCGACTGACCCTGAGGGAGTTGGAGGCGGATGAGCGAAGCGCTCGAGAAGGAAGATGTTTAGGAAGAGAAAGTTGAAGGTATTGAGGCCCCAGAAGGACTTGTGGACAATGCAGATGGGTTTGAACTTAATCCTTGCAGCCACTGGGAGCCAGTGCAGAGATTTCAGTCCTGGAGAGATATGATCCCTGGGCTTGAGGCAAAGGACAAGTCTCGCAGTCCTGTTCTGTATGAGTTGCAGACGGCGGAGAGTAGAAGCAGGCAGATTTGGAAAGAGACTGTTGCAGTAGTTCAGCCTAGAGAGAACCAGAGCTCTGGAGACAGTGAGCTTCTGGGGGAAGGAGAGGAAAGGAAGAATACCTCTGAGGAGGTGCAGCTGGTAGTGTGACTTCTTAGAGACGTCAGAGATGTAAGTAGGGAAGCAGAGTGTGGAGTCGAAGATGACCCTACGGTTTTTAGCCTCACAGGTGGGAGTAGGAAGAGGGCCAAGAGAGGCCAGCCAGAAAGTGACAGGAAAGGAGGGAGCATGTGTGCCAATGAGGAGAATCTCAGTCGTACTGGCATTAAGGCAGAGATCGTTGGCGACACACCACACCTGGATAGCAGACATACAGTTAGAGATGAGAGAAGGAGAAGAAGTGGCGGAAGGGAGCCTGAAGTTGAGTGTCATCCGCATAGCACTGAAAGTTGGGCCAGAGAGCGGCAATGCGGTGGGCAAGAAGTGCCAGGTATTAGTTGAACAGCCAGGGAGAGAGGTTAGACCCCTGGGGAACACCACAAATAGAGATAGAGGAGAGGAAGGACCCAAGTTGGACCTGGGAGGGTCGATCGGAGAGGAAAGAGGACAGCCAAGCCAGGGCCTGATCGGTGATACCGAGGTTATCACAGAGACGGTTGAGCAGGATGGGTGTATACAGGGTGCCTCGAGGGAATGACGCCCATTTACTATTTACTACGATTTGTTTTGGATTATATTCAATGTCTTTTTGTTCTTATGTCAACTTATTTGGGGATGTTGTTTATTTTGCTATCACACAATTGGGTTTTGCAGCTAATGCCATTGGATACTCCACTGTTGGGATTTCAACAGGCACCTTAGTGGCCCTCTATATTCTTTCCTGGCCCGAAGGGAAACATAACGGTGTCCCCAGACCTGCCTTGCATGACCCTTAGTGTGCAGGGTCTCAGTGCACCAGTAAAATGAAAGGCTCTGCTACATAGGCTGTCCTCTCTGGATGCAGGGCTGATCTTGCTTCATTATAACCATCTGTTTGTGGCGGATGAAGCGTGTCTCTGTAATAAACTGTACACCAGAGCTTACTTTGCTTCTAGCAGCCTAAAATATGCAGTGTTGCCATTATGATCCATAAGGGCACGCCCCTGAAGGTGTTGAAGGTGTTGCGGGACGTGAGAGGGAGGTATTTGCTGCTTATAGTCCTCATTCGAGAACGCAAGGTCACATTAGCCTCAATCTATGGCCCTAACAACAAATATGACGAGTTTCTTGCAAGGTGTTCAATGATTTCAGCTGACTTGGGGGAAGAATTCCTGGGAGGAGCCTTTAATTGCATCATTGACCCGACTATAGATAAATCGCTAACCCCCACTTCTAATGACGAGCAGAATTTCCATGCCATGACAACGCTGCTGGGGAACACTCTTATAGAGGCATGGCAATTCTTTAACCCTGGGAGAGAGATTATACTCATCACTCAGTGGTTCACAAGGGTTCTTCCAGGCTGGACATATTCCTAAATTCCAGCACTAGACATTCAGACAGTGGTTGGGATAGCCTTTCTGCCAAAAGCCCTCTCAGATCATGCCCCCTCAGGCTCACGCTGGATGCAGTCCCACCCACTCGCCAACCCAAGCCCCCCTGGAGGCTAAATTACTTCCTGCTAGGAGATGTGGCTCTGAAAGCCCGTATGTCAGAATCCATCACTCATTACTTTGAGACAATGACACTGGCAAGCTTGAATTCCGAATGGTATGGGATGCTGGGAAGGTAGTGATCAGGGGGGTCATTATAGAACAGTCCTTCGGCCTGGGGCAGGGCTTGAAAGCTTCATCAGGCCCAACTTGAGGTAGTAGTAAGGGAGAAGTAGAAAGAACACACAATGAAAGGGAATCAGCGCTCTCTTCAGGATCTCAGGGTGGCCAAACAAGCCATAAAAGCACACCTTATGGGGAAGGTGGCTCAGTCTATACTAAAAACAAAACAGCACTTTTACTCCAAAGGCAAGCAGGCCAATAAGCTATTAGCCACTAAACTAAAGAAGGTGGCCACTCGTAACTACATTGGGGACCTGAGGGATGAAGGAGGTTGGTGGGTGATCACGGAACCAGGAAAACGACATGTAATGGAGGAGTTTTTTTTACAGAGTATCAGCTTCACACCATGGGAACCACGCCCTCACTCAGGACTTGGTTTCTCAGTTGTATCACCCTCAGGTTCCCAAGGAGTTGCAGGACATTCTGGAAGCTAATATAACCAGGAAGAGGCCCAGGCGATTTGGTCTCTCCCAACAGGCAAAGGCTCCGGTCCAGATGGCTTCACCAATACATTTTATAAAACATTTGCCGATGTCCTGGATCCACAACTTACCAAGTTATTCAATTGCTTCTTAGACTCTGGTAAAGGTGTCCAACTCCATAGCAGAATCAGCCACTATCCTTCAACTGAAACCAGGGAAATATCCAGAGGAATGTACTACCTATCCCTCCATAACTCTTTTAAATACTGATGCAAAACTTTACAGTAAAATACTTGCATCCATATTGGGTGAGGTACTCCCTCATATAAACAACAGTGACCAGACTGGGGGGCGTGGCCAGCAGCGAAGCGATGCAGACGAGAGCCTTCCTCGCTCCCGTTGCTGCCCGCAAATATCCTGTATTTCAGCCTGCAAAAGACACATAATTGTGCTCTAAATGTACGCCGGAAGATTTGCATGCTTTACAGCACCAGCGGCTGCATCAATGGAAAAATAAGTCGGTGTGCAATGGGAGGAATAAACCGCTGAGGCGCGCCGAGAAAAGTGAGAAGCGTGAAACAAAATGGCCACCGGGAGACAGCAGTGACTTAAACCGGCCAGACAACCACGCAGGGCAACCGATTGAGCCGGAGACACCAGCGGAGAGCAGCCGCCATCCTGGAGCACATCCTTGACCACACAGGACCCTGCAGCCCGGACTCAGCTTACCAGCCTGCAGCACGGTGAGCCAGCAAGACAGTGACGCACATTGAGGAGGGGAGCCTCCATAGTATCCGCGGGGGGGGGAAGAGACCCAGGAGCCTGTGCTGAGTGTGAGTGCAGCGGGGTGAGGATTAACATCTCCTATCCCCGAGGCGTGCAACAACCTGCTTGCGGCGACCGCGCTTCACCCTACGCGACACAGCTCCCTAAAATCCTGAGACACAGCTACGATACGCCGGAGGGTGGGAATAGGAGGCCCCCAGCTGGGACCGCAGTGGTGTGGGCGCTCGCACTCCCGAGGGACCCCTCTGGAGCAGAAACTGCTCGCCCAACCCACAACGCTGATGCCTGAATGTACAAGTGGTGCGGCGACTGTGATAGATGTATTGAATCAACAAGTTCTACAAGATATGTAGGAGGCTCCTGTAACAGTGCAGAAACCCCTACATTTTGTCCGTTCTTTTCATCTCCATGCGCACTTAACAATAAAAATCTGTGGGAGTGAAATGCTACCATATTGCAAGTTGCCACAAGGACTCAGCAGACTGGCAGGGAAAGTCACTAAATTGGGCAAAGAAAAAGCTGCTTCTTAACAAAGCGGCTAGCATATCAGGCGAGTTAGTCTGTATTTCTGGTGTTCAAAGAGAAATACCTTGTAAAATTCATAGTGCATGCAATCCACAACGACGGGCTGGGAGTGCCACAGGCGCAATGAAAAGCAACAGGAAACCACTGAGGGGCTTGTGACGGTGCATGGGATCCTAGAGCCGCACCACACGCAGACACAGCGAGGCACCCGAAGGAGCTCCTGCCATTTTGACTAGGCGGCTGTGGCCCGCTGAAGCGCGGGAAGGGGGAAGCCACCACCAACAACTCCTCTTCTCCCCCCCCTGATGAAACAGTGGCCGACTCTGAGGTCCCAATGGTAGCCGACTGGCCCTAGGAGTAACGTTGCCATCCTTGAACCCTCTGGACCACCGCAGTCAGTAAATACAAAGACAAACGCATGCACAGATCTCTCGGCATCCTCATGCCCCAAGCGTCACCGCAGCGACTGTTGCTGCGATCCAGAAGCCCCCTGGTGGGGTCTACATAGAGCAAGGACCAGAGCGAGACAGACACAACTGCCTGTTAACAAAAGGGTGCTACTCTGGTTGAACCACGCTGCGCCGCTGATCCGGGATCTTGGGAGAAGGCGCGACACCTGATTGAACTGTCCCAGCACCCCTGTAAGGCTGTGAAGGAACACAAACAATAACGGAGTGACCTGAAGTACCCCCCCACAGTTACTAGAGGAGGACAAAGACCGACAGTGGTACGCTATGGTGTGATAACCCCTCCACTCTCTGCTGGCTGGGAACAACGGATACGGGGGACTGAGCGAATGAGTGTGCACCATCCTGCCACACGGCCCTACCCACCACAAAACGTAGACAGGGCTGCAACGTTGTGGTAGGCGTAAGGATCAACCAGAACAAGTCCACAGCAGTACCGGATAACATTTAACACTGGTCCCACTCAAGCTCCATTCTACGCGACCACCATCCAGACCAAGCACCCAGCATGTGCAAAGACAAACTAAAGAAACAACCGGTGCAGAACAGAATCGACCAGTACACAACACCAACAATACAAATACAGGAACAACAAGATCCTCCACCAACGATAAAGGAGTCGAGAATACGTTATCCTTAAAGGATGTCATGGTGGCAATTGCAGACTCTCGGGCATCCATGGAACAGAAAATGGATGGCATAAGCACGGATGTCTCCGTACTCCGACATGACTTGCAAAAACTGAGCTCACGCACCGGTGAAGCAGAACAGCGGATCTCTGACGCAGAAGATACAATGCGCAATATACAACAGCAACTATCCGGTGTCAATTCCAGGCTGAAGCTAATTGAGGAGAGGGTTGATGAAGGAGAAGGAGGTCGAGAAGAAACAACGTTCGAATAATCGGCTTACCGGAAAGGGCAGAAGGCCCCACCACGGAACTCTTCCTAGAGCAATGGCTCACAGACCTATTTGAACCAGGCACCTTCTCCAAATTCTTCTCCATTGAGAGAGCCCACCGAGTACCAACAGGCAAACCAGCGCCAGGTGCCCCTATACGCACGATCATAGCCAAACTCCTGAATTACAGGGATCGGGATGCTCTGCTCCAACGTGCACGAGCCAAAGGCACAATAACACACAATGGCTCCAGAATTGCCTTCTTCCCTGACTATACAAAAGAAGTGCAGAAAGCCAGACAATCATTTGACCAACTGAAAAAGCAATTACAAGAAATGGACGTCAAATATGGGCTCCTCTTCCCGGCTCAACTTAAAATATACTACAAGGGTACCACGGTACATTTCAGCAACTCCAAAGAAGCATGGCGATGGACAGAGCAACATATTGACGGCGACTGGTCAACTCCGCGCAACAACAGAAACAGAGAACCCCGGCCTCGAATGGACAGGAGAATGCCTCCAATATGACCACCAGACCCGGAACATCCAGAAGAGCAACAAGAATAGAAGATGCAAGTCTGACATGAATCATAGTCATATGACTTACGCGAATCCTCAGAACAACAGCCCAGTGGTCGAGACCAAAGAAGAGTCTACAACACTGGGCAGACATGGGCGGCTGCGAGTTGAAACACTCCCCCCTCAGAGCCTCACCTCCTCCATTCCCACTCCCCTTCCCTTCCCCACTTCCCCCCTTTCCCCCTAAATCCCCCTAACAGGACAAGAGGCAGAATACCTGCTCTGGACGTAAAGCAGCAGGTACCTGGGGAAGAGGGGAACGAGAACAAGCAGAGGGAGGAAAGCTTGTTAATGGTTATTGAGTTAACTGTCTAATTTCGACAGTGTGTTTAGTTTTGTAATATTGGGCGACAGATGCTTCAAGTTGGGTGGAGTATGGGGTGGGAGGATCAAAGTTATAGCGTTAAGAATCACACCATCTCGAACACGTACGATGTAATACTCTCCTTACCAGTAAGTCACGTCACACTAACGAGTAAGCATGTCCCGTCAAAAAACCACCCTACACATGGACGCGACAAATCCCTAACTATGATGCTAAATCAGACAACATCCCCAGATATCCATCACACACTGACACCACTTATGCACATCTCAAATGGCAGAGATTTCTAATGGAAATAAAAATAGATCCATCTGAGTGATGACATGGAATGTAAATGGGCTTGGCAACAGTATCAAAAGGCGCTTAGTCTTACAGTTATTGAATCGCCACTCTCCAGATGTAGCGCTCCTCATGGAGACAGACCTAGCTGGCACAAACTGTACACTATTCAAACGCACTAACTACCGGCTGGCGCTACACGCCAGATTCAACATGGGATCACGAGGGGTACTAGTTCTAGTACACAAAAGACTCCCCTTTATACCTTCTAACGTCACACAAGACACGGGAGGTAGATTTGTACACACAACAGGGACTCTCTGGGAACGCACCGTAACCATGATTGCCGTATATGCACCGCCTAATCTACTAACCCCCCTGACCAACGACATCACGCCCCCTACTCGCCAGCAACTCTACAGATCTCACACTAATTGGAGGAGACTTCAACGAAGTGATGAATGTAGACCTTGACCGAACACATGTACGATCCAGGAACCCGGACGTACACACCAAACTTGTCACATTCACTAACGCACTGAGGCTGCAAGACGTGTGGAGGACACTACACCCTGACATAAAGGAATACTCATATCACTCCGGAGCACATGCCTCACTGTCCAGACTAGATTATTTCTTCTTGCCATTAGGTAATATACATGAAGCACGTGAAGCACAACTACTTCCCAGAGGCATATTGGACCATTCCCCACTCATAATAACAATCAAAACCAACAGATCGGTCCCCCCGCCCAATTGGCGACTAAATAGCTACTATTTAGGATTCCCAGAACTGGTAGAACATATCCAAAAGACCACTGAATCATACTTTGAGATAAATACCGACTCTGTAGACAGTCCGGGAACGCTATGGGAGGCACTAAAAACAGTGCTCAGATGCGAAATCATAGCCTGGACCACAGCCCACAAGAAAAAAAACACCTAAAAGCGATACGCGAAGTCGAAGCAAAAGTACAAAATGCTGAGGATGCCCACCTGACCTTTGACCGACCACAAACACACCGTGCACTACAACTAGCACAGAAACAACTGCAACACATAGCTTTAGATAATGCAAAACAAGCACACACAACGATGCGGGCAAAGGTACATGAAACAGGGGACAAGGCGGGGAAAATACTGGTGTGGCTAGAACATAGAGATCTGGGCCTCACTCAAGTTAGGAACCTGACAACAGGGGAACCGGAACCATTAGTGGCAGACCAAGACATAGCGGAAGGCTTCGCAAAGTACTACGCTGAGTTGTACAGAGCACCAGCCACACCTCTTACAGCCGACATCCTGGAGGAAATTGCCCTCCCCACCCTAAACGAACAACAGTTTAACTTACTAGAACAAGAAATCACAGAGGAAGAAATAACCCTAGCCATGTCGGAACACCAATCAGGTAAAACCCCTGACCCGAATGGCTTCCCCATCGAAGTATGGAAGAAGATAGGCGCAAATGTAATCTCCCCACATTTATAACGCCTATTACAGCACTCACACTCACAGGGTTGTCTCCCCCCAGAGCTAAGAAAAGCCACGATAATAGTTCTGTCAAAAGCAGATAAACCACCTAACAAGTGCAGCTCCTATAGACCCAACTCTCTAATAAACTGTGAGACCAAACTACTAGCGAAAGTGCTGGCCAACCGGCTGCAACAAGTTATACACACACTGGTGCATCCGGACCAATGTGGATTCATGCCGCAAAGATCCACTAGACAAAATATATACAGACTACATACAGCACTAGAAAAACTACCCGAGCTCCAAGATCCCCTGGTCCTACTCGCTATAGACTTTGAAAAAGCCTTTGACTCGGTCTATTGAGAAGCTATGTGGGTAATTATGCAGCTCATGGGCATAAGGCTGTACTTCATGAGCTAGGTTAAACTACTATATAACTCCCCGGAAGCAGTAACAAAGGTGAACGGGCATGTTTCGAACCCTTTCCAATTAGGTAAAGGCACAAGACAAGGTTGCCCCATATCAGCTTTAATCTTCGCGTTGGCAATTGAACCTCTAGCAATCCAATTAAGAACCACACAAACATGGAGTGGCTTCAAGTGGTCGGATAGCTGGGAGGACAAGGTGTCCTTATACGCGGACGGCCTGCTAATATACCTAAAAAACCTGCGGGAATTCTGCCCCATAGTGACGCGATTATTAAATAGATATGGCATGTTTAGTGGTCTTCGTGTCAAGTGGTCTAAGTCCATATTATTCCCATTGAAGCAAACAATAACACAGTGCTGGATGACTGCCCCTACCGCGTTGAAAAAGAGCAATTCAGGTACCTAGGCATACAAATTACGAATAATCTAACGGACTACGTGCCCAAAAACTTACACCCAATAGCGGTAAGATTCAAAGAAGACGTCCGACATTGGATGTCCCTACCACTAACACTACTAGGACGCGCAGCACTTTTCAAGATGATGGCTCTCCCCCGCTTTCTTTACATATTACAAAACGCCCCGTTACCCATATCGCCTAGTGAATTTCAATTAAAAAAACTGCTATGGAACGGGGGTCATCCACGCCTAGCGCTCACCACCCTGCAAAGATCCGTATGGGAGGGTGGGATTGGACTCCCCCGGCTAGAAACCTACTATTGGGCCTGAAATGGCAATAGTGAACGATAAACTTCACGGAGACACCACACTGCCGCACAACAAAACACAAGACCTGAATCCACAAGAAAGGCCCATCATGAAATACCTCTATCGCAAAAAGTACCGGCCAGCTGACCCTACCATGCTGACACACATAACTCAAGTATGGATGGATACACATAAATACCTAGGCTGGGACAAAAAACTAACCCCAGTACAACCATTGTGGGACAATAAACACCTCCCAGAAGTGAATAAACTACCTAGATGGCCCTCCTGGTCACAACTAGGCATAACGAAAATTGGGGATGTCGTGAGAGAAAACAAGATAATACCATTCGCATGACCTAGTTACCACCTTTGTACTCCCCCCAAATGAGCAGTATCACTACACGCAACTTAAACACGCGCTGCAGGCCCACCTTCCTGAAATGATTGACATGTCTGACTATACCCCACTGGAACGCAATCTATTCCCAGAAATGATAAAACACAAAGGCCCTCATTAGGACCCTGGCGGATTTTTACCGCCATCGGCGGACTTTTCCGCCATGGCGCAAAGTCCCTTTACGCCATGGCGGATGGCGGACTTACCGCCCCATTCCGAGGTCGGCGGGGCGGTAAGTCCCCATTGACCCATTTACCCTTCCCCATTCCCATTTCGGCCCCATAGGGCTCAATGGGAGTGGGGAAGGTGTTAATTACGCCACCGTACACTACGGTGGCGTAATTAACACCGAGGTCCCATAGCGCCATGGATTTCTACGCCCGCAAAAAGCGGGCGGAAAAATGACCATGGCGCTATGGGAACTCGTAGTTGGCGGTAAGGGGTCGGCGCAGCTAACGCTGGCGCAAACCCCTTAGCGCCAGGGTCCTAATGAGGGCCAAAGTCACATCTACTATGTACAGTGTCATAACCTCTTTTGCCCCGAATGAACTAATAGGTCTGAAAACCAAATGGGAAAGGGATGTGGGTGCCATACCTCCGGAAGAATGGGTAGCTGCACTGATGTTTCCCAGAGAATCAACTATCTCTTCCAGGCTCAGGCTAATCCAACTGAAGATACTGCATAGAATCTATTCCCCAAGGGTAGCATTATTCAGTTAGGGGAAAACCACTAACCCATCCTGTTTGAGATGCAAAAGTGAGGAAGGATCCTTCTACCACATCCTGTGGGAAAGTACTCTTATTCAGCAATACTGGCAGCAGTGCTGCCATGAACTGTCGAGAGTAATGGGCAAAGTGATCCACAGAAACCCGAAACAGTTGTTGTTGGGGATAGAGGAGGATGTTGAACTGTCACGATACGAAAAATAGTTTTCATCCACCACCGCATTGATCAAGAGAAATATAGCACAACTTTGGGGTTCTGAGACAACACCGAGCTATGCGCAATGGACCACAGATGTGGACATCTGTATTGCAATGGAAAAAAAGAGTTTATACAGCTAGGGGATGCCCTGAGAAAGCTCAGAGAATATGGCAGAAGTGGGACAATGCACACTGAGGGGAGATTTGTACCAACAGACCGAACTATCACCTGAGGATATGTGTAGGGAACCAGGATTACGAGACACTGGTATAGCAAATGTAACCAGACGTGTTAAGAGACTCTATCAAACTGCAGCCATGGTGTGAATTCGATGTTTGGCGGGTAAGGGAAGTAATTGTTACCTCGCAACGCGAGGCTGTATGTTTTTATGTTACTTCGAAAACAATAAAATGTTTAATTAAAAAAAAAAACAGTGACCAGACTGGCTTTATTAAAAATAGGGGTGCCCATGACAACATTCGGCTGGTGGTAGATCTCATTGCCCGGCATGCTGAATCCATGAAGGCTTATCCCTTCTTTGCCTTGACGCACACAGTGCCGTCGACAACATGCCCTGGGATTACCTAAAAGTGCTCTTACCTACTTATGGATTTGGCCCGAATTTCTCCAGGCTAGTAATGGCAAATTTTCAGATACAGGCCACCAAATGCCCTCTAGTCCCCTTTGCTCCCCCTGGGTAGAGACACGAGAGAGGGCTGTCCCCTCTCCCCCTTGGTATTTGCACTGGCAATGGAACCACTGGCACAGCGGATATGCCGTCATCCCCGCATCTCGGGGCTAACTTACAGGATCACACATAAGGTGGCATTATGCGCTGATGATGTCCTTTTTTTTCTCCAGGATCCGGTATCCTCTCTGCCAGTGCTCCTTGACTTACTGGATCAATTTGCCTCTGTATTGCGGTTCTGCATTAATCAGGAGAAATAAGTCGGGTTGACTATAACGGAACCTCCTGAGGTCCTCCACACCCTAAAAACCGACTTCCCCTTCCGGTGGGCTGATCGTGAGATCACTTATTTAGGAGCCTGCATCACATCCACCTATAACTCCCTTCTGAGAGCTAACATCCTGACGCTGTGGAAAGAGGTCAAAGACATGCTCCAGCGATGGGAGATGCAGGAAATCTCATGGTTGGGTCAGATTAGCGCGTTCAAAATAACCTTGCTCCCAAGGCATGTATACGTCTTTCAGGCTTTGCCAATTCGTATCCGAGAGTGTGACCTAGCCATTGGGGTAGTTCCTTGCAAACTTCTCAGTGGTTCCAGTGGACTGGGGCGGCTTGGGGTCCCGTCTATTCAGAGGTAGTTCCAGGCAATGCAGATTGCCCCGATGCTAGACTGGGCATTGGCAGAGAGGATGACGAAATGGAAGGCTATAGAACAGCCAGACTATGCTTTACGCTGGCTCACCTCCCCTTCCTTCCTAACTCAGTGAGACACTTCCAACAAGGCCTCCTACAGACCACTTGCACCACCCTACGCAACTGGAACAAAGCATGTACCCAACAGGGCTGTAAATGAGTGCTAGGCCCCCTTTCTCCAATTCTCCTCAACCCAGCGTTTTCTCCGGGCATGGTTAATAGGGCATTCGCACATTGGGAATCACGGGATAATACATCTGAGGGACCTATACAAGGATGGGGTGCCACTTACTTTCATGGAATGCAAAGAGAGGTTCAATTTAACAGAGGAAAAACGCTTTCAATATATTCTGCTATGGCACTGGGTGGTCCAATAATCAAGTCAAACAGCTGGATATCGTCCCCCCATGGGAACAGAACTGAGGGTGTTGGAGGGTCGGGAAACACGGAAGGTGTCCACCTGCTACTGCTTGCTGGAACATGCTTTTATGGAGGATGCGCTTCCTTATATGGTGTGCTGGGAGAGGGACCTGGGGGTCGATATTGCGGAAAAATCCTGGCAAAATGGGCCTCATTATGATTTCGGCCATAACCCGCTGATGCCACCGGCGGGTTTCCACCAAACTCATAACACCATTCCGCCACCTGATATCCTGGAGTTACCGGGACATACACGTCCCGGCGAAACGGGTTGTCCGGCGGCGGAAAGTGTAAGTCCCCATTCCCGTGGAGTCCGAAAAGCATATGTCACAACACCACACCTTCATACATCAGAGCTCACTGACCCCCCCCAGTGATATTATGCGGAGACTTGAATGCGAGATGTGTTGACTTGGGGGGATGTGGGCACTATACAAATGTATTTGATCACTGTACCATGCCATTGGTTAAGCCCAACAAAAAGGGGAAAGTGTGGCTGGACTTTCTAAAAGAATGGAACTGCACAATACTAAATGGGCGCACTACGGGAGCCCAACCAGGCCTGATGACCTGGGCAGCAGGGGTTAAGTGCACCATTTTGGACTATATGGCGGTGACTGAGTTCTTGTTGGGTCAGGTATTGCAATTACAAACCTCTTTGAACACCTATAGTGACCATACCACCCTCACCCAGAGTATGGGGTGGGGGGTGGCGAAGTCTTGAGTGTTTGTAGAGAAGTGGTTCCCAATCATCCGGGCAATAGGAGTCGGTGGACGCAGAAGAACATTGATAGGATGAATTCCCTCACCTTCCCCTTGGGCCTTGGGATAGACCAGGCACTTTGCGGTAAAAACCCAGAGGCAATTGAAAGCTGGATATTGTATCTAACCCAAGCCCTCACTAAAGACAGGCCTGCTGCTTGTATAAGATGGAAGTCGGGGGGAACTAATTCCTTCGATATTAACATCCGAGATCATAAACACGCCATGCATCGGGCCATTAGAGCCCTTAGAAAGGCCGATACCTCCCCTATAGGTGTCTCCCAGATCTCTGCCAATATAAAAGACATAAAACAGAAATATCGCACTTGGCTACATTTCTATCGTCAGTTTTCGCAAAGAGGGAACTGGCAGAAGTACAACGGAAAAATATGGCATTTACTTTCACAAGCAGGGGGAGAGCAGATTTTGAGAATCCTGAATCCTATTCCGGGGGACCAATGGGTTGAATACATCAAAGACACATTTTATAAGATCACTCCCTGTGGTCCCAGCACATCAGTGCGGCTTGAGCCCTGGCCCTTACCTTTGAGCCAAAAAATAGTGAAACAGACCATTCTAAAACTTAAGTTGTCTAATGCCCCTGGTCCGAATGGCTTGGCCAATTCAGTAATAAAAAAGGACCCGAACAACTGGGCTCAGGTGCTGCTTACCCTTTTTTCCCGAGTCTGTAGGTCCTCTGTGCCCTTGACGTGGCAATAGTCTGTACTTATACCGGTGCACAAAAGGAGAGACCGGTGTAGTACGTCTAACTACCGCTTGCTGTCCATGTTGGACGTCACAAGCAAGATTTTCATGACCCTTGTTGTTAGGGAATTGGAGGCTTGGGTTACTGCTACCCAGGTATTGAGTTTTGCTCAGACAGGATTCGGACCTGGTTCAAGCACAACACACACCATCAGGGTGTTCGACAGTTCATCAACTCCACTCTGAGCAGTAAAGAGGCAACTCTCTATATTGCTTTTGACCAAGTGGTGCGTGATACTCTTTGGTCCAAACTCAGAGCGTTGAATTGCCCTGGTTGGATTTTACATTATTTGATTGCCTTGCACAGTGGCAACACTACTAAGGTTAGACTAAATAGCGAGGGGGGAGTTTCTGACCCTATTCATATCAACATGTGAGTTAAGCAAGGGTGTGTGGCAGCCCATATGCTGTACAACCTTTATATCTCCGACCTCCTCCCATGCATGGCATTCAAATCCAACTGTCCACCGAGGCTAGGTGACTCCCCCATTGTGGGCATGCTCTATGCCGATGATTTGATATTATTCGATCGTACCTTATCGGGCACAAAGAACATGCTAAGTGAGTTATGGGTCTACGCAGCTCAATTGGGCTTAACTATCAATTTAGAGAAGACCAAGATAGTCGCGATTGCCAGACATGGGCCTAGTTGCTCAGGGATTGATACTGCCCTGGGCACAATAGCCCTCACACAATCTTATCCATACCTTGGTCTGGATTTCGATGCTCTGCCTAATTACGACCTGATAATTGATAATAAAAAGCAGCGAGTTAATTACTCACCCTCCAAGCCAGTACATTTTCCAGGGGATCGGCAGGCTATAGTATAGTTAGCATTATAAAGCTATATCAGCAAGGCTTTGTCCCAGCCATCCTCTACGGCCTGGAAGCACTGGCCATACAGGACTTGAACTGGGTAAACATACTTGAGGGCCACTATTGGCGAACAGTTCTGGGTTTGTGCCCCTCGTGCTCCATGCAGTATCTCCACCTGGAATTGGGTCTTATTTCCCTGAGGGGTATGGCTCTGCGTGCCCGTGGTACTTTCTATCTAAAAGCGTTCACTGCCCCCACCTGTAAATTGCTTGCACTGGCTGGACGCAATTATGACTCTGAGAGGCAACCACAAGGGCTCAACTTTAAACAGCTGAATGAAACCCTCTTTGCATAGATCGACTGGTCTTTTATAAACAAGAAAAAAATGGCATTTATCCACCTGAAAAAATCCTTTGAACATAAATTGAAGAGATGGGATTGGTGTGGGAACTATTCCTACCTGGTCAAGCTAAAGGGATACGAGGCAATATCCCACGTTGTGCATATATACCGGAAGACCCAACCATATTTGTTGCTATGCCCGGCTCCTGAAGTAAGGCAATTCATTTTAAGGCTGCGGGTAAATCAACTCCCGGTACTCGCTGTCACGGGTCCTCGCTTGGGGGTGGCCCTCGAACATAGGATCTGTCGAATCTGTGATTTCCCAGGATCCAAAGAATCAACCAGACCTTACCTTGTAATGTTCTTTCGACAGGATGTTACTGCGACGTAATTTACTTATCTTTGATAATACGTTTCCAGCTTGCTGGCCTCGGAATTTTTTTCTGTAGATGGCGCTGCGCGTTGACGTCCGCCGAGTAGATGTCCCTCGACGGCCACCGTATCGGCGCCGACGTCACCATGCCCATAAATAGCCACGCGCTGCGTCCGTTGCTCAGTTCCGTTTTGTAGCATAAGAAAAGTCATGCCTGAATTGGTTATTGAACTTGAAGGAGCGTAAGCTGCAACCACAAGGGAAGTATTACTGCGGGGATGGATGGGAAGGGCGATAAGGAATACGTCGGAGGAACATCCCGTCGAAAGAACGTTACAAGGTAAGAAGTAACTTGTTCTTCGAAGGGATTGTGTCGTCCGACTTATTCCTTATCTTTGATAGACTCCCATAGCAGTGGCATGTAATTGGAGGTGGGAGTAAGAATGTTTTGTATCCCTTTAGGGATGGACCGAATGTAATACGGCCTTGCCAAATCTGGTCTCTTGACTAGTGGAGGAATCCAGGTTGTAAAATTTTGTGAATGTATGTGCAGACGACCATGTGGCAACCGCACATATGTCTCTGACCGGTACCCCTCTTTGGAGAGCTGAAGAGGCTGCGATACCCCTGGTTGAATGAGCCCTAAGATTTTGGGGTGGCTCTTTCCCTGCCAGTTTGTAACATTCCAGAATGGCCAAAATAATCCACCTGGAAATGGTTTGTTTTGTTATGGGTAGTCCCAACTTGTGACCTGAGTATCCTACAAACAGTTGGTCTGCTTGCCTGATCCTAGCCATTCTGCTGATGTAAAAGCTGAGAGCTCGCCTTGGGTCCAGCCTATGTAGCCTTTCTTCCTCTTTCCCCGGATGGGGAGGAGGGAAGAACGAAGGTAAGGTAATTTTCTGAGTAATATGAAATTCAGAAACCACCTTTGGGAGGAAATTAGGCTTCACCTGTAGGAAAACTTTGTCCTTGTGGAAAATTGTATGTGGGGGTTTACAGCAGAGAGCTTGTAGCTCACTCACCCTCCTAGCAGATGTTAGTGCTACCAATAGGACAGTTTTAAGCGTGAGAAATCTCAGCGAACAAGAGTGAAGTGGATCGAATGGAGTGCCCATTCGGAAGTTTAAGACTAAATTTAAGTCCCATAAGGGAACCTGGAATGGTTTTGGAGGATAAACATTAGTTAATCCCTTGAGAAATTGTATCACTAGAGGTAGTTTGAAATACGATGGTTCCTCTGCAGTGCGCTTGAAGATAGAAAGCGCTGCGAGATAGCCTTTTACAGTGCCAACTTGAAGGCCTGAGTTTGCCAAGTAGAGTAGAAACGATAACACTGTTGGTGTACCACATGAAAAAGGGTCGATATTCTCTTCCCTACACCAGCTGCAAAATTTGTTCCAACGGCAGCGGTATAAAGACTTTGTTGCTGGCCTTCTGGCCGAAAGCAACACCTCCATGACGTCATCAGGGAGATCCCAATCCTTGTACCTCACCCTTTCAGAAGCCAAGTGTGAAGGTTGAGGGTTCTGGTGTCTGGATGGAGAACCTCACCTCCCTTCTGTGAGAGAAGATTCTCTTTGAATGGAAGACGGATTGGAGGGCAGATGGACATATCTAGAAGGTCCGGGTACCACGTTCTCCTGGCCCAGTCCGGGGCAGTTAGGATCATGGTTTTCCGGAATCTTCTCAAACTCCTGATCATTTGAGGAATAACAGGGACTGGTGGGAACTCGTAAAGGAGTGGAAACTCCTAGTCCACTACGAATGCATCTCCTAGAGCTCCTCTCGGGGGAAATTCCCTTCAACAGAACAGATCGCACTTCCTGTTGGTGCTTGTGGTGAACAGATCCACCTGAGGGGTTCCCCAAAGGGCGAAGATCTCTTGAAGGACTTCCTGAGCTAGCTCCCACTCGTGGAAGACTGTGCTCTGCCTGCTCAGAGCGTCCGCTGTCAAGTTCTTCTCTCCGGCTAGGTGGACTGCTGATAGAGAGATTCCTTCCCGAATTGCCGAAAACCAGAGCTGCATTGCCTCTCTGCACAGTGGCAGTGATCCTAGGCCTCCTCTTTTGTTGAGGTAGTGCATGGCCACTGTGTTGTCCATCATTATCAGGACATTTCTCCCCTGTACTGATGGCAGGAAAGCTTTTAGCGCTAGTCTGATCGCTCTCAGCTCCAATAGGTTGATGTGTAGTCTGGACTCCGATGGAGACCACTGATGGTCAAGTCGTTGGCATGGGCTCCCCACCCCGTGAGTGAGGCATCTGTGACTACTGTTATCTCCGGCCATGGTTGCCAAAACAGTTCTCCTTTCAAGATGTTCTCTGGATAGGCCCACCATTGAAGGTTGCGGGCTACTTTGTCCGGAATCCAGAGGAGATCTTTCATTCTCACTGAGAATTGCGACCACTGAGTTCTCAGTGCCCATTGAAGGGATCTCATTCTCAGGCGAGCCTCTGGCACAAGGAAGATGCAGGATGCCATGAGGCCTAGCAACCTCAAAAAGTCAAAGGCTGGGAGACATTGGGCATTTTGAAACTTGTTGACCATCTGCAGAATATCTTGAGCCCTCACCTCTGGTGGCAAGGCTTTTC
The DNA here is from genome assembly GCF_040938575.1 of Ambystoma mexicanum. Classification (NCBI taxonomy): domain Eukaryota; kingdom Metazoa; phylum Chordata; class Amphibia; order Caudata; family Ambystomatidae; genus Ambystoma; species Ambystoma mexicanum. The sequence continues at coordinate 833,348,092 of NC_090931.1, forward strand.
CCAGGGAAGTGTCCAGGACCGCTCCGATGAATTGGAGTCTCTGTGATGGTATCATCTGTGACTTCTTTAAATTGAGGGAGAAGCACAGTTTGTGAAGGAAGTGGCAGACATAATCTAGCTGGATCTGAGCTTGTTCCGAAGATACAGCCCTGATCAGCCAATCGTCCAGGTAGGGATAGACGTGGATCCCTTCCCTCCTTAGACTCGCAGCCACTACCGACATTAGCTTGGTGAAGACCCTTGGGGCGGAGGTCAGCCCAAATGGCAGAACTCGAAATTGATAATGAGAGTCGCCAATTGCGAAGCTCAGGTATTTCCTGTGTTTGAGTTGGATGGGCACATGGAAATAAGCATCCTGAAGGTCCAGGGATACCAGCCAGTCCTGGAGCTGGAGGGCCCGAAGGATCTGAGAGAGAGTTACCATCTTGAACTTGTCCTTCCTGAGGAACTTGTTCAATTCTCGTAAGTCCAGGATGGGTCTCAGTCCTCCGTCCTTCTTTGGTATGAGAAAGTAGGGGGGAGTACCAGCCCTTGTTCCTGTCCGCTACAGGTACCGGTTCTATGGCACCTTTCTCTAGCAGGTCTATAATTTCCTGCAAGAGGAGCGGATCTGGAACTTTTAGAGAGCTGTGCCCCGGTGGATGAGGGACGTGTAGAAAGGGTAGGCAGTAACCCTGGGCAACTGTCTCCAATGCCCAAGCATCTGACGTTATAGCCTGCCATTCCGTCAGATGGTGAGTTAACCTGCCCCCTACAGGTGTCTTGTGTGGAAAGACCTCAGAGTGGTTTGGGGGCGGCTGATGCAGATGCCGAGGGTAAAGAGGCACCTGCTGCTGCAGCGGCCTTAGTACCTTTGACCCGTCCACCTCGGGTGGATCTCCTTTGGCCTCTTTGAGCCGGCTGTCCTCTGCCTTTCCCGAATGCGGAATAATAGCGAAAGGACTTTCCTCTTGCAGAAGTTCCTGAGGGGCAAAAAGGAGTTTGGCGGATTGCAGCTCCTAACGATTTTGCCACTGCTTTAGATGTTTGCAACTTTTCCAGACTGTCATCAGCCTTCTTTCCGAATAATGAAGAGCCGTCAAAGGGCATATTCAAAAGTCTGGCCTGTACATCTGGAGCAAAGCCAGACATTCGCAACCACGCATGCCTGCGGATTGTTGTACTTGCCGCCATGGCCCTGCTGATACTGTCAGCGGAATCGATGCCAGTTTGAAGTGACTCGCACATGGCATCCTTGCCATCTTTAATAATGTTAAGGAAGGCTTCCTTTTCCTCTCCTTCGGGTATGCAGTCAGCCGCTGATGAAGCCCACTCCCACAGTGTGTGACTGAACCTGGCGAGCGTACAGGTGGCGTTGATGGACTCCAACGCCATACTACAAGCAGAGAAGACTTTCTTCGCCATAGAATCGTACCTCTTGTCATCTCTATCCTATGGGACAGTAGGGTAAGCGGTCCTACTGCTAGATGAAGGTGCAGCTTGGACCAACAGGCTCTCTGGAGTCGGGTGTTTTAATAAGTATTCAGGGTCAGCAGCCGCTACCCTATACTTGGCTGACAATCTTTTATTGACCGCAGGGATAACTTCAGGAGTTTCCGAATTAGATGTAATTTTCCTTTGTAAAGCTGCATGGAAGGGGACCACAGGATCCTCCTGTGGACCTTTGTCTAATATGTCTGTCAGGTCATCCTGTTGAAAAACAGGCGAAGGCGCAGACCAACCCTAAATGGTTAGTCCCTTTATTTAAATCTCACACCATTCAGACCTCAAGAGCTCCAGTCTTGGTTAAATAATGACTAATGGACCCTTTAGCATTTGGAGTATCACATTTTGTTTTAAGAGATTGACACCGCAGGGTGAATTACTTTAAAATATGTCAATAATGACACCTGCCTTTAGTGGTCTAACTGCACTGTTAACAAAAATGTAACTTTGCAGATGTATACATTTTATTTTTGCCGACCCATGGATGGATTTTCTGTTTCAGCTTTTTTTATATACGTGTATTTTATTTCTATTTTATAACAATTTTTATGGGATAAATGTCGCAAATAAGCATATTTGATAATGATGATATACATTGATAAGTCTATTAAAATATGTAAACAAGAAAAATTAGCATTTGGATTTAATACTATCACGCAGGCTGTTAACTCACTTTCAATCCCACAAAGGTAGCGCATCAAAACTGTAAAAGGATAACAACTATACAATAGTACTAACTTTATATAAATTATTGAAATATACATAAGCACAACTAGCCAACATTGAATGCTTACATGTTACATAAGGTGTTATGTGGGACAGAGTCTCAAAAACGGACAACCTCCAAGTGTCAATACGTTTTCATAGTGGTGGACTGATAAACAATATGCATTGAAAGTAGATGCTCATTTATTGTAGCATATTTTATTATATGAAATAATAGTTTTTTTTATATTACGCCTATACACAATGTGTTTCAAAGCACTTCAAGGCAGGGGAGGTAACAAGGGAAAATACAATGACATTCTTACAGGCTATGAACAGTAAGGATGTGAAATTAACTAAAGTACTTGGCCTGACGACATTTCAGATAGTGCAAGAGCTAAGACATAGATAAGGAAGGGAGGGGAAGAGTAGGAAGGAAATGGAAACAGACAGGCGACTACTGTACTAGGCCTGACGACATTTCTGGTAAAGCCGGAGAAAAACAAAAGGTGAGGGAGAGGGGTGCAGAAAGGGAGGCGAGGAACAAAACAAACAAAACAAGCAACTATCATACTAGGCCTGATGACATTTCAGATAGTGCTGGAGAGGGGGGGGGGACAAGTAAGGGGAGGGTAGAGGAGACAGACAAGGTTGCTATCATACTAGGTCCAGGGACAATTCTGATAGAGTAAGTGCATAGAAGAAAGTAAGGGGAGGAGGGGAGAAGATAGGAAAAGGGAGAAAGTGAGAGAGGAGAGAACAGAGAGTAAGCATTCAAAAAGAGTGGAGAAGCAAGAGGGGAGAGCGAATTCAATTACAGAAGTCAGTAGTAACACATAATGTTGCAAGCCAGGATACAAGATGAAGATGGGAACAGCATGATTCAGGGCCACCATGAGTACAAGATACAAAGGAAGTCCAGCATGAGAGTTGAGAAAGGGTGACACACCTTCAATCAATGAAGTCCATAAAAGCCAAATCCTGCATTGGCCACAAGACGGTGATGGTGAAACCAGAATGTATCAGGACAGACTCCTGCAGAAGTAGGCTGGTGGGCTGGCAGGGGGAGCAGGGTAGAAGAATCAAGCAAAGCAGGCAACACCTGTGTAGAGGAGGAGCTATGTACCCACACCTCAACCACTTTGTCCAGAATGCCTATATGTTGGAAACCAGAGTATGTGACCTATACAGAACAATTGAAACGACAGATGCCAAAGGAAATCCTGGAGGCAAGGTTCCTGTTGAGAAAACCATACTTGCATTCAAGACAGTATGATGGCTGTCTAAACAAAATCCCAGAGGAAGCAGGACGCCTAACTGATGAAGCAGATTGGTGACATCATGCGCGAGTCGAGCTAACGTACATAGAAGAGATTCAGAGACGAGAGAATGTGAATATTTTATAAGGCATCAAGAAAGTATCAAAGATAAGCAACATCTTGGGCTCAAGATGAAGAGGCTTATGCTGAAGAGACAGTGAAATTATTGAAGTCAATTCACACGTGTACAGATGCAAAGTAACCCAAGCAGACAAACTTTTCATGAGGTTAGGTTTATAGTAAAATAGATTGCGCCAGGCGCCAATGTATGGATACATAGGAATGAGTAAAGAATGGATTGTCCCATTATGAACTATAAGCAGAGCTGAGCTAAAGAAGAACAGCCATCTTTTCTGCGTATGGCAGTTAGAAAACAAATGAATTACAGGCGAATTTCAGAAAGGCGAGGTTGAACGAGCCAAGAAACCAAGGTTGTATTCGGCTGAGAAGAACAGAAATTAGTTACAATCTTGTGAAGGAATGAACCTCCTGTTCAGAAGCTTGGAGAGAACAAAGAAGACGTCAGAGGCTCATTGGAAAGTAGTCATTGGAAAGCTCAATTTTGTGGTCTCTAGTGACGTGGGGTGGAGTTGGACGAGCATGATGGTCACACCTACGCATGAGGGCAGAGCGCTCCTCTACTCCCCTGTATCTTCCAGAGCAAAAAAACACTCCCAAGGACAAGTTCAAAGGCTCTAATTGACAATCGACCACTGAGGTGATGATGTTCTAATTGGTGGCAAGTGGATGTTTAAGACTAACTCACCAGCACCTGCCAGTTTGCCCTGCTTGCTGCTAGCGTGGGTTGAAGGATGCTGACGGAGGTTAGAAGCTAACCTATGATAGAGGATTGCATGATTGGGGATCCTATAGTTAAGTAGCCAATGGGACGTTGTGTATTTAGTGACGTTCATAGTGACCTGTTTTGAGGGAAGGGCTTAGTTGCCCCACCTGATGTTAAGAAACCTATCACCTTTCTCACGCCCATTAGACGAGTATGGATTGTATACTTAGATCTTCACTTAGACCCTATCACTATCTTCAGTAGGTTTTTGTAGTTTGCCACATAGGATGACTTTAATAATACGAAGGTTGTACGTCACCTATGAAAAGATTTTAGTGAAAAGGTGTGCTGTTTATGAAGTTCGTTGAGAGACCTTACTATGATACATCTGATGACGTTCGTTGTACTCCCTGTTTTAGATAATTGATATTAAAACAGTTATCTTTTTGACAACTTTCTGAGTCGTTTTGTTTATTGATGTTTGAGTAACCTCTGCATCCCCATCCCTTTCAACTGTATTGTTGGCCCATCTTAAAGGGCTGGAAGTTCTCCAGTTCACCTGTGTGCGAGAAGGGTGGGGGGCACAAGGGAACATTGTGAACAAGGAAATATTGAAAACATAACTTATGGGAGGATTGTTATAACTCATATTAGTGGCATACAAAAGAATCCGAATTGGTGACTGCTCAATGTGTAGTACTATACTGAGTAAAGGCCATATCATGTGGGAAGCATCATACAAAAGCAACAACAAATTAACCTATGCTTATTAGTTCACAAACAGGTAATATATATATTTATAGGTAAATACATGCATTTAAAAAAAAAAAAGAAATAAGCCCTCTGGTGAAAAATATACCCTATTAACCAAAATAAATCCAGACTTATGGAAAACACAACAGTTAGTACACATTTTCTTTTAACAAACTGGGAATTTGCTGTACAAAAAAAAATACCGTTTAACTTGTCAAGCCTATACAAAACGGACATGCCAATGTTAACGTAAATACATTCAGTCTAAATTGAATATTTCACAACTATAAACAAAGTAAATCACACTGTAAAGCAAACCTTAACTCAAACCACATCACCACTTCACAAAATTCCCTTTAAATATTTGGTAGTTGACATCAATACTACAGCTAAAAGTGAAGAAATGGTGTAACATTAATTAAGATTCGATTAAGTAGTGTGATGGACCTTGTTTGTATTTGAGAAATATTCAGTTTAGACTGAGTGTTTTCAGTACTTTACCAGACTGTACTTCTTTTAAGTAGCAAACTTTTGTTACAAAGGTTTTTATTTCAGCATATATGCATAGCTCATGTTTCTCTGAACTGAAGGTGAAGTTACGATTGTCGCCACTTCCTGCACGTGCAGTATTTCATGAGGTATCTTGAAATGAACTGATTTATCTTAACTGTCTATTAAATAAGATTTTTGAATGGATTTCAATGATTTTGCTGTGCTATATCTTATCCATGACTGCTGTCCACGTCCACTCTACAAAAATGTGCATCAAAGACCATCGTCCACTGACCATAGACTTTAGCCATGACCAGAAGCTACAGTCTACAGCCATTACCCATATGCCCCCCTCTCATAAATAACATGCTAAATAACACTACAACAATTCAGATAAAAGACAGTTGCCACTGGTCTATATCCACATAAATAATAAATAACAATGTTCCACAAGCTATGGCCTTAACCAATTAGGCTTTTTTGCCCTTTTTTATTCCCATAGTATTTTTTCACAATAATGTCCAGAGGAAATATATCCGCGAAAACATACAGCCACCTTGCATTGCCATGGGAATCTTCCTGCGGAAACAAAGCGTTTTCCGATTAACGCAGTAATGCGCAAACACTCGAAAATTAAAGTCTTCCCTGTCCCACCTGCCAGTCTAAATGTGTGCCCCTCCTCGTGTTTAGGGCCCCTCACTGTCCCTCAATTTGCAATTCCCTGCTGAGCCTCCACAGTTACCCTCTTCCACTTGCTCTTTCCGTGACATACTTTTTTTCAGATCACACCTCGCAATGTTCCTGCAGGAATCCAGCGGGATTGCCACAGGATGCCCATGTTAAAACGATAATGATCTTACTCAAAACTCACCCAGGTGCCCAGCTAAGCATTTGGATTTAAACCAAAACAATAAAAAGGAATATCTTTGATGGTTTGTGTCCAACTTGTTTCGTATTTACCTCAAGTCCGTCCAGCGGTTTTTGCTGTGCTAATGTTCAATGGAAGTAGCTTTTTCTCAATGAGAAAATGAACAGGAGTAGGCTGAAAACAGCTTTTTGTTTCTTTGCTTAATAACTTTGAAACTGTTTAACGATTTTCCCCAAAATTTCTGGTGTGGAGAGGCCAGTGACAGGCATTTCATTTTGAAAATTTCATTCAGATCTGTCTAGGGGGTCAAAAGTGATTAGTAATAGAATTCTGGGAAATGTCAATGCAAATTGGTTTTATTTTAAGGTAAGGGTGGCGACTGCCTCTTTATATACATATATATGTATTTTACATATGTATTTATGATATATATAAATAAGTATATATGTAGCTTGTCTGAAAGACACAGACATTTTTCTGGAGCCACAGGCTTGCATTTGGGCCCATTTGTGTACCAACAATGCTTTGATCATGGGGCTCTGGACTTGAGCTAAACTCACAGTGATGACTACTAGGTGGTGTTTGATACATGTGCGTACATGTATATATATAAAATAACATTGCTCTAGATAATGGCATAGATAAGGTTAAGACAAACTCTATGTAATTTCAGAAAATAACTGTTCTTGATAACTGTTGAACCCTTCTATTTACAAATCTGACAAAATCCCATAGCAAAATTTCAAGGTAGCTACCAATGCATGGAAAATATCAGAATTTTTCATTAAGTACTTTATATTTTAAAAATGTGTTACTTTCATCGTATTCTGAACAGCTTTAAACATGGGGTTTTCCCATATTAAAAATAGCATTTTCTTCAGCCCAAATATCTCAAAATTGGCCAATTTGATTTCTCCAGTTTTTGGTATGCACCCAGATTTCATTAGGAATTGGTGCAATGAAAACATTTTCTTAAATCTACCTGCCCAATGTTGAGATATTAACAATTTAAATGTATCTATATTGAAGCATGAACAGAATGGATGTGCATCTTTCAGACTACACAAGTGTACAAAGAGGCGTATGAGTTTCAAAGTTTATACTTTACATTATTTACAGCTTCTGAAAACTCACATCAAGGGAAGGGCTGATTTTGATGTCAGTTTTCAGGAGATGTAATAAATGTGCATCTTTGGTACAAACTGTACAAAGAGGCGTATGTGCTTCACAGGTTGAACATTATGCAATACTTTGAAGTCAGTTTTCAGGAGATGTAAATTTCATACAAGCACGAACTGTAAAAGTCATATACGCCTCCTCTACTTATTGAAAACTCACAAGAATCTTAGAGTTCACTTTAATGTGAACTTTCATAAGAATAGGAGGCATACAATGCAGTAGCAGAAAGAAGATCAATGTTTTATGCAAATGCTTCAGGTGCATGTGGGAGATTAACATTTTGTAGCTGTACACTAATATACATCTGAAAACTCAAAGAAAAGTCAGGACTGGGATGTCAGTTTTAGGAGATGTAAATTGTGCAAAGGTACAAACTGTATAACTAGAAGCACACTCCTACAACACATGCTCCTACAACACACACTACCTTCAACACATGCACCTTAGACAAATGCTCCAACAACTGACACTCTTACTGCGCATGGTCTTACGACATGCACTCCAACACATATTCCTACCAAACACGCCTCTATGACACAGTCCTACGACACATGCTCCTACGACATGCGCTGGTATGTCACACACCTTTGCAACACATGCTCTTATGTCACGCACTTATAGAACCCACTCCACGCCACATGCTCCAAGCACACACTCTTACTATGCATTATCCTATGATGCAACATGCACTCCTATGACACACACTCCTATGGTACACACATGGCACATACTCTTACTACACACACTCTTACAATACACACTCAAGACACACCTATACCACATGCTGTTATGCTATTACAACACATGCTTAGAATCAATGTACAGTATACAAAATGTACATGTACATTGAGGGCCAGAATCATGGAATTTTTTGCACTGTTCAAATTGACTTTGCACTGCTGAAAAGTGACTTTGCACTGCCCACATAAGCCCTGATTCATGGAACTGTGCAAACTGTATTTTTGCACTTCAAAGTCGGTACAAAGTCAATAGAAAGTCATTTTTGCAGTACAAAATGACTTTGCACTGACTTTGCAATGCAAAAATACACTCTTCACAGTTCCATGAATCAGGGTTTGTGTCGTTAGTGCAAAGTCACTTTTCAGCAGTGCAAAGTCACTTTGAACTGTGCAAAGAATTCCATGAAGCGGGCCATGAGAATGTGTCCATTAAAAATGCAGATAATCAATTTACAGCTTCTATACAAAATGTACAGGTACATTTACAATATGTACATTGAAACTGCTCAGAATCGATATAGTGCTTCTGTACAAAATATTAATATAAAAACATTTTCTGAGAACATTTGAGTAATTCTGGAAGAAATACCTTCATCTTCTTTGATATCTTTTGGTCTTAGTTGTAAAGCCAGTAGTTGCTGGGATTCTTTCATCCTCCCGGATGATACCAAACTTGATACATTGATGTCTGAGACTAAAGCCACTTTTATTTCAGGATATTTGCCTGGCATTCAAGTTAAAAGAAAACTTTTTGTTTTTTCTCCCCTATTACAAGAAAGTGGTCCACCTTTCCCTTGAAAATGGTTGTTTCCATGATTCAATAAAAATTGGACATGTGTTCTGGTAAAAAAGCTAATTTAGGCATGCACAATATGGCTAATTTGTTCTGTGGCATTTTTAGGTAACTTCATTGAAAGAACAGTGTCTGACCAATTGATTCGATAGATATCCAACCAGAATGTATTAGCACAGCCTCAATCTGTTTTTCACACAGGATGCATTACAGAAACAGCAACTCTACACATCCTTGATGATGTGCACAAGATTTTAGATGAGAGAGGTTCCTGTCAACTTATTTTATTAGCTTTATCTTCAGCATTCGATACAATTGAATATAATATTTTGCTTGCCACACTCATGCATCAGATGGGAATTAGAGGTCAAGTATTGCAATGCTTTCTGTCTTTGTTGAATGTCAGACAGCAGTTGGTGGTGAGAGGTGTGGGAAACCTGAAGGTGTTCTCACTGGTACACCGCAGGGATCCTTTGTTCAGATGGCATGGGGAGGGCCATCGTGCTTGGATCCCGAACCTGGGGGGGACAAGCGAGAGAGAATCGCCTGGGTAAGGGGCCCTTGGGTACAGTGGAAGGAACGCTCTCGGGCGAGACACAGTATCCCCTTTTCTGTGATACACCACTACCCGACAACCTATGTGTCTTTATGAGACATTGCCACCACAGTCTCATCCTACCCCAGTACTTCCTTTAAGAAAAGGTAGGAGAAAACACCTTTATCCACAACGGCACAACTGTTCCCCCGTTTCTGACAATAACCTTCCCTTCTCTTCAGTCGAACACTACAAACCACATAATACCTGTGTTTTGTTGACAAACCTTTTTTTTAATTATTCAGCTGATTATCTCCGAAAATCTGCAACTCACTAAATTTCCCACAATCCCCTTCATTCGCTATGTCCTTCAAATACTGCAAATAAGAGGAAGCAACAAAGGGCAATAAAGATTACCCGTAGGAATCCCATGGCCATTAACTCCTATGGACGACCACCATATGGTCCCGCTAACGAGGACAGGCAGGGTCAGGCATTCCCTTCCAACCACTCACACCTGAATCAAATCACTACTCCCAGGAAGTATAAAAGGCGGGGTAGGAAAGCACACTTTGAGCGAGTAGGGACTGCTGGAAGGTGCACGAAGCCAGGAGGACCGGAAGAGCTGCAGAGACCCTGAGAGACTTGGAGGAGGAGAAAACCGCCCTGACACTGGCCCTGTGAGTCCAGGAGAGACTGCACTGTGGAGAGGGAGCTGTACCTCCAGAAGGCAAGAACAGGGGCAGCTGGGGTTGCCTGGCAGTACCCCCAGTAAGGCTCTTCCCCTGGGCCAGTCAGGCGAACCCAGTTCTCTGAGGGTCAGCGAAAGAGACCCTGAACCTACCACAAAATCCCCTTTTAACTCCTGCAGATCTCAATGCCAAATGCCGTTTTGGGGAGCCGAGAAGTAGGAGCAAAATCCTGATAGTGCATTCTGGGACGTCAAGTCCCAAAACCCTTTTTGAAGATTATGAACTTTGTGAGAGGGGTCTGAGCCTGGCAGAGAGAGACCCTTGTGAACTTTATGGGAAGGGTCCCAGCCTGTCAGAGGGAGACCCGGTGAACTTTGTGAGAAACTGGCACCAAAGATAGTGGTCCGGTGCCACGTGGGTGCTCATCCAAAGGTCTCTAGCTGGTGCCCCCTCTGCTTAATCAGGAGAAACAATGGGTACCAAGAGGCCATAGGGAAGGTTGGCGTGAGGGGGTCAAGGTGGTCATACAAGGGTCAAGCCAAACCCCTTGTACAATCGAAAGTCCTTGGCATGTTGTAGAAGTTTTGACACACTGTGGAGGCAGATGTGAACTCGACTGAGGGACGCCTGCGCATGCATTGTGATGAATGTACTGTGCAAAGCCTGACTGGGGGCTGAGACCCAGGCTTACATAAAAGGAAGAATCTAAAAGGTCTAGAATGACTTTTTGTTAAAATGTGAACTGTGGCAAATGTGAGCCCAAAGGAGGGATGCCAAGACAAAACTAGGGGAAGGGAACCCTCGCTTTCTGATGAGATTCATGAATCATGAACTGGTAAATTTTGAACCCGACTGAGGGAATTGTGAAACAGGTGTTTACGCCTGGCTGAGTGGAACGCCATGTAAACTGTGATTTTGTGAAGCCTGCACTTGCCATAGGCTAAAAGAGTGACCCAGCTAGATGAAATCGCCCTTCGGAAGTCTCTGTTTAAAATGGCAAGTTCTTTGGGAGGCTGACGCTGAAAGAAGCATCAGAGCCTGGCTGAGGGGGATCTTAGGGTGAAGAGTAATCACCCGATGTGAAGATTTACAGAAGGAACTTTTGTTTTTTTTGGCATATCAGGTCCTCTGAAGCAAGAGACTTTGAATGAGAAGAGACTTGGGCACAGAAGTCCCTGATATAGAGAAAAGGAACTGTAAGCTTGTGCCAGAGAAGCCCAGGAGTGTGCTGTGCTCACAAGTCCAGCCTTGTCCCGTGCTAAAAACGTGGGCAAGGGAGACCTCGGCCATCCTGACTTATCATTTGGTGAATACCTCTTTCTCTTCTTGTGAACATTATCCCACACTATTTTGTAGCATAGCAGTACGGATTGGCAGTAGGTGTATTTAGTATAGGCCCTTTTTATTAGACTAGACTGCACTAGGACCGTATTATTATGATTTGATGGTCGTAACTTGCTCTATCTTAGATTTAGGTTTAGATTAGGCGTTTATCTCACCCACTTTACTGTTTAATTAACACCCTTGAACTGTGATCACTTGTGTATGTCTTACTTTGATAACATGCCTTCCTTACAGAGTACAGAATTGTTCTGAACCACTTAGTACTCCGTATGGGGTTCCTCAGGGTTCCATCCATTTGCTGGTGCTTTTTAATCTTTATATGGTATCACTGGGTAACCAGATTGCAACATTTGACATACATATGCATCAGTATACAGACAACACTCAATTATATCTCAGAATTTCTTCTGAGAAATATATGCCCCATAAAGGTAAGCATTTGGTGGATATTGAAACCTGGATGTTGAAATCTTTTTTTAAACTGAATCAGTCCAAAACAGAATTCCTTTTAATGTCTCGTGCTGGCAACCAAACAGTCTTTTTAAATTGGTCCTTACAAGGATAAAAATCACAGGTTCACAATCAATATTTTCCCAGCTGGTTAAATCTTTGGGCTTTATGTTAGATTCTCGCTACCCTGATACCACATAAAAATGCTTTAATAAAATCAGCCAACTTTCTAATTTTTGCTATGCAGGGAGTAAAATCTTTTTTTTCACCTTGCCATTTTCACACCTTAGTGCAATCTTTAGTTTTATCCTGCATTGATTATGGTAACTATATTGTGCCTGGTATTCAATATTCTTCATTGGCTTTTTTCAAAGCATACTTTAACGCTGCAGCCTGTTTCGTTGTGGGTGCACAGAAAGCACACGGTTTTAGTGACTTAGCATTGTGTTCTGTTGTTTGAATGAGGATGAGGCGGTGGGCGCAGACAACACTTAGATTGCAGTTCATTTTGGTTACAAGGTTTCTTTGCACAGAACAAACATTCTGCTTTAGGTAGCCTCAGCATGTTGACATAGTCCAAAGTTCACTGTGCTCAGCTGCAGCCGAAAACACAGTTTACCATTTTAGGACAGAAAGCAGGAGTTAGAATCAAAATGGCGGATGTTTCTAAGATGGCGGCGAAGTCAACTCTATTTAGATCTGTTTAACCGTGTTTTTTTGTACAATGCTAATGTGCTTAGGCCAATCTTTATAATCAGACGGTATTATGCGAATATGGTTTAACACCCTTAGTCTCCCGCTTAGCTTGTCTCTTTCTTCCACTATCTTGTCCTTTCCACCTCCTACATTCACATCCATCATTACCTTCATTCCTATCAATTTCTCTGTCGTCTTGCGGCATTGAGTGATGCAAATCTTATCACACATAGTCCCACTAGTACCAATATTAGTGCCCCAAGTAATACGTTTAGTCTGTCTGCCAGCCATGACGGCATCCATGATCAGAGGTATGCTATCCAGCTTTGATCTTTTCCAGTCCCCTTGGCTTTTTCCTCCATTTTTGCATGCATCTTCGACAGCTGGGTTACTGCTTCTGTCGGAGTGCCATTCTCTCCATCATTTGCAGATTCGAAAGTGCAACAGGAACTCCCAATTTTAACGCAAACTCCTCCTTCCATTGCTGTGAGAAGGTCCAGAACATATCTATTCGAGAGAGCCATCAACCTTACTGCTCGGAGCTCTTCTTGTATTGTGTTGAAACCATTTACTGTAGAGTTTATGGTCAGCATCAATTCCCACCTGGGAATCTGCAGCCATTTTGCATTTGTATATGTCTGAATTGCTGGAACCACTGACGCGAAAACCATTTCAGTTCTGCGGAATAACCTATGTTCTGGTAGTACATCGCCTAGGGATGTTTCTGACTCTTCTGAGAAATAGTTGCTTCTTTTCACTCTATTCATTTCCTCGAACCGTTTCTTTCTTTCCTTCCTTTTCTTCTGACCCCATGGGCCTTTTCTTTCTTGTGCTAGTGTCCATCTTCGGGAACTCATCGAGCTTTACATCCTTCTGGGGCACTACCAGTGATGGCATATTGATGTGTACCAATGTGCAAACTCCTCCTCGGTCGGGTGGCAGCTTTTCGTATGCCTTGGATTCGCACAACCAATATTGATCCATCAGTACTGCAGTGCCAATCTTCCTTGCTGGATGGTTTTTAGTGTACCGACATTCTGTGTTATCACCAACTCTTACTGCTCCATCATTTTTGTAGCACAATGCTGGTTTCTTCAGAGGTATTATAGGCATTGGTCCAGCTTCATTTTCCACCCAGGTGAGCAGTTTTGCACGTGCATCCCATTCCATCAGGCACTTGTCATTTTCGCCTTGCACTGTATCGGCTGGTGATTGTACTAGGGTGTGCTTTGCTTCCCACTACTCCATCTTTCCAGCCTTCTTCTGTGTATACTTGGCCATACACAAGCATCAGTGGTCTCTCGCAGCATTCTGGTTCTCCACCTATTTCCTTCACCCCCCTCCTTGGGCAGGGCAGCTCCTTCAGTGTTATCGTTTTCGTGTCGCCTTTCTGTGGCCCGTCAGTTATATATTGTATAGCTTGGACTAACTGCCAATAATTGTTCATCATGTCAAGAGTCTTTATGTTACTGTCTTCATATAGGAATGTCGCTCTAGACATCCAGCTCAATGTTGCTGTTTTCCCTTGAAATATTCCTCGAGTTGTTACCATGGACAGTTACATAAGGCATTGGGCTCTTGTGGTTGGTATTTCAGTTGCCATGAACGTTCTGGAGGCACTCATGGAGTAGGGGATCAATGAGCAGACATAACAGCTCTCCACAAAGTTTTCCCTACCTACTTTGATCATGTGTTTATACCACATGTTGTTAGACACTCGAGCAGTGTCAGTGAGATAGAGATTCACCCCTTCATGTCTGTGTCAGCACCGCACTTAACTCTCCTTATCGTGCTTTCAGTGCTCCCCTGTCCACCTGACACGGTCGTTCCACCTGTTGGGGTCGGTGTAAGGTTAGTAGAGGACACAGCGGTTTCACTAGATATGAACGATATTTGCCAGAATATGGATACAAAGACCCCACTTGGGAATAAGAGACATGATAAAATAAGCACATTTTGTATTATTTCACTCATTTTTACCTGGCTGCTGGCTCCTTGTGCAGCTTGAAGATAGAAGTTGCCCGCCTGAAATGCGCAAAAGTGAGCATTATTTGGTTAGTGTCATATTACCTTCAAGCCCTGTGGAGCATGTAGTCGCTCATGGCGAATACAAATAGCTGTTCCCACACAGTTCTAATTCCAGGTTCTCTTAGCCAAATATGCTATGAAAACAAGGTAATGTACCCTAGGTGGACATGCTCGTAATCAGTTGGGTCTTCTAATAAAATGGACAAATTGGCCCAAAAAAGTATCAGGTTGTAAATCATTGGGCAACACTAACAGTCATAAAATTTCACAGTCACACTTTCACGAAGAATGCATGTAGGGAATAAAATAACAAAAAGGCAGAGTATCCTCACTATGGATGTTTAGGAAGGCAATGCAAGTTGCACAACCACTTTCCCTGTGTTGTTCTGCCACCAGGAGGTGTCTGTTGGTGATACACTACATCCCCTCTTAGTCCACAGGTCTTTTTCCTCCCTGGGTGCAGCTCCCTGCAGCTCCATTATTTGTGTTGCTGGCAACACATTGTACCCCTCCTTTAGTATAATTGTCTTTGCATAGTCAACAGGCATGTGACGAGGCCTCCATTTCTAGGAGCTCTCCAAAATATGCAGCGCACTTGGCTTTCGCGTTTGCTGCTTCGTTTCCCCTTTAGGCAGGGTCTTCCCCTTGTGTGTGTGCTTAGCATTTCACTATGGCTATTTGCTCAGGATAATGTTTAACCTCTATTAGCCTGCCTAAACAAAGTAGATGCTGTACTGGTGACCTGTCACCCCTCCTGAAGCCCCTCCTCATCCATTGTGACAGTCCTGAATGTACTGTGGTCGTCACATAGGCGGAATCCGAATAAATTGTCACCTCCTTTTCTCTGTTGTGCTCCAATGCCAATATTAAGGCCACTAATTCTGCTGCCTGTGCTGAATAATGTGATGGCAATCGCGCACTGACCACTTCCTCACTGGTTCCATCCTCTCTTAGCCTCACCACTGCCGTCCCTGTATGTCTGGCCCCATCTGTCTGATTAATTGTTGAAGAACCTTCAATATGAAGCACGTCTCCCCCCTCAAGTGCGTCCTCCTGTACCTTACAAGTGTCACTGAATTCCTGCATGTTTTCTGCGCAGTCATGTGCGTGGTCACTGTCCTGTCCTGTCAATGGACTGCACCCTAGGTGCAGGGTGCAGTCCATTGACACAGGAAAGGAAAGTCGCTGGGTTAACGAGTCTGAACTTAAGCGATGGGTTTGATAGTAACACCTCGTACCCTGATGCTCTCTGTGTTGTCACTGTGCTCTTTGGTTTCTCCAATATTGCAAAGAGGGCATGCTCCACGTAAAGAGTGGTGCTGCACCCCATGGTAATACTTGCAGATTTTTCTACTGCGAATACTCCAGCAGCCAAAGCCTGTTCGCAAGGCTGGGTTAAGATTCCCACTGTAGTATGCTAGTGGCTTGTGCCCCAAGCTTGTCTTCTGTGTCAGTACTGCTGTCATCAGCACCCCATCAGAGTGTGAGAATAAAAACAATTCCTTTTTGTAGTCTGGGAGGTGCAACATTAATGAGAGCGGATGGTATGTTGTGGCTGTGAGGTGAAGAAGGTAAGTGGTGGGAGGCTGTGTGTGTTTCCAGTATATGCTTAAGCTAAAGTCAGGTGGGGAAAGTGCTTGGACGCTGGAGCTATAAGACTTTTTCCAGAGGGTAGACTTTTTACCCTGTGTTATGAAACAGGTTATGCCAGCGCCTTGTAAAAGGTCATGTTGTTAAAGATTTACGGAACATCTAGTGGTGAGGATGTTTGCAGATTTCTGTTATGACTGAGTTGCAAACTGCAGCAGCTTGGACATTCAAAGATCTACTCTCCATTCAATGTTTCTGATAGATGGCGCAATCGATAGTGTGCCAGACCAGATCTGAGCAGGTCATTTGTTTCTTTTAAGAATTCAGAGCCAACTTGCACAAAGGTGAAATAGCAGTCTGGCTGTAATGTTTTGTACATAATTGCAGTCTTTGTTGTGATGTTCTGGGTGCAGTCCATTGACACAGGCAAGTCGGGAGTGGACCAGTGATATGATGGGAAGCACCGTTTGTGGATATGATAGGCATGTTGGTGAAAGAGAGTGTGCAGGTAGTAGTAAGAGTTTTTACTTTGTTTTATTTCATGGATATCAGGTTTGAAGTTAGGTCAGTTAAGGATGACGCACATGCTTTTCACTAGCTTGACCGATTTGGGTCATGGGCAGAGAATGGTAAGCCAGGGAAAACGCTTGAGCAATCGTAAAAGGTTTCTGGTGAAGCATAATCTATGTCTTGGCTGGGTTCAGCTTGAGCTCGTTTTTGGTCATCCAGGGGTCAATTTTCTGGGGGCAGTTTAGGAGGTCAAGAAAGGAGGTGTGAGAATTAAGTTACAAGAGGATGTTAGGGTCATTGGTACTCGACTGCCTACCATTCAGTAGGGGATCATGTTTAAGATCTTGATGTCACTGAATAGAACAAAGTATTATACTATCTGAAGAAACATTTGATGTGGCAGGATGTGGCAGGATTGCTATGCTATGCTATTTTATGCAGGATTGCTATGCTATGTTATACTTGGCTAAGTTGTGCAATGTTGTGCTATGTTATGTTGTGCAATGTTGTGCTGTGCTATGTTATGCAATACCAGGCTGGGTTATGTTATGCTATGGTATGCTATATTAGGCTCTCCCATACAGTTAGGCCCCAGACCCTCATGTCACCTCCCACTACCTCCCTCTGCTTCCTCTGCACACAGCAACCCGGACAGGCCCAACCACCTCCTAGGACAGAGGATACGTCAGACCTTCCCTTTGGCTTATTCTCTAATAGCATTAGCCCCATATATGGGAGATAACAGTAGGGTTCCTGTGAATGCTGCATATGTATAATACAACACAATGTCCCCCGCAGGGCTGCGTTGCAAGGGAGATGTTGACAGTTCTTGCCCAATGTCTGCAATATCCTGCCAAGTAACGCCTACCATTGTGAAAGTACAGAAACATTAGTGTTTGACTATGATATGCTACATAACCAGCACTCCAGGGGTGGGCCCCTAGAGAAAGCTCTGTGTGCCAACTACCTCAACACTTGTCCTGCTGTGTTCCTACTTCCCCACTGATAATGGCTCTGTATGCTGTGTATTTGCTGCCTAATACAAAAAGCTTGATTTACCATCAGTCTGTTTCTCTCCCCTTATTTGCTTATATTGCTTAGTCGCTGCAAGCTGAGACCAGCCCTTTGGGAAGGGGGCCGCTCTTGGCTACAACACATTGTAGTTATTGTCGGTCTCAAAATATTCACATAGTCTGTTAGATTTCATGGCAGCCATAACATTTTTATTAAAGGCTCCCTTCTTCATTTTCTCTTGAATTGCTCTTCCTTTTCTATGACCGATAACACTCCTGATCCTCCTCCTCCCATCACTGTGCTCCTGGCCCACTTGCCCCCTCCCTCCTCATCCATCTCAATCCCATCGCAACTTCCTCTAGACTGCCAAGAACATGCAAGTTCCAGCATCACAATGTAATGCGACTCTCCTTTCCTGCTACACTTGCAAAGACCCCTTCCTTTACTGCTCTACCCCCATAAAGAGTGTGCAAGCTAAAGGATTTTTCAGTATGTGTACAATATGATCCAACAAACATGTGGCTATGGTGCAGGATCATTTGAAAGATCTTGAGATTGATTTGATGGGTCTGACTGAAATATGTTTTTCTGACAATTACACCACTTTGAACGATTGCAGAACTTCCCCCTTCAACTGCCCCTGCACCCACCACCCCCCAGCTGAGTAAGTGCACATTCTTAACATCTCTTTGGTATCCTAACCAGACCAAATAAGACTCTGACAACTGCCGCAGAGGCAGTGCAAGGTATTACAATCCACTCTCTCACTCCCCACTCTGGGGTTCTCTGTGTCTGTCCCCACTCTGGGGCTCTTCCCTTTCTGACTCCCCTCCTCTGGGGTATTCTTTGTCTTTCCCCACTCTGGGTTCCTTTTCTTCTTTCTCTCTCCTTCGCCTACCTGCCTCTAGGTGAGGCAGCACGTACCTGTCTGCCTCAAGCGGTGCTCCTCGGGAGGGGCATTGACTCTCTTAAGCACTCCTCCGACTGCAGACCTGTTTTTCGGACTCTTAAACTGGGCTCTGTGTCAGCCTTCCAAGGCTCTTCTCCCACATTCTCAACCTCTAGGTACTGCTCCGGCGATCTGCCAGCTGCCTTGGTGTGCTTCGCCGTCTTTCCTGCCAACACTGGCATTCTTCCTCTACCTCTAGCCACAACTCCTTTGGCGCAGTTAAACTATTCGGACCGGTTGGGAGCCTTCCCTCATTGGTTGTCCTTGGCAGGCTACTCCAGTGGGCTGTTTCACTCGCCCCTCCTTCTTTTCCACAGGAGATTGGCCAAACGTTGGGTCAAATGCCAAGTCAGCCATTACTAAAGGGTGTATATGATCACTGTAAACCCCTTG
Source organism: Ambystoma mexicanum (assembly GCF_040938575.1). Lineage (NCBI taxonomy): Eukaryota > Metazoa > Chordata > Amphibia > Caudata > Ambystomatidae > Ambystoma > Ambystoma mexicanum. The sequence continues at coordinate 833,367,411 of NC_090931.1, forward strand.
CACCTAGATACCGTACAAAGGAGTTAGTATGGAGGGGTGACATGTGCCCCTGTCTGGGTCCCTATCCCCTAAGGGGGAGTCACCTCCATCGGGATACGGCTTTCCTTGTAGCATTGGGGCTGTTAAGCATAGCAGCCTCACCTCCCTAGTCCCAAAGGGGGTGATTCCCCCTTGGGGAGAGGTGGCAGTCTCCCTGAATTTGTCACATTTCCTTACATTTTGTTTCTCTGTTGAATAGAGTGTTAGTAAACTTAAAATTAAACATTTGTAACTTATCTCCTTTCTTCCTCGTGTCATCTATTCATTGGTTCATCACCTTTCAACCTCATCTCCTTTCTTACTCTATTTCTTCTTCCATGTATCATCTCCTTCCACCCTTTCATGCTAAGCTCCATTCTTGCTCACTTTATTTACCCTCACCTTCTTTCTTCCTCGCCCACCTTCTTTTTCTTCATACCTTCTTTCTCTCATTCTACCTCATCTTTTACCTTATCTTGTTTCTTTCTTTCTCCCTGTATTCATTAATTCAAGATTTAATCTCATTTCAATCTGACCATATTCTGTGGTATTCTGAAAAATTGTTGTATCATGAGCACAAAAGTTGGGAATCTATGCTTTGAATTAATCTTAACTAGTGGTAGTGCTGTGCGAAACCTCTCACACGGCCATTTTCAGTTCACCTGGGCCATTGCAGAAGGGGATCAGTAATTTGCAAATCTGGCTGCTAGTGCCACCAATGGCAGCAGTCCAGCCCGGGCTGCTTCACCACGCACCCTCTGCACGGAACCATATGCAACCCCAGACATTTTACAGCCTTGTTTGGCCTCATTAGCGAGATGCAGCTTTGATCCTTGTGGCTGAACAAGCTAGGGCCCCACATCCGGGCATAGCCTCTCTGACATACAGAGACAAACTATAAACAAAAGATGTGAAGTTTAGAAGCCTGCCAAGAATCTATTAGTGTCTATAGCAAAGATCCTCTCCATTGCCAGACCTTTACCCACCAGTTCTCTACAGTGGGGTCATTCAGAGATTTCCAGAACTGCGCTGGTGTCAAGCGGGCAGAATTTAGTGAATGTGTAATCAAAATTGCCAAGTAGACTGGCAACGTATACATCCCTTCTGTGTTCCTATCGCTAGAACTATTATGTAGGTAAATTAGAAGTTGTATGCCCGAAATCTCCTTTACCTAAGCCAAGACCACCTTCCAATGCACCTGAGCTTTTGGGCATTTATACTAAACATGACTCAGGTCTGAATTTCCCCAAAATTTCCTCCAACAAGAAAGGTGGCTGTTTTTAAGTGTAAAAGTACATACTAGTTTGGTACGCTGTAGCCTTTTTCAAGCAATAATTTACTTACACCCAGACCTTTTTTCCAGCTGTAATTAAATATAATCATTAAACATCACTTCATGGTGACCATGTCATCTGTGGTTTCTTGATCCATTTCTGTGACAGTTTAGTGTATGCTGAATAGACTGGTACCCTGTTTGTCTTATCCCGGGGGCTTACAGAGAAAAACAATTTGAGCTGGACCTTGCACTACCTTCAATAACTTTTGTGGCTATAACATGTGTGAGTAATCGAGATGAGTGAGAAACAAGGGATTTGGTGAAGTCTGCTGAGGTTTTTTTGAGTAACGCCTCCCTTAATTTCTTCCATGTAGGATCTGAGCCCATTCGTAGCCGAACGGGGAAAAGTGGAACTTCCACACCCAATACACCAGGCTCCACTGCCATCACTCCCGGCACGCCACCAAGCTACTCCTCCCGTACACCAGGCACACCAGGAACGCCAAGCTATCCCAGGACCCCTCGGACTCCAGGAACCCCAAAATCCCTTGGGTTTCTCCCGAGTGAGAAGAAAGTTGCCATCATCCGCACACCTCCTAAGTCTCCAGCTACATTGAAGCAGATACGGGTATTAAACCAGCCCTTGCCAGACCTCAAGAATGTCAAATCCAAAATTGGCTCAATTGAGAATATCAAATACCAGCCAAAAGGGGGACAGGTAAGAATTTTGAAAAAGTAATCTTATGCTTTGTAGACTATAACATTCTTTTACGTGCTAAACTGAGCCAATTCAAAGCACTAACTGCAAATTGAATGCTATGAAAATGATACAGAAATAAAGAGGGGGTCAAATGAAAAAAAGATTTCCTATGGAACATAGTCGGGTATGCCAGCGTATCTCAAACTTACACTATATGTATTTTCCCCAATTCACTAAATTCATATCTGTGGATTCCTGGAACATCATAGAGATGCTCAGTGAATCTTCAAAATGCACTTGAGGGAATTGTTGTTATATAAGCATCTAAAAGGCTCCGTACACCTCCATGTATATTCCTGTGAAAATCGTTGTGAACAAGTTAATAAAAATCCGGGCCATTCTTTCTAATCAGTGGGAATCCTTCTCTATTTGTTTTCTCGAAAAAAGACCAACTTTCGAAAGATCTATCCAGGCAAGCAAAACTGTCATTGAAATGTTGATGACATGATTATGTGTTCCTAAATAGTACTTATTGACTTTACTGGTCGAGCTGAAACTCCTTTGATAATGGTCGCTCTTTCCCAAGAACAAGAATTGAGAGTTGCTAAATTCTAGCATGTCGTGTAAATGTGACTTTTGCCATTGTCTTCTCTTGACTGAGTGCCTTCCCATTGGAGGAGGAATTGCTTCTCAGAGTTAATCCATTTGGACTGATGTACTAAATTAGGTTTTGGGGGTTATTTGCTATAAAAGGTAATGGCATGCAGGGGACCATTAACGTTGGCAATTACGTGCTGTTGGGTCCCCTGCATGCAATTTGAAACATGTGCAAGTCTTAGGACAAAATGAAAGAGAGGCCAACTCGCCTTTGCTCTTTCCTTTTAATCGCTGTCTTTAAAATAAGAAATACTGCCTACAAATTACGTTTTGCAGGCAGCATTAATTAATGGAGCATATGGAATCCACCTGCTATTAAGCTGGTGCTAAAATGAGGCGTATTCCATAGGAATCCACTTGTTTTTTTCGCCTGCATGCAAGTGCAAAACGATGTGCACTCGCACAAGATGTAGGAGGACAGAATGGTAGAGATCTTAGTTCTGCTCTGCCCTCCTCCTCCTCCTCCTCCTTGTCAGAGCACACAAATTGGAAAGAGCGGTAAAGGGAGGTGCAAAAGCATTACCACTTACTTTTTTTATGACTCCTTTTCCCACTCCCATATAAAATGAGGTTGTCTGAAGTCTTACTGGTGCATGCAGAGACATGCAAAACATGCAAAGACATGCACCAGTAACTGCCAGTGTACGTGACTGATCATCTATGGAGACGGATGATATGCTGCAACGGTCAAGCGGAGCCAAGCATCCCAGCATTGCACCGCAAGCGAATGAGTTCTCTGTCATATTTAATGAAATGATGAATGCCAAAACTTAAGTTGCAATACAGGTTAACTATTATTAGGCATTTATGCTATCTACATATACGTTATGCATGCTAGCTATATAGACTCTGCCATAGAGTCGTTTTCATCACCTTTACCAGTACACAGTTCCCTGCAAACAGCTATCTTGGGTGCTGAAACCCCCCAGGTCTCTCTCCCAGAGATGGAGCCAAAGGTTCACCCATAGAGTAGGTGACGTCCCAGCATGCTTACATAAAGAAGGCCCCTCCCATGTCGAGCACTGAGCACTGGCGAAGGGAAAGGCCTGAAGCATCCATCTTAAAAAGGTGAATCCATGCATGTATCTGCTTAAACATAATATGGGAATGTTTTGTTAAGTTATATCATATGGGATTTATAAAATCACCACTTTCAGTTACAGGACCTTGTGGCGCTGAGGACAGTTTTGAGTGATTTTTGGCAAACTGGACTTTGGCATGCATGTCATGTTATAGGGTTTTGGGATCTAGGAAACGAGAATGATCTGCGAAAATAGGTCGGAGGAGGCCACAGAACATCAACGTTTAATTGATGTATCAGTATGTGGATGGAAGGGAGTGGAAGATGCTTACAACTGTTTACAGTATAATATAATTGTGATACACTCATAACACTAGTTGGAGCAGTGGCAATAACAGCTGAGTTAAGCAGTCAAATATATGCATCCTACTTTGACAGCAATATAGAAATCCTATTTGCCAGATTACCAAAGGGCTAGTAAGATCATTACATTATTAAGAAAGCAATGGGGCGAGAGACATATCCAATAGAAAGAGGCTTGCATTTGGGTAACAAGTATACCCAATATACATAGAGGTTTTTGAAGGCAGTGACAAATGAGTTAAACATGCAGACAATGCTATTAACTGGTACCGCAAAATTAGTGCAGCAAAGGAACACTTTGCTCCCTAATCCTTAGTCATGGTTCTGCTTATGTCCTTTGCACCCTATTACTGCTTAATTTCAACAGCCGGTCGAGATGGTGAAAATGTAATCAATCATATACCCCAAAAGGGGCCTAATCAATGAACATTGGTCCGCTACACCTTTGAACAGCAATCTTTACAATCAAAATAAAGAACTGAAAATCACAATCTCAGCAATTCAATTCAATTTAACTAAAACATCTTACGGCGCGGTGTGTTGGAATACTCTATTTCTACTTAAAGCTATATATCTTAAACCTCGGTCATGCTGATGCGCTACCTACCTAAAAGAGACAAAAGAATGCATTGTAGCCTGAGTTGCCTATGGGCCTACAGACACCCAGTGTATAAGCAGAAGATAACATGCGAACTGTGAAATTCCTGATGAATAAACTATTCATCTGATATATCGAGCCTGGGTATGCAGCCCCCTTATTATTCTTAACCTCAAAGTTTTTATGGGAAGGTTTAGACTTGAGTGGTTTTGCTCAACTGGTTTCCAAAGTTGGAATTGTATCTTTTGTTTATAGACTGTAACTGGGTGTAAGCATGACGCTGGTGATTGGATCAATACAGAATCTCATCCTTTGGAGTGGCATTCAGTGCATGCATTATTTACGGTCCAGCTGCTCGTGATTTGGCAAGCCTGCGCCTCAACATTCTCTCCACCGTCACCTTCCTATATTGAGTTTTATCACATTATACTGTGCTGTGTTTTACTGTTGCCTGTGGTGTTATTTATTTAATTTTTGGGCATGTATAATGTGCTAATGCAAGAAGAGGTTTGCCACAGAGCGCACGGAAAGACCAGCGCCAGGCATGTGGAGGATTATGGATGGCGAGTGATTAGAAGGAGGTTGAGAAGAGGGGAATCTTTAGGCATTTGCGGAACAGAAGTGGGGTGACTTTGTTTCTAGGCTGGATAAGTAGACCGTTCTGCAGATTTGAATGAGCACTTGCCCTTCACTTCTGAGTCTGTTGAAGTCGGGAACTTGCAGGAATAAGGAATTAGCTGATCGAAGGGGCCTGGTTGAGCAGTTTCTTGAAGCGGGTTTGCAGCTTTGTGGTATAAAGTACATAAATGGCTTCGTGCCTGAATCAAAGTATTTTGAACTATAAACTGTTCATAAGCTATACGACTACCCCAAATGGCCTTTTGTCGCAGACTGTATGCAGGTGAGGTCTTAAGGCCTCCGAGGAATAGGAACAGGTCCTCCTAGGTACACATGCAGTTCTCTGATACAAAGAGGAACATAGTTGAAAAGTTTAGTGGCTGATATGTAAGATGCTCTGCGCTCTCAGGGAAGGAGGGGCTAGAAATGATGTAAGAAACCTCACAGACAGACTTGCATGTAAGAACCTATGGATGCTCTGCAGCTTCTCACTTTAAAGTGGATACTCCTCTGCACTCAATGTCAGTGTGGATACTCGTCTGCTTCGAAAGGCAATGGGGCTCATTACAGTTTCCCCAGTCCAGAAAAAATGTTGGTAAAATTGCCAGTAGTTCCGGCACCAGCATTTTTTCCGGACCGGGGAAAAACAAGTTTGCTGCTGGGGGCCACAGATCTACCTCCAGGCCTGACCTGCTGGTGGATCAGGCCCCCACCTGCAAATACATGTTGCAATTATCTCCATGGAGTCCTGTGGGACTGGGACTCCATGGAATGGGGAGAAACCAGCATTCATGCCGACAGTAATATCCCGGTAATACCAGGGTATCAGGCGGCAGGAATGCTAATTCTGTTTTGGTGGCTATCCCGCTGGAATTACCGGCAGGATACCACCAAACTCGGAATCAGGCCGAGTGTAAGTTAAACAGAGCACTTCCCTTCTTAGTAGATCTGGTCAGCACCTGGGTGCAGGGGTTCTGAAAAACATGCTACATTTTGAACAAACATTGATCTCAGATGCAGACTAGTATTAAATGAATATGGAGATCACAGCCACCATCACTAAGGAAACTGAGAAGTTAGGAGGAAAACGGCAGGCCTGTCCAAAATGTCTTGAGTTAAAAAACAAGTAGCTTACCACACCGTTCGCTTGTGAGTTAATTGCGAGTTTAGAATGTATGTTCTCATACGATCAAACCGTTCACTTGTGAGTTAATTGCGAGTTTAGAATGTGTGTTCTCATACGCTCAAACCGTTCACTTGTGAGTTAATTGCGAGTTTAGAATGTATGTTCTCATACGCTCAAACCGTTCACTTGTGAGTTAATTGCGAGTTTAGAATGTGTGTTCTCATACGCTCAAACCGTTCACTTGTGAGTTAATTGCGAGTTTAGAATGTATGTTCTCATACGCTCAAACCGTTCACTTGTGAGTTAATTGCGAGTTTAGAATGTATGTTCTCATACGCTCAAACCGTTCACTTGTGAGTTAATTGCGAGTTTAGAATGTATGTTCTCATACGCTCAAACCGTTCACTTGTGAGTTAATTGCGAGTTTAGAATGTGTGTTCTCATACGCTCAAACCGTTCACTTGTGAGTTAATTGCGAGTTTAGAATGTATGTTCTCATACGCTCAAACCGTTCGCTTGTGAGTTAATTGCGAGTTTAGAATGTATGTTCTCATACGCTCAATGATTCAAAAGTTGATGGCCTCTGAAAAGAGGATGCATGAAGAAAAATGGATCTCAAATCAAGAGTGGGCTGCGAGTTGGAAACAATAACACTAAAATAAAAGGGTTATGTAAGCCTATTTTCTCAGTTGTATGGTTCATGGGGACCTAGGCCATGGCTACGTACACTGTTATTGTAATCATAATCACTTTTGTTTTAGGCCTGTAACCAGTGGATTGGTCAAATATTCCACAATAATCAATCAATCAATACAAATCAAATCATGTTTTCATTTTGTAATATAAGTCATCAATGTCAGTATCCAGTTTCAACCAGGAGTTTTTTGGAGTGGTGTAGGGATGCAGACGAGGGTGTGAAAGAGAGTAGCTATTGCTAGATTTATTTAATGTTGAGGTGTTGTAATGCACCAACATGCAGAGGTCCACTTCAAGGCACCAATTACTATTGATTATTTTGATTCACAGGTGTATGAAAATTTGGCTTAACTGTTAATGTTGTGATTTCTCCAGAGTCAAATGAAAATAACTATTTTTGAATAGAAGACAGTGTGATGCAAGAACCATGCCTTCTAGTATCATGAAAGGTGCATTGGCAAGCTTGCTTTGGGCCTGTAAAAAGTCATACAGGAAGAGAATGAAACATGTCTACCTTCTGGAAAGTCAGGTGTTGTGATGATTCTTCCTTTCTCATGTTTGATATATATTTTCATTAGATAAACAACACTATTTGCTTTGCCTGTCAGTAACTGGGAGATTCAAGTGGTCTTAACTAAAACACGTAATATTTCACCTGGACCTTTATTAACAAGTTGGTTTGTGGATAAACCCTACTTTCCATATACTTTGGCAAGCATACAAATGGATAGGGTATTTCTAATTTAAAATCAAGTATATTTACAATGTCTTGTTCAGCCTTTGGTCTGACAGCACCTTGGATGAAAATATATGGATGCCCCCACACCGTCCTTGTCAGCTTCTTCATGAATCCTTACTGCACTAAAGTTGCTCTTTGTGGATAGAGGTACATATATTATTATAGAAAATAAGTTTCAAATTCACCCAAGTCTTCCCAGTTGGATTAAAGTCTGATTGTTAATACATTCCTTTGTAAAACTGTTGTAAATACACTTACTGCAATTTTGCCAAAAATGATCACAGATAATCCACATCACTATGAATGAAATGGACTCCCACTGGTTGTCTTGAAATCTCCCAGATTCAGATTTACCTCACAGAAAGTTCCATGAAACAGACAGAACTACCATCAAGCAACCCTATCTTGGGAGAATAGCTCAGGGGCAACATGCTCGCCTTGGTAACAAGACAACACAGAGCAACACAGGTCCGATCCCTGTGGCCGTGCTTAGAAACCTCTGGGTATTAAGGGCGTTAAAAATAAACAATTACAACCAACAACACTGTTTTACCTACACCTTGTTAACTGCTCTCTTATATAGGACATTGCACAAACTCTTTCAAAGGGACTTTGGTCTCTCCATTTTGGGAAAAAAAGGCATCCTGGATCTCAAAGTGGTACCACAGTGTAGACCTCGACCCACTACCTGAACCATTTCCAAGTTGGATTCATGCTAGAGAGGAGTGTGGAGTATGTGCTGATCTTGCTAATGGATTACCAGATCACTGAAATAGACCAAGCCCTGACCATCAAATTGGTACTCTACAATCTATCAGCCACCTTCATAACAATCACAACATTCTTTTAGCCAAATTATCACAAATCGGAATAATAGCCCAAATATGTGACAGGATAGTATTTATTCTATCAGGACACACTTCAGTCATCACACAAAACCTATGTGTTTGAAATTTCTCAGGCCTCAGCACTTTATAAGGCTTCCTGATGTGTACGTATGCATAATGTGCTTATTAGCCTTAATTGGATCTTATGGGTACACTTTCTAGAAGAATGCTGATAACGCCCAACTGATCATCACAATTTCTTCATCTTACGCTTAATACCCAAGTTAAGTTTCTAAGCGCGGATACGGGATTCAAACCGCTGTTGCTCTACGTGGTCTTGCTTCCAAGACCAGCACGTTGCCCCTGAACTATCCTCCGATCACATTAACATCTAGATGCGCACAAACAACAAACTGACATTTCAAAATAGAGGTATCAGTACTGGTCTCTAAAACAGGAGCAGATCGTGTTAGTCCTGTAGTGGGGTTCTTGTCTATCCTCGACCATACAGGTATTGATCAGATACTCAGCAGATCACAGTTGTCAAAAAGCTGGAATTCTGTGGGTGAAGCAGAAGGATAACCACTGTGCCGGGATTTATTCAGTCACAAACAAGATATTCTTTGCCTTGGAATACTCAGTTCCCTGATAGCTCAGTTAGGGAGTCTACAGAAAACAGCAGATGAAAAATCTGGTCAACATTCGTTACCACATTTGCCTCACACTGGCTCCCACGAGTCAGGCAAATAGATCTAAAGATTACTTGCATAACTCATGAATCTTTCTATGAGAGTGGCCCAGTTCTCCTTTAGAAAAAGATATTGTTTTAGAGTAGGCTTTGAGTAGGTTGCTGGTCACGTGACCAGGCCCTGCCATTCAGTTGCTCCGTCCCACCACCAGTTTTCGCACCTTCCATGCCTCTACTTAAAAACTCTAGGTCAGCTCCGTGCAGACAGCATTGAGTAGGCTGCAGTCACGTGACCAAGCCCTGCCACTCAGTTGCTCCACCAACCACCAGTTTTTGCAAATTCCAAGCCTCTACTTAAGTACTCTAGGCCAGTTACAGGCAGACAGCATTGAGTAGGCTGCTGGTCACGTGACCAGGCCCTGCCACTCAGTTGCTCCACCCTCAACAATGGCTCAATGATATGCTCCTAGAAGGATTTGATCCACAACTCTCAGACTCAGCAAAAGGACCAAATAGCCTGGCTCAAAATGTCCACCCTTCTAAAAATAAAACCCTTCATCCTGCCATAAGAATTCCGGACTGTAGTGCAGGCCCCAGGGGTCTCACACATCAATGGCGGAAGTCCTTTCCTGACAGGGCTTCCAGCTGCTTACTTGGCCCCCCTAAAAGCACGTCTTATTACAGGAGCATGGAAATGTGACCAAATCACCACCATTCTATGCAAACTACATTGGCTTCCGCTGCAAGCCAGGATGCTGTTCAAGACAGAATGTATCATCTAGAAAGCAGTCACGAGTAGCACACCAGCGTGCCTGGTGGCTAAGATTCACACATCTGGTGGCACACGCTCCTCGCGCAGAAAATTTACCAACCTGCTTCAATCACAGCTTGTCCGCAAATAGAGGATCCACAAACAATCCTTTTCTTGTCATGCACGGACCCTCTGGAGCCAGATTCCCGTTGTTGGCTCGGGAATGCGCCAACAATTATCCAATTTCGCAAATCTCTCAAAACATACCTTTTCAACAACACCTGACCAAGGACCAATTGACTAGTTCACGCAAAGAGAAAAGCACTCTAATCTCCTTGAGCATCTGCTCCTATGCTTCTGACTACATCTCCCAGATAGCCCAGGGCTATATAATTGGATACGTCTGACGCTTCTGCGCCGGCGCTTCCCTTCCAAGCTGGTCTTAGCCGGTATAAAGGCTGAGATTCTTTCTCGCTTGCCTCTTTTGTTGTACAGAATACTGATCGTGCTGTGGACCGCATCCTGAGCTCTAACATGTTCCATCTGCACACGTATAGGTACAAGCTGTTTATCTTCATTTCTTTTTGTGATTGTTCAACTAGGGCCTTTGTCTACAAGCTGACCCTGTACTTTATTTGCCTCAGCGGCATCATTAGGGGAGGTCTGGGGTGCCCGGACCCCCCTGTGCCCCTCCTTGTGCCCCCCTACCTAAGACGAGCAGTGACCATGTTCTCCCCTTACTTTTGTCTGTGCCCCCCTACTTTTGTCTTTGGCCCCCTCTGTGCCCCTCCTAAATTTGATTCCTGGCGACACCACTGATTTGCCTCCCTACAGTATGGATATACTTTCAGAGCTTAATTTACTATTTGCTCTAGAAAAACTGAGATGTGAAAAAATAGTAGAAAAGTATTTTACTGATTTTTATGATAATGCTACAACCAGACCACGCAATGGGTCTGATACTACCTCGAGCACGGTACTGAAGGAGGACTTCACTGGCTCCTTGCCCAATGTGGCTGTCTCAAACTCAGTTGGCCCAGGAGCCCTCGTTCTTGCTCCACTACCATAGCCTTGACCAGATGCCCTGGTTCTCCCTCCATTACCAGAGCTCTACCTCTATTACCAGAGTTTGGCCCAGAGCTGCTCTCCCTCCATTATTAGAGCCTGACCCAGGTGCCCTGGCTCACCCTCCATCGCCAGTGCCTGGAGGAATAGATGAGTGCGCTCAAACACCAAACCAAAACAACCCCCCTGGTCGAGCCCTTAAGAGAGCAGAGCATTGGCCTGGGCTGAACGGACTTATGTCCCAAAAATGCAAAAAAACTAGAACTCCTGTGCCTTTCCAATCCAATGCCCCAGAAAAACACCAAAAATTATGAAGAGGATAAGACACAGACCCTTCAGAACAGGTCTCACATTAAGTTGTCTTTACTAAATAGTTGCTCGCTCAACAAACATGCTATCAATCTCCATGGCTACATGTAGGAGGAAGCCCTAGATTTGATGTGCGTAACCGGAACCTGGCTCCGAGACTCTAGTGTTCCGAATATAAGCCTGGCTATCCCTTCCGGGTTCAGTTTTTTTGGGAAAAATCATCAGCAGGGAAAAGGTGGAGAAGTAGCTCTCCTGGTTAGGTCAGATTTGCATTCCCCCCCATTACTTGCTCAAGGTGTGAAATCATCCATCTTAAAATTCTCCACAATGATAACTGCTGCATCAACTTTGTTCTTGTGTATCGACCACCAGTTAAGATGCCGGAGTTCAATGAGGACCTCATTCACATACTGGCACCTCTCATTAAGCCTAACAGTGCGACTATACTTCTTGGCGATGTCAATAGATGGTTAAATAACTCAATTGATAAAAAACAAAGCTCACTGGAAAACACTACAAATAACCTACAAAAACAAAGAACAAGTTACTTCTTACCTTGTAACGTTCTTTCTATGGGATGTTCCTCTGACGTATTCCTTATCTTAGATATCTCTTTCCAGCTTTGCTGGCCTCGGAAAATGTTTCTCTAGAGGGCGCTGCGCGTCGACGTCCGCTGAGTCGATGTCCCTCGACAGCCGCCGTATCGACGTCGACGTCATCCTGCCTATAAAGGCCGCGCGCAGCGTCCGTTGCTCAGTTCCGTTTTGTAGCCCACAATTATTCTTTCTGGACTAGACTAATCACCCTGAAGGAGCGTAAGCTGCAACAACAAGGGAAGTAGTACTGCGGGGATGGATGGGAGGGTCGATAAGGAATACGTCGGAGGAACATCCCATCGAAAGAACGTTACAAGGTAAGAAGTAACTTGTTCTTCGAAGGGATTGTGTCCTCCGACGTATTCCTTATCTTAGATAGGCTCCCATAGCAGTATTCTGTTATTGGAGGTGGGAGTACTGACTTCATGCTTCCTTTTATTGATGAATAGAGTGCAATACTGCCCTTCCAAACCTAGTCTCTTGACTGGAGGAGGAATCCAAGTTGTAAAACCGTGTAAAGGTATGGACGGACGACCATGTGGCAGCCGCACATATGTCTTTAACCGGCACACCTCTTTTGAGGGCCGATGAAGCTGCGATACCTCTGGTCGAATGAGCCCTAAGATTTTGAGGGGGCTCTTTTCCTGCCAGTTTATAACATTCCAAAATGGCTAGAATGATCCATCTGGAAATGGTCTGCTTAGTTATCGGTAACCCCAGCTTGTGACCTGCGTAGCCTACAAACAGCTGGTCTGCTTGTCTTATCCTAGCCAGTCTACTGATGTAAAAACTTAAAGCCCTTCTTCGGTCCAGCCTGTGTAACCTCTCTTCCTCTTTCCCCGGATGAGGAGGAGGATAGAAAAATGGAAGGGTAATCTTCTGAGTGATATGGAATTCAGAAACCACCTTTGGGAGGAAATTAGGCTTCACTTGCAGGACAACTTTGTCTTTGTGAAAGATTGTATGAGGGGGTTTACAAGAAAGAGCTTGTAACTTGCTCACCCTTCTAGCAGATGTAAGTGCTATTAATAAAACAGTTTTAAGGGTAAGAAATCTTAACGAACAAGAATGGAGTGGTTCGAAAGGTGTGCCCATCAGGAAAGTTAGGACTAAGTTTAAATCCCATAGGGGAACCTGGAATGGTCTTGGGGGATAAACGTTAGTTAACCCCTTTAGAAACTGTATTACCAAGGGTAACTTGAAATAGGATGGTTCTTCTGCAGTGCGCTTAAAGATGGATAGCGCTGCGAGATAGCCCTTAATGATGCCAACTTGAAGGCCTGAATTTGCCAAATAGAGTAAGAAGGACAAAACCATTGGTGTACCACATGAAAAGGGGTCGATATTCTTTTCTCTACACCAGCTGCAAAATCTGTTCCAACGGCAGCGGTATAAAGACTTTGTTGCTGGCCTCCTTGCCGAAAGCAACACATCCATAACATCATCAGGGAGGTCCCAATCCTTGTACCTCAGCCTTTCAGAAGCCAAGCGTGAAGTTTGAGGGTTTTGATTTCTGGATGGAGAACTTGACCTCCCTTCTGTGAGAGTAGATTCTCTCTGAGTGGAAGTCGAATTGGAGGGCAGATAGACAAGTCTAGAAGGTCCGGGTACCACGTTCTCCTGGCCCAATCCGGGGCAATTAGGATCATGGTTTTCCGGAATCTTCTCAACCTCCTGATCATTTGAGGAATGACAGGGACCGGTGGGAACGCGTACAGAAGCGGAAACTCCCAGTCCACTATGAACGCGTCTCCCAGAGCTCCTCTCGGGGGAAATTCCCTTGAACAGAACAGATCGCGCTTCCTGTTGACACTGGTGGCGAACAGATCCACCTGAGGGGTTCCCCAAAGGGCGAAGATCTCTTGAAGGACTTCCTGAGCTAGTTCCCACTCGTGGGAGACTGTGCTCTGCCTGCTCAGAGCGTCCGCTGTCAAGTTCTTCTCTCCGGCTAGGTGAACTGCCGATAGAGAGATTCCTTCTTGGATTGCCCAAAACCAGAGCTGCATCGCCTCTCTGCACAGAGGTAGTGATCCTACGCCTCCTCTTTTGTTGAGGTAATGCATGGCCACTGTGTTGTCCGTCATTATCAGGACATTCTTCCCTTGTACAGATGGCAGGAACGCCTTCAGCGCAAGTCTGATGGCACTCAGCTCTAACAGGTTGATATGTAGTCTGGACTCCGATGGAGACCAATGACCGCTGATGGTCAAGTCGTTGGCTTGGGCTCCCCACCCCGTGAGTGAGGCATCCGTGACTACTGTTATCTCCGGCCAGGGTTGCCAAAACTGTTCTCCTTTCAGAATGTTCTCCTGACAGGCCCACCACTGAAGGTCTCGAGCCACCCTGTCGGGAACCTGAAGCAGATCTGTCATTCTTCCTGAAAATTGTGACCACTGAGTTCTCAGTGCCCACTGGAGGGATCTCATTCTCAGGCGAGCCTCTGGCACTAGGAAAATGCAGGATGCCATGAGGCCTAGCAACCTCAAAAAGTCGAATGCTGGGAGACGTTGGGCATTTTGGAACTTGGTAACCATCTGTAGAATATCTTGAGCCCTCACCTCTGGTGGCGAGGCTTTTCCCAGGGAAGTGTCCAGGATCGCTCCGATGAACTGGAGTCTCTGCGATGGTATCATTTGTGACTTCTTTAAATTGAGGGAGAAGCCCAGTCTGTGAAGGGAGTGGCAAACGTGATTTAGCTGGATCTGAGCTTGTTCCGAAGATACAGCCCTGATCAACCAATCGTCCAGGTAGGGGTAGACGTGAATCCCTTCCCTCCTTAGACTTGCAGCCACTACCGACATTAACATGGTGAAGACCCTCGGGGCGGAGATCAGCCCAAATGGCAGCACTCGAAATTGATAATGAGAGCTGCCAATTGCAAACCTCAGGTATTTTCTGTGTTTGAGATGGATAGGCACATGGAAATAAGCATCCTGAAGGTCCAGAGATACCAACCAGTCCTGGAACTGTAGGGCCTGAAGGATCTGAGAAAGAGTTACCATCTTGAATTTGTCTTTCCTGAGGAATTTGTTCAATTCTCGCAAGTCCAAGATGGGTCTCAGTCCTCCGTCTTTCTTTGGAATGAGAAAGTAAGGGGAGTACCAGCCCTTGTTCCTCTCCGCTACAGGTACCGGTTCTAAGGCACCTTTCTCTAGCAGGTCTAAAATTTCCTGCAAGAGGAGCGGATCTGGAGCTTTTTGAGAGCTGATCCCCCGTGGATGACTCTGAGGTATGCGTAGGAGAGGCAGGCAGTAACCTTGTGCAACTGTCTCCAATACCCAAGCGTCTGACGTGATAGCCTGCCATTCCGCCAGATGTTGAGTTAACCTGCCTCCTACAGGTGTCTTGTGTCATGTGTCCTCAGAGTGGTTTTGGGGCGGCTGATGCAGATGCCGATGGTAAAGAGGCACCTGCTGTTGCTGCGGCTTTTGAATATCTACCCCATCCACCTCGGGTAGTTCTTCTTTGTCCCCTTTGAGCCGGTCATCCTCTACCTCTTCCGAATGCGGAGTAGAAGCGAAAGGACTTGCCTCTCGCAGAGGTTCCTGTGGGACGAAAAGGTGTCTGACGGATTGCAGCGCCTAGGGATTTCGCTGCTGCCTTTGATGTTTGCAGTTTTTCTAAACTGTCATCCGCCTTTTTCCCAAACAAAGAAGAGCCATCGAATGGCATGTTCAAGCGCCTGGCTTGCACATCTGGGGCAAAACCAGACTTTTTCAACCAAGCAAATCTCCTGGTTGTTGTACTTGCCGCCATTGCTCTGCTGATACTGTCAGCCGAATCAATGCCCGTCTGGAGGGATTCGCACATAGCGTCTTTACCGTCCTGTATGATATTTAGGAACGCCTCCCTTTCTTCTCCCTCCGGGATGCAGTCAGCCGCTGTAGAAGCACACTCCCAAAGTGTATGGCTGAATCTAGCAAGGGTGCAAGTAGCATTAACAGATTTTAACGCCATGCTACATGCCGAAAAAACTTTCTTTGCCATAGCATCATATTTCTTATCGTCCCTGTCCTGTGGGACGGTAGGGTAAGCAGTCTTGATGTCAGTAGAAGATGCTGCCTGTACCACCAGGCTTTCAGGGGATGGGTGTTTTGACAAAAACTCCGGGTCTGCAGAAGATACCCTGTATTTAGTAGACAGTTTTTTATTTACTGCCGGGACGACATCTGGGGTTTCCCAGTTCGTCATGATTTTCCTTTGAAGAGCTTTATGAAAAGGCACTACAGGATCCTCCTGTGGACCTTTATCAAGAATATCCGTGAGGTCATCTTGTTGGAAAGCCTGTGAAGGTGTTGACCACCCCATAAATTCTGTGATCCTGGCCATTAAGGCTCTATAGGGGGTTTCAGCATGCTCCCCCGGGTCTGGCCTAGCGAACTCCACCTCAGGGGAAGTGTCTAACCCACTTGCCTCATGTAAGGAATCATGGAGATCCTTTAACCTGCGTTCTTCTGAGGATAACTCCTCTTGAACTGGGATTGCAGGTCCCTGCAACTAAAATGTCTCTTCTTGGTCAGATAGTTCTCCCTCTTCCATAATTGAGGACATAGTTCTCAATTGTTCTGAACTCACAAAGGGTGTGAAACCCATCTCCAAGGCAGAGGGTGCCAAACTTGTTGTAATCGGCCTCGAAAACGTCGATGTCGTCGACGCCGACGTCGAAGGCTTCGAGCGTGGCGTCGAAAACAAAGGCGGAGGCCTCGAGGTCCTCGATAGAATTGGGATTCTGCTCGAGGAAGTCAACAATCTCGACGCCATCGTCATCGAGGACCTGGGGATAGCCACTGGGTGCGCCGCAAACGTGACTTTCCTTGGCGTCGACACCGGCGTCGAGTCGACAGACCTGTGTGCCGAAGGTCCCTTCGACAACGGCGTCGAAGACACCGACCTCGGCGTCGACGGAACCTTCGTCGACGGCGTCGACGAAACCTTCGAAGAAGGTTTCGAGGTCATAGCTTTACTCGAGGGTTTGTGACGCGCTCGAGAAGCTTCCTTCGCCGGGTACTGCGACTCGCAGCCTTTTTGACCTTCGGGTCTTTCGACCAGAGCATCGCTCTCGGCAGTCTTCGAGGGGGTCGAGGCCGCTTTCTCGAAGACGCTCATCATATTATTGTGGAATTCCTCCCATTCAGCCCGGGAACTATGTTTCTTGGGGCAAGGGATTCTCTTAGGAGAAACAGAGGAAGAGGAGGACAGAGAAGGGGATCTTCGACGTCTCCTCTTCGAGTGCTTCGATCTCGAGGAGTGATGGGACCCACTCCGAGACCTGGAGCACGAATGGTGACGAGGAGACGAATGTCTCGACTTCGTCGAGGAAGAAGAAGCTTTTGAAGTCTTACCTTTTTCCAGCTTCCCCCTACGCTCCTTCAGGGCCTTAGCTGTCATGGACATACAGTCCTCGCACTCCGAACAATGGTGTTCAGCTCCCAAACACCACAGACAAACTCTGTGAGGGTCAGTCAGCGACATCTTTTTCCCACAGTCTCGGCATTTTTTGAAGCCGGACCGAGGGGTTGTCGGTTCCGACGAGGAAGCCATCGAGTATGGATCGAATATCTCGAGGAAATAGGATAAATTCACTCCGAAACTGAGCAACGATATTTTCGGAGGCACTGAGTAAGCGTGGAAAAACGGAACTGAGCAATGGACGCTGCGCGCGGCCTTTATAGGCAGGATGATGTCGACGTCGATACGGCGGCTTTCGAGGGACATCGACTCGGCGGACGTCGACGCGCAGCGCCCTCTAGAGAAAAATTTTCCGAGGCCAGCAAAGCTGGAAAGAGATATCTAAGATAAGGAATACGTCGGAGGACACAATCCCTTCGAAATAAAATTCTAGAGGCAAAACAAACTTTCTATAACAGAGAAATAGAGAAGGCAGGGAAGGACTCTAAAAATCTATTTGAAATCTATCGGAAACTTGAAAAACCATTACTCCAATCTAAGCCATAAACACCACCTAGGGAAGACTGTATTAAGGTACAGCAGGCGTTTGCCAAGAAAATTCTTTGCGCTTGGGCTTAAACTGTCAAAGCACGGGATAAAGATACGTGCAGTAAAATTCAGCTCCCCAATAAAGAGGACCAGGTCCATCCCTTTCATCCAGTAACAAATACTGAAATGTGTGATTTTCTCAAATCAATGTGCCCAACCCACTGTCAAGGTGAAATTCCTCCTTCAAAATTCATCCTAAGCAACCCTAGTATTTTTGCTCCATTTTTGGTACGTTTTGTTAATGCTCCGTTTTATCATAGCACTATTTAAAACAAAAAACGAATCTTAGCCCAACTGATCCAAACAACCTGCGCCCCATAACAAATTCACTATTTCTATTAAAGATCATTGACAAAGTTGCTTCTGTCCAATTTCAACAGCACTTACAAAAAACAGATAGGCTGCATCCAATGCAATCTGGCTTCCGGACAAAACACGGTACGGAAAGCGCACTACTGGATCTGCAGTCACAGATGCTTGACTTTCTGTAGAAGGGTAAAGCTGGCCTTCTAGTTCTTTTAAACCTGTCAGCTGCTTTTGATTTGTTAGACCACGGACGCCTATTGGATGCTTTGCTAATCACTGGGGGATGTTCTAAAGAAGCTGTAGATTGGATTCACCCATTCTTGAGCAACAGGGAATCTCGAGTATGCTAGAGTGGTGCCTCCTCAGATGGGGAGAAAATAATCTATGGAGTCCCACAGGGAGACTGCCTGTCACAAGCCTTGTTCAACCTATACATGAAGCCATTTTGTGACCTATTATCCACCTTGGGTATTTCCTTTGCCAATTACGCTGATAACACTCAGCTCGTGATAGAGTTAAATGGGAACCATGAGATCGACTCTGCCAGGCTGAACTCCATCTATGACTCCATAAAAGACTGGATGTCCAGCAATTGGATGTGTCTAAATCCCTCCAAGACGGAGCTTATGAGCCCACATCCAAGCCAGCGTCTTAGCGGCATCTAACAATTTGGCCGAACTCTTCAAAATCTGCAAGGAGCTGGCTAACCCTGCAGCAGTCTCCACCCCTCCTCTCACCTCTCAGGCTCTCTGCAATGCCCTTGCCTCCCACTTTATCTCTAAAACCCAGGAGATCCTGCCCTCCGTCTGCTCCTCTCCCCCTTCTCCTCCCTCTCCTTCTCGGCTGGCAGACCCCTCCCTCAGCTCCCCTCTCCCCTTTCTCCTCCTTTCCTCTTTTCTCCCCTGATGAGGTAGCTAGACAAGTCTGATCTATGAAAACCTCATCAAAACAGGTCCATCCCTGTCCCTCTAAAACTATTAAGGGCCACATCGACATCCTTGCTCTGGCCCTTGCCGATTTCTGTAACCTCTCCTTTGCCTCTGGCTCTTCCCCTCCCCTCTTAAGCACTCCCTTGTGCATCCTCTCCTCAAGAAATCCACTGCTGATCTTTCATGTCCGGCAAACTATCGCCCAATTTCCATTACTCCCTTTTTGGGTAAGCTCTTGAAAAAGCTTGCCATCTCTCAGCTTAATCTTCATTCTGACTCTGTTGGCTCCCTCCACGACTACCAATCTGGCTTTAGAGCTGCCAGAAGCATGTAAACTGCTCTCCTGAAGATCTGTGAAGACCTGCTCTCTGACCTCGACTCTAGCATTCCCTTTGTCCTCATCCTACTTGATCTCTCCTCTGCGTTCGTCACGGTCAACCATATCACCCTATTCAATCGCCTCTGTGACAACCTGGGTATCACTGATCAGGCTCTGGCCTAGCCAACCTCTTTCTTTTCAGATCAACCCTCCCAGGTACAACTTGGGTCCTTCCTATCTTCTATCTCCCTCTCCACATATGGTGTCCCCAGGGGTCTAACCTCTTGCCCTTGCTTTTCAACCAATACCTGGCAACTCTCGCCAACTGCATCTCCTTTTTCTGCTCAACTTTCCAGTGCTATGCTGACGATACCCAACTCATTTTCAGCCTTCCTTCATCCTCCTCCTCTCCTTCCCTCATCTCTGATTGTCTAATCGCCATTCAAAATTGGTGTGCTGCCAATGATCTTTGCCTAAATGCCAACAAGACCGAGATCCTCCTTATTCGTACACCATCCCCATCCTTCCCTCTCACTCTCTGGCCAGCCTCGCTTGGCCCTCCTCCTACCCCCACTTGTGTGGCTAATAACCTCAATGTTAACTTTGACTCCACACTTTCCTTCTCCACACACATCTCTGAGGTCTCCAAAAAGTCACATTTTTCATTGTACCTCCTCAGAGACACTCTGCCTTTCCTCTCCTTCCCTCAAAAGCTCATTGTCTCCCAAGCTCTAGTTCTCTCGAGGCTGGATTACTGTAACAGCCTCTTTCTAAATCTACCTGCCTCTACTCTCCGCCCTCTACAACTAATCCAGAAGAGGACTGCAAGACTTGTCCTTGGCCTCAAGCCCTGGGATCATATCTCTCCAGCCCTGATATCCCTTCATTGGCTCCCAGGGGATGCAAGGATTACATTTACAACCCTCTGCATTGTCCACAAGGCTTTCTGGGGCCTGGGTTCAAAATACCTTCAACTATCCCTCCGTAAATACCTACCCTCTCGAGCCCTTCGCTCCTCTACCTCTTACTCCCTCAGGGTTAGTCGTTTTGCTAAGAAATGAGCTTGGGGGAGATCTCTGTCTTCGGCTAGGGCCTCCCTCTGGAACAGCCTCCCGGCTACCCTGAAACTTGAGGAAAACCATCTCTGTTTCCAGAAGCACCTCAAGTCCTTCCTCTTTGCCTGTGCCTTTGCCCCCCTTCTCCCCTGCTGTTTCTGCTTCTTCTTTTGGCATCATGCACCTGGCCATCCTCTGTCACACGGGCCCAGTTACCTGCTCAACGTGCCACCCTCCTGCACTGCCTCCGAGCCACCCCCTTGCACTGGGGCTCTGTATTCTGTACCCATAGAAGCCCACTCCAACTTTTCTTCTGCACTTATCATATATCCCTTATCTGACTAACTTTCACCTGCCACCTGCTGGCCGCACTATCATGATTTATTGCGCTTATTTCTTTATTTATTTTTATTTATTATTTATTCTGTGCTCTCCTCTGTTTCCGCACTCTCCACTCCCCTCCACCTTTTCCATGCACTTTCCCCCTCTTCCCTTTCCTATGCAATTGCGCTTTCTTAAATGTCACTAGGCCTAGTAAGATCGCTATTTTTCTTTTTGTTCTCCCTTGTTCCCCTCCCCTTTGCCTGGTTGCGCTCTGAAACACTTGTGTATGAGCACGATATGAATAAAATATCATATCATATCATTCAGGCAAGAACAACACTAAGACCTAAATATAAAACCATATTCTTGATGGTAATTACATAGGCATCTTAGAAAAGGTCAAGACCCTGGGCGTCTACTTGGAAGCCTCCCTTAGCTCTAAAGTGCATGTCGATGGAGTGGTCAGTAAATCCCACTACCATCTGAGAGTATTGAGACATGCCAAACCCTTCCTGTCCCAAATAAATTGTGATGTCTTGGTCTGAGCCATCATCATGCCTAGGCTGGACTACTGTAACGCTCTCCTTTTAGGAACAAATAAACACTGCATAACCAGACTCCAGGTTATACAAAACGAAAGCGGTTCGGATCATATTTGACAAGAGAGAACATATTTCCTGGGCTAGAAGGCAGTTATACTGGCTGCCGGTGTCAGCTAGACCAAGTTTCAAGGCTCTCTCTGTTGCCCACAGATGCATACACGGGAATGCTCCCACTTATCTTAAGAAACGCATAACACCATACATACCTTCTAGATATCTTCGTACTTGCTGTACAATGCTCTAAAAAGTCTAAAGGCTTTGAATGCTCTTTTGATGTCCTTACGGCCCTAGCATGGAATGCATTACTCTTGAATCTACTCCTGGAGCAACACCACTTGACATTTAAGAAACAACTGAAGACCGGGCTACTTGAATAAGTACTGTATCTTTAGATCAGGTTTCTCCTGCGTAGGATATGTCCTCGTCTCAACTATTTTCATGTCTTTGTGTTTATTATTTTTGCACCCTGATGCTTGCGGGTTTTGGCGCTATATAAATAAATACAATACAATACAGATTATTCAATAGAACTATCTTGCTGGGATTCGTATATATTTGGAAACCAAGGTACTTAAAATCATTTACCACCTCTATTGGCTTCTTTTCCAACCACCATTCTCCCTTTTTTCTCCTACAACCTGCAGAGAAAGTTAAGATCTTCATTTTACTTACATTGAATTTCAGGTAATTTATATTACAGTATTGTTTAAAAGAATTCAGTAGTCGCTGCAGACACACTCAGGTGCAATCCAACATGATGATATCATCTGCATATAGTAACCAAAAAATCTTTACTCCACAGACGCTTGGAGGATCAAAGGATGCTTTAGCCAACAAAGCACCCAAGTCAAAGGGGTACGTATTAAAAAGAAAAGGTGCTGACAGAGGCCTCTTTGGAATTCTGGCAATGAGGTCTCCTTCAGTGTTTAAACAGACCTTCAAGACACTATCCGGATGCAGGTGAATTAGAATTGCCAATAATCCACGGGGCAAAAACCAATTTACCAGCTTGGCCCAAAATCTTGCTAGATTGACTCCATCAAATGCCATGGATAGATCGGTAGTCTCAACATGGACCACTGTCAAGCCTTTCTGCTAAGCTACACGCTGGAGGGAGTTTATTACCCAGTCTCCTAGGGTTGTACCTACCCCAGCTCTAAATCTGATTTGCCTTTAATATTCCCTTCTCATCAGCCCACAGCTGCAATTTCCTCAAGAGAAGGGATGAGAAAACCTTTGAATCTACGTTCAGAAGAGCAATCAGTCGATAATTAGTAGGCTCTAACCAATTGCCTGTCTTAAAAATTGTCACAATGGCACAACATTAGCAATCTTCCTGAAATAGTTTGTGTAACATTGCAGTCCATAATTCGGGATTTCCCTTCACTAGTAGGTTGCATAGATGGTTCAGTCCCTCCCGGTGTCCTACAATTACTGCTTTTTTTAATAAGCATAACAATATCTTCTAAATCATAAGGCAGGGACCATGCCTCTTTATCTAATTCAATACAATGGAAATCCTGTTTATTTGGTGCATCATAGAGCCTTAAAAAGTGGTTTACCCATTCCTTTTCAACTATAGAATTTGCCTGTGCAACCAACTGGAAGTTATCGCTGCCATTAACTAACTTCCAATCATTTGCATCAGCTTTGTCCCTTACATCATAATGGCCCTCAGAGATTTTATCCTTTGCTGGTACTTGCTTATTAGGTCATCTTTTTGTTCTCCTATTGGGCAATTTCACTTTGCCCACTTTGCCCATCTAATACTATTTCGCACTAATTTCTCAGAGTCCTGAAATTCCTTACTAAAGTGCCTAGGGCGAGTTGTTTGTAAACCCAAAGTTGGTTTTTGAACATCCAGCAAATTTAATATTTCGATCGGACCAAAAAAGTCTGTTTCCTCTATGTGTAACTCTCACCTTCAGGGTCTGATGTTGAGGAGCTGCAGATGACAGAACTGGTATAGTAATACTCAGTCTGTGGTGGTGGTCACTTGGTTTCCCATTTGCAATATTAAAATCACAGTGTTCCACCCATGGGCTCTCAGACACAACAATAAAATCAATTTGAATGGACTGCACACCTCTATGCCAGGTGTAATACGGTACATTCGAGGTGTTGCAGATCCCAGTTGCTGAAATATTTTTCCCATGTTCTACCATGTGAACGCTGCTCAGCGCATAGCTGAAAGGGGAGACTTCTTAATTTGAATGCCATATTTCTGACTGTTTCCATCCATCAGACAGTCAGTATTAAAGTCTCCTGGTAGGATGATATAACTTGTATTCCTTGGTTTAAACCACCTTAACCGGATATCTTCCAACTTTCCCAATATATTCATCAAGGTTACATCTTTATAGCTACAGTACACATTTATCATTAGCACCTTTAGCCCTTTACCCTTCAGTTCTACTTCCACAGCAGGGATCCCATTTGAACTAGAATCCCATATCTGAAGATTATTTACACAGACAGAGCAAATTGCGGTCAGCCGGCTACCTTTAGGTCTACCCCTTCCAGCCTTCGTTGCTCTTTGTTGCCAGATATAACCTTAAAAAATGAGAGCCTCTGCAATAAAGGATTCATGTAAATAAATAAGGTAATAAGAACATAATTTAGTACAAATATCATGCCTAGTGTATACACACTGAAACCTTTGCGAATACCAACAGCACATGCTAAAATCCTGGTATTTTCCAATTTCCTTTGCTCCCAATGTGTGCAAGGAATCTCCTAACCAGGTTCAATCTATCCTCTGATTTTCCTCTTCTAAGCTCCTAGGTACAGTTACAGTACGCGTAAGAACAAGACCTATGAACCAAGATATAGTCATTGGGTGAGGTGGCAGATTATGTTTTCCAAGTCGCTCAGAGTTGCTTATAGATTCATTTATACATACACCTAGATAAAAACCATGCTGCTGTATATCGTCAGTGGCTGCTATAATATGTTTTTTCACTACTCAGGAGCACACAGTTATCGCTGCAATATCCATTCTGTGGTTGTCATAAAAATCCACCAGGGCTTTTGTCGATATAGTCCTAAATCATGGAAGGTCACAGAAAGTAGAAAGAATAGTACACCAATTTAGAATTACATTGTCTTCCTGGGAGAACACTGCCTCTATGGTGAGATGAGGCCACTCCCCATCTTCCTTATAACTAATATCATATGTTTGAAGACTCCTATGGGGCTCCTGTATTGACTTTTATTCTACCATCCCCCTCAAAAGGTTTTGTGACGACGAGTCAAAAGAGTTTCACAAATTTCGTGACACAGGAACCAAATCCATCCCTGTCCTGACCAAGTTACCTGGTTTTACTTTCAAAGAGTCAGTATGGCATGCAATTGAGGTACTCTTAATTTCCAACAAAAGATTCAGAATTGGGTCGTCTGTGGAAACAACGTCCCGAGATACTTTTTTTCCTGTGCTTTTTGTTTTTTATTTTCTTGGCTATTTCAGGTCCTTGTTCTTTCTTTTCTTCCGCCCCTTTGTTTATCTGTTCACTGACTTTCGGAAGGGGGTTTAGATTCCACAATCATAACTGACTCTCCCTCATTTGAATGTATGGCTCTCAACCTTTCAGATTCTTCAATGAGAGACAAAGATGGGGGAGTATCATAATTGAAAGATTGAGAGTCAAGGAGTGGGGTCTGCTGAGTATGAGGTTCTTAGATATTTCCTTTGTTATCTAAATGAATTAACAGGATATGCGATAACTTCTCCTCAATCCCATCCAATTTAGAGGCATTCTCTCTGACCTGGTCTTTAATAACGTCACACACCTCATACAACCCAGTTTGACTTTTTCTGGACCGTACGTCCTTCTTTCCATTTAATGATATTGATGCTAATTTAGCCTCTATAATGACCAGCTTAGAAGTGGGTTCGTCAATTTTAGCCTTAATGGATCCACACACATCCAGCCACTCATACGCTTTCATTTTTTCGTGGACCATGGCTAGCTTGGAAGTATTACCTTTTTCACTTCCTCCTTGATCAGTTCAAAGACTTTGACCAGGGAATTTAGGACAAAATTAAGTGCAGTTAATCTCGGCATGTGGATGGTGGGTATATTCCGTAGAATTTGATATCAAGGAAGAGTCTGATGCTCCACTTTCTGGATCTGGCGGGGGGGGGGAGAATTAAAGAGAGACGGAGTGTCAAACAAGGCTGTATCTGAATCATTTTGGCCCACCCCTTTTTCCGCCACCTCGTTTGCTGCATTTGTAGGACGTTATGATTCGAGGGGAGCCTCAGCTGTCACTGCAGGATTTCTACTTTCATTACCAAAGGGCCAAATCAAGGAGAGGTCCTTAAGAACCTCACCTTCATGGTCGTTGTTGCCCCGAGAGAAGTATTTTCTTCTTTATATTTGTGGATGTCAAAGTGTAGTCCCTTCCATTTGCATTTGGGTTAAAGGCAGCTGCTTGTGGCAGCACTTGTGAGCTAGCAGACAGGAGCAGCAATCTTGCAAAACCCTCAGGCAAATCAAAATGTAGGGAGAATCTTTCCACTACCAAGTGAGGCAAAGACGGCTCCAAACTCACTGTCTCAGCCTCTCCACGGCTTCTTAAATTATACATCACAAAAAGTTTATAGTCAAGACGGTTTGATGGAAAACACAGAGGGACCAAGTCCAGAACTCACCTGTCTCAGTACAAAGGAGACCTTACTTGCACAAAAGCGCCAGAAGTAGTCACTTCTTCCGCTCCGCAATTGCTCCCCAACTGTGCTTTGCTGTAGCTTGGCTGGCACTAGTCAGTGCAACGAATTTGCTGGAAATTAGCTCCTCCTCCACCAATCCACACAGGCTCTTGCAAGTAAGAACATAACGCTCTCTGACCACATGAAAGACTGCTGCCCAACTGCACTTTTCTGGCACTTCACTGGCGCTAATCAGCACAGAAAATTTGTTAGAAATGAGCTCCTCCTGCAAAAACCACCAATCCACACAGGCTCTTGCAAGTAAGAACAAAACACTATCCGACCACATCAAAGGCTGGTGCCCAACTGCGCTTTGTTGGCGCTTCGCTGGTGCTAGTCAAAATGTGTTGGAAATTAGCTCCTCCTCCAACAACCGCCAATCCACACATGCTCTTGCAAGTAAGAACAAAACACTATCCAACCATACCAAAGGCTGCTGCCCAACTGCATTTTGCTGGAACTTCGCTGGTGCTAGTCAGCGCAGCGAATTTGGTGGAAATTAGCTCATCCTCCAATAATCGCCAATCCAGACAGGCTCTTGCAAGTAAGAACAAAACGCTCTCCGACCACATCAAAGCCTGCTGCTCAACTGCGCTTTTCTAGCGCTTCCTGCAATTCTGTGCAATTATAGTCTGAGCTGAGGCATTGTGAACCAAGAAAGGGGTGAGAGGTGTGGGGGGTCGAGATCACTGGGGTGTTGGGAGTTGGTACATGCAAAGGGTGATGTGATAGTCATCATAGGAGGAATTATGAAATGGTTATACTATGATTAACTTGACCTGATTGTTAAATTTGTATGAATTGCTGAGCTTGCCACAAATATGAAATAAAGTATGTTAAAAGAAAAGAGAAAATGAGCCAACATAAAGACCATCATTAACCACAAAGGCAGGAACATTCTTACGTCCCCCCACCTTTCTCTATACTAACAGGACGTCCCACATAATAGGGACAAAACCGGAGCATGTTCCACAGCAGCTTTTCATAGAACTTTCCTGCACGTGTACACAAGCCACGCCCCACACTGCCCCTCCTTTTTGTGCCCTGCCCAAGAGTCAGTCCCTTTTTACGTGTTGATTGGGACAGAGCCTACCACAACAGCTGTACCATACTACACCAACATTTGGGGAAATACCTCTCTCATCACCTGACCAACAGGTTCTGATACTGAGCACATACTACTGATACAAAGTGTTGTCCTTCGGACTGAATTCAGCTCCGACAATGTTTACGAAGGTCATGTATGCAGTGATGGGACACCTCCTCATCAAAGGCATACCTAAATACCCACGTTCATTTGCGTTTGGCCTGATAATGAACAAAGAGAAATCAACACTGATTCCCATACAAAGACCACAATATATACAACTGATTTGGGACTGCTCTGAAGGGAGAGCATACCCCCTGCTGAAAAGAATCAGGAATATATACACGTTGTGTGGAGAATTTCTGGAAAATGAACAGCTGCCAGTGATAAGATTCCAACGACTACTAGGTTTAATGGCTTCCTATGTGCTGCTGGTTCCTCACACCAGTTACACATGAGAGAAGCACAACTACACCTCGGCTGCAGAGCATTCATTCTCAACTGGAGGAGATTCAAGTGCCAACATCACTCCAACCAGACCTAAAATTATGGATGCTGGAGTAAAAGGTGTAAATAGGAGTCCCCCTTTCTCCTGTACCACCAACAAGGTGCCTTTCAAGAGATGCTGTTTGCTCCTTTCTACCAGTTCATTATCCTGCATCTGGTAACACTGAATGTTCTTTGTCATAGTATTTCAGGAAACATATAAACGATTTTTTGGGAGATCTCTGTACAGGCCAGAATGATGTATCATCTGCATACAGTACCGACATCCCTTCCCAGCACACTCTTGGGAGCATTACCTTTGACACAGAACCCACGAATGGGCCCTTTTAAATCAGTAACACGTCATACATGGATGTGGCCCTTTTAAATCAGTAACACGTTATACAAGGATGGTGTTGCAGAATAACTCTTACACCAAATAATAAGACCGACTCAGGAGGTTTGGCAAAATGTCTCCTCTGACTGTTTTATTTTCAATTGTCTAAAACAGGGAGTTACAACAGACATCAACAGACGTTTAATCGTGCTCTCAATCATTTTGCATAAAAAACACACTTATGTACTAAAAATGTGTCATAAGTGAGGTCATACTACGTGGAAAACTAAGAAAATGTATGTGGGATTGTGATAGGTTCAAGGGGAACATCTAAATATACTTTCTTTAAGGGATCGGGTTGTGACTGGGTCTCTACAGTCAGGTGCACAACTTATGTCCACCCCTAGTGCAAGTCATCCTCACCAGTTACTAGATACACGGTACACCATTGGCTCTCAAACGGTATGGCCCTTCGTTATATGGCCTTCTGCAATTGGTTGGCACGCTCGTGCCCTTCTGGAAAAATCAGCTCACTAGCAGCACGTAAGCTGGTACCCCAGGTGCCAGTGGATGGACTTGACCGTGTCTCCCCACCCAATTAAACCTACATCTCTCATCGCTCATGCCTTCTGCCATTCAGATTGTCTTTGAACTTGAGCTTGCAAAGTATCACTGCTCCTGAGAATAAAAGGGAGTATAGGCACATCCTTATCGTAGCTCAGGTCTGCACATCCACTTCTATTTCCATCATCGACTCGCGTGACAGGAGACCGTATTTTGGCCTGTTTTGCAGCATTTAATTGTCTTGAATTAATAAACTTGGCACTCATGGTGTTAACAGGCCAGACAGCTATTCCAGGCCTTTTCTCGATCTTCAGCTGTTTTCGTACAGCAACACACAGCCCTCTGATCATTCTTTCTTCACAGGTCTGAGCTTACTAAATATCTGGCACCGCCTGCATTCTATTCACTACGTAGTGCCAGCCTTTATGATTACTTAATCTACTTGCGTTACAGCATCTGTACAGTTATAAAACGGCTTGCATTTTCTGCACTGCTCTTCACAAGTGCAATCTTCATTCTGCATATGAAAGTGTTTTCGATTCTTTACTTCGTCATCAGATTCTATAAGGTCTATGCACCTTCTTCTTTGACCATTCCTCTCAGTGCGTCACACTTATTTCTTGTGAAGTCACCAGCCTCTTTTCTTCTTATCTTCATATTCCGTTGGGGACCACCTCCAAGAGATTGTCATCTCTGCGAGGGTACATCACATAGGGTCTTCTCAATGGATACCCTGTCTCAAAGGCTCCTCGTGGAACAGGCACCATCAATAGCGTTGCGCAAGTCGCAATTTCCAGCTTCCAACATATAGGCAGAATGGGGACAGGCCTCCTGCGCAGAGGCATTAATCTGCTCCTCTACAACACTGTATAGTGCCCTTATTTCATCACTGATGAAATTATGGACTGAAAATCCACCTTATCTGAATATTTTACTAATTTGAAATGCATACATGCCAACATGCCCCATTCTATCAGGAACCCAGCTCTCGCTTGCTCTCACTCACTTTTACCATTATAAAACCAGGATTACAAAACCCAGAATGCAAAGCAAAAACAGGAGTGATCTAGCATCTCCCGAAAGGAATGGGGCATGTTGGCATGTATAGACATGGTTTAGTTACTCTGCCTAAACAAATCTCACAAAATCTGTATTTTGGTTGTGGATGAAGATTGATCTTTGCTCATTCACTATTGTTCCCTATGGCACAGGCAATGTCTGGTGCAGTTGCCTGATTCAAACGTCTATAGAAAATATACAGTAAAAAGGATTTACATGTTCAAATGTGCACACTTCCTAATGATAAGATAAGACTCAAGCACTGATGCATTGTTTCTCTTCAATTAGAATAATGCATGAACTGGTTAATACTGGTGTTCTCTGACATCCACTTCGGTGGCTCATGATTAGCTTCCCAAGCAGCTTCATCATGTAAAAGAGTAAATATGTAGTGCTTTGAAGCCATCTTTCAGAAATTCTTCTTATGGATCTGCATCTGTTCTGCTGCACACCAAGAAAGCAGTTCATTACATGATAGAAAAACAGCATTAATGTATTTAATTGTAGATGGTTGTTGTGTCAGAAAAATGACCACTGTTTTGTCGACCATAGATTTATTTCTTAAGCCTTTGTGTCATCAAGGACTCTACTTGCATGAAAATCCCACAAGGAATATATCTATTTCAGGCAATTTACTAGATCTGTTACGGTGTTCTGCATATACCTAACAACAGTGACTGATGCCTGTCAGTATTAAGTTACCAATGAACAAATGTCACCAACAACTGTTAGGCAACCAATTGCTGAAGCCTATCCCATTCTCACAAATTCAGGGTAAACACATTCTTTTTTAGATACCCAAATTATTTGTTAATTCAGGCTAATGCTAACTTCTTATATGCCAAATTTACTTGGCGCCTGTGGTTTCTTAATACAATGAAAGCCTCCATATAATTACATCTGGGTTTAAACCAAACTTGGAGTATGAGCTGTTTCTTGAATGTGTAAGTGACCATGCAGTATTTGAACCTAGTTCTTCAACATAAACGATTGCTTTTAGGAGACTATTTTCATTTGGTACATGGACACTATGCTACAAACCTTTGTGGGAATACTAGGACTGTGTGGCTTGCCTTGTATCTCTCTTAGTCCACCTAAACACATGTAGGAAAAATACATTAATAATGATGCAGGTTCTCTTTGTCCTTGCTCTTCCTATTTTACAACTGGTTGTGGCAGTCTGCATACGCAGGTGGGTCAAGAAAAAGCAATCTAAAAAGACGCTGACACTTTAAGAAAGTTCAATTTGGTAGGTAAAACCAAGTGCACGTGTATCCCTCCACATGCCAACCCTGCCCCTCTACTCTTGCCTCAACCAGGCGCCCCCCCTAGGTTGCATATATATGCTTTGCCCCCATTCCCAAAGACATAGACAGGGTAGGGCCTGAGCCGCAAAGCCCACCCAAAATCTGTAAATGCTCAGTGTGTTGCACTGTGTGGGCATTTACAGATAATAATGTCACTGCGGTGGGCCCAAATACATTAGCTTCAGGCCCCCATTGTTTGACTATCCTGGCTACGCCTCTGCCCATTCCACAAAGGAAGTTGGAGCGAAGAGAGCAAGGACTGGATAACTTGGACCACCATGACAGTCATTTTTGATTTCTCTGTTGTCCTGCTCTCCCTTGTTCCTAGCTGGTTGGGACGAGACTAAAAAGTCATCAATAACACTCGATGTAGGATCATGCAGCATATTCAGAACATGCCTCAAGCAAATAGGTTTCAAAGCATCCCTTGGACAAAAGACGCATCCCTCCAGGAGGAAGTGTTCAGTGAATCATGTTTGTAGATTTCTTGAATAGGTACTTGTCTTTGAAAGGACTCCAATGCTGTATTGGCCCTATGGCGTGAACCTAAAATCCCAGTGGAATCTCCACTCATCTACTGTCATACGGTTTGAAAATGCACGACAAGCTCCATCTTACGATGGAGGCCTTTGTGGCATTACTGCTCGGAGGCAAACCCTCATAACTAATAAACAAATAGTGTGAACGTCAAAAAGCTTTAGTACATTCTATGCAGAATTCCAAGGCTCAAGAAACTTCCACGTTATTAATAACTACCCCTGGCAAAGAATGAGGCCTTGGGAGGAAGGGAGGGGGCCAGATTGGAAGATTTAATTCAAACAGTATTTTGGTGAGAAAGGAAGGTACTGTGTATGTAAAATGACACAAGTGTCTTCAGCCAATAGATCTTGCTATTCACTATTTCTTCCGGCCAAAGATAATAGGCACTACAAATGCTGTTTTACATGTCAACAAGTTGATGTTGCAGGCAGTCATAGGTTTGAAAGGCACAAGCATAAAGAAGATAAGAACCAGGCACAGATCCCATTTGGGAGCTTGTTATCTAATGGGAGGATGTAACGTAAGGTCATCAAAAAGTTGTTTAATAGAATCATAAGAAAGTAACAACATGCTTCTCTTGTCTATTGAGGTAAAAATGTACATTGCCCAAGGTACCGCTTACGTTTCCACTTCTGGGCAATTTTCATCATTTGCACTCTGCAGTGGAAAAGAGAAGTGTAAAGTTATGCCAATATAGTTTTTACACCTCTCTTTTGCACTCCGCAAAGCAAACAGAGTAAATTCTGCCTGCCATGTACACCTATGTAACCAGCAGTTTTTTAATGGTTAGATAGGAAATAATTAATTTTTACGCCAGCAAGAAAATCTCATGTTGGCGTAAAACCAAGCTGTTTTAGAAGACTGAGAGTAAAAGGGAGGTGGAAACGTAACCAGGGAACTCGAAAATGAGCTCTACAATGTTTACACATATCCACTAGCATTCCTCCAGTAGACACTAAATATGAGGTGAAGACATCACATCAACCACCAAAACCTTAAGAGGATTGATTCCCTTTTCCCAAAGCCCAGTGACAGAATCTTAACCACTTGCTTTGATACTGCATTTTTGTGGATTTTTTCTAGCCACTGGCATGATTTGTATGTTCTCCGAAATGTGTAAATGAGCAAAGGCTAACCTTTCACGGACCAGGCTGACGTGAGGAATTTGACCCATCTGAACGAGCTGATCTACATTTTGAGAAAGATCTATCTGGGCCTGGACTGGAAATCTGAGAACCAAATCTGACGTGGCCAGAAAGGGGTAATCAGGATCATTGTTCATTCTCTAGAGATCCAGCATTTCAGAAGAGCCAGTGTGGGTGGCAGAAAAGCATAAAGGAGCTAATTCTGCTCCCGGACATAAATAGCATAGAGGGGTCAGCTTACATTTGCACATATGTGCAAACAGGTCCCCTTTGGGCATTTTTTGTAATTTGCACTGCAGCTTGCAAATGAGAAGTGTAAAGAGATGGTAAAAGCCTGTTTACACCTCTTTTGCATTCCGCAGAGCAAATAGTGTAAACACTGCCTGCCATGTATGCATGGCAGGCAGCGCTTACCATGATTTTGTATGGAATCAGCCTGCTTTTTGCTGGTGTAGAAAGGTGGTGTATTCTATCAGAAATAATTGGTTTTAAGAAAGTCTGATGCTGTCCTAAAACCAAGTTGCTTTTGAAGGTGGCGGGTAAACTGAAGAAGGAAACGTAACCCCTGTTCCGCCCCCGCCCCACCCCAACCCTCTGCCTTAAAAAACAATGAAAATTACCCAGAGCGTGATTGGAGGCGTTTAAACAGGTGTAACACTATTATGTCGGTATTTAACATCTTCATTTACACTCCAGAGGGACATCGAAAATAAGCTCCTAAGTGTTTTGTAGGACCAGTCGAGGATAACAGCATCCCTCGGAGATTTGTCTCTGATTTCTATTTGGGGTGCGAATAGAGGACACAGAGCATTCCACTGAGTAGAAAACAGATCCACTTGTGGACCGCCCTATATGAGAAAGTTTTCCTTGCCACAGACTGATTCAACTCTCACTTGTGAGGAGCATGAATGAGCATGCATAGCGAGTACAGCATCACATTTTTCTTACCTTCCAAATGGGACACGATCAGGAAGAGATGGGGCTTCAGTGCTCCTCCTATCTTGTTCATGTGAAAAATTGCAGTGGTGTGTCTGTCAAAATCTGAGTTCACTTCTATGAACGGAAGGAAGAAAGGACTTAAGAGCAAAGAAAATAGCTCTGAGTTCTAGGGCATTGATGTCCATTTTGCCCACACAGCTGAATTGACCATGAGTCTGAAGCTGGGGACAATGAGCTTGCCAACTGTGCTCCAAAGCATCTGTCGTTACCAAGATCTATAAGAGGGGATGACAAAAGGGGAGACCTTGCGAAAGGTTGTCCCGATTCGGCCACCAAATCAGAGAATGTCGAACATGAACTCGAATGATGATTAACTTGGGCTGCGATTCCGAAAGCTGATAACAGTCATTGAGAGAAATGCCAATGAAGAGTTTTAATTCTTAGTCTTGCAAAAGGGACCAGGTAACTGAAGCCTAGCAACCTTTGTTTGGAACAGGCGGCTGATATCTCCTCCTGCATCTGAAACTGAAGGATAATCTGCTGTCAAGAAGGTGTTTGACCGAATCACCTGGTGATTCTTGGGGGCTAATGCTTTATAGGAATGTGTGTGGGCAGCATTGTGTAAGGTGTATATGGACATTGTATTCCCATCCAACTGCAAGGGTTCTGATTAACGGGATTCCTTCTGATCCTTTTGCATTGTCTAGAGGAATGAGACAGGGCTGCCCTCTTTCCCACTTATTGTATGCACTGGGGATGCAGCCCATGATTGCAAGCATCAGACAAAATCAGATGGTCAATGTTTTTGAGGTAGATGGACAATTATATAAAATAGGGCTGTTTGCAGACAATGAATTGATCTATCTAATGAAGCCTCAAACGTCAATTCCCCCAAATCATATAAGAGCTTGAGAAATATGGCAGGTGTTTCGATGTTGCAAACAATCCGATGAAGTTCATTATATCTCCTATCAGGGATCCATCAAATGGTGGCAGGGAGCATTTGGAAAGCCTCCCTTTTGCGCTCTAAAGTGACACAATTAGATATATGGGGGTGTATTCATCTAGGGCTATGGGGCAACTGTCCTATATGAAGGTCTAACCTGGAAAGCTAGAAAAAGTCTTCCCTTTCATGGGTGGTAAAGTTGAACGCTATCAGGATGAATGTGTTACCTAGATTCTTATTTCTTTTTCAAATGCTCCCATATTTCAGTACCAGCATTTTTTTTCAATATGTTCAGAAAGTATTTCTGAGATTTTTGTGGAGTGGCAATAGATCGATGACTGCATATGATACTCTTATTTTACTTAAGGAATAAAGGGGGGGTTTGTTTTCCAGATCGCTGTACTTATTATAGAGCATCTCAATGGCGCATACTGGTGGATCATTTGGTCCCAGGCAGTACCCAAACAAAGGTTGAGCTTGATCATGTTGTCTTGGCTCCAGTGGCTCTTGGAGAATGGTTGTGGATCCCTTGCAGTACCGAGGATAGTATTGTCTCACTGGGTGCTGACAGTGTTGTGGGGGTTAAATAGAAACAAGGTAGTTAACCCCCTGTCAATCCCCCCTGTTGTATATGAGCCCTGCTCATAAGAGAGAGGCGCACTTTCTGTTTTCTTGTATTTACAGCTCAGGGGAGTCTTGATGGGCAAACAATGTTCCCACTAATTCGTTTTCTCCAGGTGTGGAGATTGATTGCTTTTGTGCACACATTCTTTTCCATGTGTAGAACTGACTAATGAAGTCAGGCACTTTGTGAGCATACGCATTTAGCGAGATATCTCTGAAAGAGCATTCATTTTCCCCTCCACGACCACTACAATTTTCACAAATCATTGTAAGCGGTGCCACTTACAGCCCTTTTTCCTCCATATATTGGCTAGCAAAAATGTTTATAGGTAGTTCTAAGAGAACTTAAAGCCAAACCAAGATTGCAGATCTGCCCCAGTAGCTAGCAAAAGTACTCCTGTGCAGAGGAAAATACACATGCGTACCAAAATAAAGCATTGTTCGTTAAATATAAAAAATGGGTTATGTTGCAGTTACTCACTTGTCAAGTGGCAAGCACTGCTCAGATGCAATGCAGAACATGTTGTATGTTTCTGTTGGGGGAAAAAGGCTCATCTGAAAAAGTGTTTCAATGAACCAATAGCCCTTATCATAACTCATGTGGTTTGGAAAAGAAAAATCAGACATGCTCGATTATTAACCAGATGGAACAATGGCAACCAAAGGAGTGTGCCAGAAAACATACCAGTAAGAGTTCATGTGCCAAAGAATGTCATAATTCATGGCCAACGGAACACACCTGTCACAATATGTGAGAGAATTGCTGCACTCCAGTATCCATTGTTCTTTTTTTTCAGGGCAACAACTCCCAGAGGGTGCCTGGGAGCAACCAAGAAATCCTGTACCCAAGCTACGAGCACAGAATCAAGAACCGACAGAGAATGGACTGGGAATTTCCTTGTCAAACATAAGTGAGACACCCAACACCTGGCGGGCCTAGCCCAAACAGAACCCACGAGAAGGGTGGGGCAGCCAAAAAGAGAACTGAGACTGAGAAGGGGTTTCAGAGGAGGAGGAGAAACACAAACCTCCTCTCCACACCAAAACATGAAGAACACTCACCAGCACATGAGGAAAGCAACAAGGAAAATGTGCAGCCTAATCCCCTGGCTGCTAACACACCATCAGAGACTGCAAACAAAACCGTGCTGGAAAAAAGAGAGGGGCTTAGAAGGTTTTTAAAGTTTTTTTAATCTGTGTAACTTTGTCCATAGAGAAAAGACTGCAACATATTGACCCACAGAGTCCGGTGAGTGCTGAAACAAATGGAAGAGGGGAGTCAGAATCAGGAAGAGACCAGTATATAAGAGGAATGAATGAGAGACATAGTGTGGGTTGCTCAGGTGAGGTCAGTTGGGGAGGTGGCAGACCAAGAGACCAGCGAGGTGGGTAACCAGATTGAGAAGGAGGTGGAAGAGGGTGTTGGCATATAGTGGGGGACTGATGGTGAGGTATCGGCTGTGAGAGAGAGTGGTAATAGTTATATGCAGTGTATGAGAAGGGGGGTGTAAAAGGTGAGTGAGAGTAAGATTGAGGGGATAAAGTCAGAGAGAATTAGAGAGTGAAAATTAAATGAGAGAGAGAGTATATGGGGAAAGTGGTGTGGAGAGAATATTAGGTAGTAGTGGTGAGGGCAAAGTGAATCAGGAGGGTGGTGGTGAAGGTAGTGATAAGAGAGAGAGAGGCAGAGAGAGTGTGGTAAGGCATGGCTAGACGGGAGGGATGTAGTGATGGGTGTAGTGAGAGGTGAGAAGAGGGGTGTGAGAGGCTAGAGGGGTTGCAGTGAGAAGAGATGTGTAGTAAGAGGTGAGGAGAGTGGTGTAGTTAAAGGTACGGAGAGGGGAGGAGAAAGGTGAGAGGAGAGACACTGAGCATGAATACTGAAATGACATAGGAGGAGAAGGATAGACATGATGACCGGAGGGGGGAGAAAGAGAGGGATGCAGTGGAGGTGAGAGTGTAAGGAGCAGGGT
Organism: Ambystoma mexicanum; assembly: GCF_040938575.1. NCBI lineage: Eukaryota > Metazoa > Chordata > Amphibia > Caudata > Ambystomatidae > Ambystoma > Ambystoma mexicanum. The sequence continues at coordinate 833,404,709 of NC_090931.1, forward strand.
GTCTGAGTCTGGCACAATCTTAACATCTGAGGATGGTTAGGATATGGGCCATTGTAGAGAGGAACAAATCTACAACACTAACATTGTAGGTTTCGGTTTAAATACTGAAAATTCATAATGAAATCTAAAGAAACTGTGATGCTGCTCTTTGCGTGGTGTAAATGCATTTGTTTTCTATTATAATGTTCTGTGGACCCTTTTGCTTCAGCGCAAACTGCACAGCATTTTTTACATTGCACATGCACATCATTATTTACAAACTGACAGCTTCCAAAATCAATATATCAGAAAAGTAACATATCATCACAGCAACAGTAAGAACAATGGGACAGATTCTCATAAACTAGCGCAAATAAAAAGAGCAGAGAATGCGTTTGTTTCATTTGCGCTACTTTCAGAAATGTGCAGCTCACCTTATTCTCAAGGGTGACCTGTCAATTCAGGAGCGTCTGGACAGTGGCACAAATATGCACTGTCCAGCCCTTTTGCGCTCCCGACACTAATGTATGGCAGGCTCCCAGCAACCACTTGGTTTCTGGGAGTGCATATCACACAGACAGGCCGTTAAACGGACCAAGTGGACTGTGGGAGCAGTTCAGGGTCAACAGTACCTGAATTCAGTTCTTGGTGGGCTGACGGAGTCAGAAACAGTGTTGAATGTTGATGCAAGCAGATAAAGCTTGGTTCGGGGCATGTTAGTTCATATAGGCCCAAGCAGCAAGCATGCATCGAGTAGGGGAAAATGCGGTTGCTCTGTGCAGTAGAAAGGAAGCTTTCAACGATGCAGGTTGGAGCGGTCCCAGGATCGTTTCGCAAGTTGGGCCAAGCCGTGTCGAGCTTTAGTCGCTGGGAGGGGTCGATGAGTGACACTTCAGCGGTTTGCATCGGTGGGTGACGGTCGTTGGAGTTGTAATCTAGGGGGCACTGATGTGCGGGTCAACGAGGCAGCCATTCAAGGGCTAGCGGGGTAGATCCCTAGTCAGAGTCATTCGGATTGGGTTCCGGAATTGAGCAATCGATTCAGGCCTAGCTAAACGTGCTTAGCTAGGGTACGATGTAGCATCGAGCTGGTTCGAAGTGCAAGCAATAGTTCGGACTGGTGGAGGGACATAAAAGCCAGTACCGACACCCTCCCTCTTGATCAAGGTGCAGTGAACACAGAGCTACCAGCTCATGCATTAGAACAGGGAACTTCAACTGGTCTGGTCCTCCAGCTGTTGTGAAGAATACTCAGGAGGACTTGAGGTCAGGTTGATTCCATTCAGGGTCTGCTCTCCCAGCTCTAGGAGATTCTGGTGCAGAGTGGTAGGTCCTGGTCAACATTAAAGGTCACTCCTAATGTGCCATGGGAGTGGGTAGGGGACAGATCTTCCTTCTGCCTTGGGCGGCTCCTTCTTCGCCACAATCTGAGGGCTTTGGAAAATACAACTTTCCCATAGAAAGTCCAGTGAGTTCTTTCCAGAGCGAATCTTCAGATCTTCAGAGGATCTGGAATCTGGAGAGAATCTGCTCAAGGGGTGGACGACTCCTATTAAGAGCACAAGTCCTCAGGTGATTGGTCTAAAGCTAGCCTGCCTTAGAGGTCCAATCCATGATCCTGGATGGAGTGGACGTTGCCCTTCTGATGTCACACCCAAATTGTGTCGCTTCAGAGGAAGTGGAGACTACAAGAAAGGGAGAGACAGAGCAGAACAAAATGGTGAAAGTCTCCTTCAAGAGACCAGAGCTTGCCTGCATATCCCAGTCCCACCCCTTCTTGCTAACAACAAAGTCCTTTGGAGATGCAACGCCCTAGTGTGGGGCTGCTCCTTTTGAATGGGTGTGCTCCTTTGATGCCGGGGCCATGTAAGCTGCCTGCTGTGCGGCTGTCTGTAGAGGAGTGTGTAACCAGCCCCCACAAATGTATGTGGCAACCATGATCATACCTAAACTGAGGTTTAGCTTTATTTAGAGTTTACCCTGCCATCAGCATGGGTTACTTATGATCATCATGGTTTTGGTACATGGAGGCATATCTTAAATGCTGCCCCTATGCTGCAGAGATTTAGCTGTCGCTACGGCTGTTGAGTGGACATCATGTGACCTCTGAACCTGCTGTACACCACGAGTAGAGTTGGCGCTGCGGATCATGGCTACGTATGCAGCAGGGCACAAGTACACTATGCTTTTGGCATGGAGTTGGCGAAGAAGGGGAATCTGGTTAGTAGATTACCCTTTTTGAGATGGAATTACCTGCATCATTTTATGTATGAATACAAATAAAAAAAGCTAGGGCTTTATACCTTGGCCAGATATTCCCCACATTATGACTTTGCATGCACTTATCAATTAAAGAGTTTGGTTCTATGGGCATTGTTCTAACTGTAGTGTTCTAACTGTAATGCCTGTTCAAACACTTCCTCCTCCTTAGCTCGAAAAGGGCTAATTGTTGATATAATATCGTGACACTCCTTTTTGAACCTATACAAAAATGCTGTTAATTAAGTTTTATCAGACAAATGGACATGGAAATAATCGTTACACTTATTAAGGGAAGGGTGAGACTGAATGATATTATTTTAATTTGCTCATGTTGCCATTTCTGATGTCAGTCTTACGTTAGGTTATGTATTATTTTACAGTTTGTTTGATATTGCCCACAAAGATCCACATGGGCACTCGATTGCATAAATGGCAAATGTTGACATGGATGCTTGTTTTACGCATTGAGGGTGTATTAATACTGCACACAGGTGTTTCTCTTGTTTAACTGGCTTAGGACATGAGCCCATGTCAGGGGGTCAGACATCTGGTGACGAATGCTTAGTTGGTCCTCCCGCAATCAGGATCTTAGCTTGAGCTAGTTGGTATGTAATCAGCAAGTTACTGCAGAAAGACATTCTTAAAACTAAGAGTGGGTAGCCTGCCAGCTTCCCGACAGTCTGAATAAAATCAGTTATCATCTGTATAAGTTTAAACAGTGAATCCTAAAATGTGAATTAAGGCTGCTAGTGGACAGACATACAGTTAGAATAAGACAGCGATTTGAGGGATTACACAAACGACTAAAATTTCATGTGACACAAATATGTGAAGATGAGCTACCTGAGCATCATCAAATAAGTAAACAAAACTATATGATCTAATTCGGAGAGGGGGGTGGGAGATGAAGAGTATCAAGCCATAGATCTACAAGAATAGGTACACTTAGGCCAGAGGAGTCAAGTTCCCAACTCGATTTCACTGATACTTCTATCCATCGCATAGGCCTCTAACCTGTCTGATAAGAATCTAGGAAGTTATAAATCTTGTAATTAATTTGGGACCATGTGTTACAACAGTTTTCCTAAGCAAGTAAGTTTGGAAATAGGTCAAAGGTTAAAAAGAATGTGAGGATCAAAGGATGAATTCAGAAGAGGAACAACCAGGGCATGTTTGAAACAGGACAGAACTAACCTCCTGAACACATTACCCAATAGTAAAAGCTAGAGGTTTTAAGGTTTCAGCAGTGCATAGACTCTGCATGAGCCTGAACATTTACAATGTGAGATAAGTAACACGGTTGGGTCTAAGATAAAGGTTGAAAAGAGACAAACAAGTATGAGCTGATTGTATTGTACTGAAAAACGTTCATCAACTCAGCCAGCCGAGACTGTGAAATTTCCTACCGTAACATAGCAACTTTGCACTCAAAGAAATCTTGTTAGGTAATCATAGAATTTCTGCAACTGAGTAATGGAAATGGAGATCCTGTAAAAGACTCAAAATTGTTCCCTGTGGGATTTGCAGCCTGTGTGATAAGGTTGACAAAATAAAATGCTTCAGCATCCCTTTAGCCATAATCGGAGTATTAAGTCTGAGGAAGAGTAACCTTGACACCGGGACCATTCAAGGACCAGAACTTTACATTTGCCACCTAGAGATTTAGACATAAACCATTTTGTTGTTTTAGATGTAATACGAGTTGGCAATGTTTTATTGCAACAATGAAATCAAGAACTGCAAAAGGATCATCTGAAGAATGAACCCCAGAGTAGTTGGAATACAGTGCTAAGAGCAGGACTGCTTGAGTGGCCTCAGTCTAACATCCATCTGAATAAACAGCTATCATAGTGTGTTGAGTTCTGAGACTACCTGGTGCAACAACAGTAAAATAGAAATCAGCAAGATAACACAAGAGAGGAATGGGCTGTAACAAGATCTTGTTTTGATTAAACAAGATCACGTACATGATCAATCTTGTATATGGAAGTAGGAACAAGTTGTACGAGCCCAAGATGATATAGACTGTCAAGGAGTTGCACTGTCTTGGAGAAGGTACCAGCTTCTGCCCAGACATTGAAATTGACTTAATCTTTCAGAATTGTGCCCAACAGGGTAAAGTGGGACAACCCAAGGGTGGTATGATGATTGATGTTCATAATCATCTAGTAGCCAAGCAAATTGACCTGATCAATGATACAAATTTATTGGTCGTTACTATTCAGCAACCTAAGGAAAATCTTAAAGGCAACTGCTGCTGGTGAATGCCTATGAACCACCTGGTGGAAGTGAGACGGGGAGAATTGTGCTGGAGTTATATGAGGTTCTCTTAAACAACTAGTATGAGAAGGGGGTGGACATGGTTATTGTGGGCAAGTTTTTTATGCCCATCGTGTTGACAACCCCCGGGACATACACGCAGAGTATGTATTCCCGAATAGTGAAATGATACACACAACTGCAAACAAGATGGGTAATTACGGCCTTCTTTGAAGGCCGTAATTTGACAATGTTGAATGGAAGGACACAGAATCATCAGCCTGGCAATAACAGCTGAAGTTGAAAGTCAGGTGTTAAAAGAGCTACTATAGATTATGTTTTTGTAAACAGCTTAGCAAATGTTATGGTGTGGTGATTAACATTGGGGTTATAGCGACCGTGCTATGGTTATGCTTGAACTTGATTTCAAACAGTTCCCTAGCATTAATCATCAGGTAGAGGCTGTTATGGTTAGTAATGGGGCAAATAGGTAAGGGTGGTCAATGCAGAATTTAAAAGCGGTATGCCAATATCTGGGAAGTCTACATAAAGGAGATAATAATCTACCGAGTGATAGTTCACCTGATTTCATAATAGAAATGCATTACATCCTTGACTGCCACTTTTTTGCCAGTTCGCACAAAACAACTATAGGCCTGTGATAGAGAATGTGGGTGTTTGATTCTAAGATAAGAGATACAAAGAGGGTCATGAAACAAAACATCAGAAGATTAGAAGATAAGTGGTCTTTCTGAAGCTGATCAATGCCTAGAGATAAGATGAATTAAAAATAGGTATTATAATTGGGCCAAAGCCATGGATTTGCATCGAATAAGGCACAATGCAACATATGTACCACATATTGAGGGGGAGGAGGGGAGCATTCAAACGTTCTGGTGACTGCTTAATAAAAGGAGAGGAGTCAATACAGAACATATTGTTAACTCTATAGGGGTAGTTGAATGGCAAAAGTATCTTGAGAGGATATATGTAGAGGATGAAGCTGAAAGAGCATTCTCCCTAACTTCGAAATACTATGCTCTAGAAATTGATCGAGATAGCATTGACAAAATTAAAATCATCACACGCCCAGGCCTGGTTGGCCTAGCTAACGTGGTATTAAAAGAGAATGCAGATTTTTGGGTGGATTTGCTAATGAAGGTTAACCCCTCATGGTGCATAATAAAATGCAGGGGTGCTGGAAAAAAGCAATCTTAGTTCCCATCTCTAATAAAGGATCTCATACTTACCGCAAGAACTATAGATTTTGGCATGTACAGATATACCAGGAACAATTTTTGCTTACCTTCTCTTTGCAAAGCTTAAAGAAGGGGTCCTGGGCAGACATCTATTAAGTGATTACCAGACTGACTTTAGAGCAAGCTTGGTTACTGCACACAATGTGCTGACCCTTAACTTGTTATTAAATGAGGCCAGAGTGAAGAAAAACCCTCAGCTGTAAATCATGTATGTCGATTTTTCCTCCGCTTTCGACACTGTGAATTGTAAAAAGTTATGTAACAAAATGCAGAGAATTACCATTCCAGAGGGCTTATTTAAAATTATAGCACACCTGCATATGGACACTAGTGTACAACTCAAGTTGAGTGATATGGAAACATAGGAACTGGAAAGGGACTTAAGCAAGGGAGTGTACTTGCTCCCATGCTCTTCAACCTGTTTCTGGCAGACCTACCGATAGAACTAGGTAAGGTGAATTGTTTCCCCCCTAGGATAAGTGATAGACATTATAACTTGGGGAACTTTTTTACAGTCACTCTTAGACCATGATAGTATTACAGTGTTGCACTGATGCGTGCAGAGAACGAAGACACAGAGTTCCCCTACTCCGTTTGTAGTAAGTGAAAAAGGTGGTTTCTGCACTCATCTATTACTGCGCACAGGGAGTTCTGCCTCTCACAGTAGAACCCGACGCTTGAAGCATAAACCAGAATTTTGACTGCGTGTAGCGCTTGTGAGTCTGATGGGACTCTTTCTGACAACACGACATCAGTGAGCTATTTGTACTCCGACGATAGTTAATTAAACAATCTATGTCCAGATTTGAAAAAGGCACATGTAGGGTGCCGAAACACGTGTCATCCTTATGAGCGATCAAATAAATAAATATATGATGAACTAAGAGAAATTGGTGTTGGTTGATACCGAACTTCCTGTGGCGCAGTAATAGATGAGTGCAGAAAACACCTTTTTCACTTACTAAGTGATAGACATGTCATATGTATGGCCTATGCAGATGATGTTGTCATTTTGTATTGCACATATGTAGGCATCAAGTGTAGTGCCCAGAGATTATGCGAGTATGACGATGCAAATAACCTATAAATACATTTCAGTAAAACTAAATGTGTGTGTGTGTAGGCAGGAATAAGTGCAACAAGAGCACCATTAGAACCCCAATGGGTTATAAAAAAAAAAGTGGACTGACACACATTCCTGGGGCAAGTTATTTCGGCCAGGGAAGATCATGAGGAACTAATGGAGTCCAAAGTAAAGGCGGCGCATGCATTCATGATGTCTATAACAACATTTGCTACAAAAACAGCTGCCTTTAGTCTAAAGGGGATCGTGTTAGCATACAAGCAGAGCTTCATGGCTTTGGTGATGTATGGTTTGGAAACCAGTTTGGGAAATCATTCGGGATGGTTACAGAGATTAGAGGGCACCTTATGGCAGGGAGCCATGGGGTTGTCACGAAGTACAATGATGAAAGCCCTGATACTGGAATTAGGACTGACAGCTCTGCACACTAGTGTACTAATTAATAGAGGGCTGATATACTTAAAGGCAAGAGCTCCTCCGGTATGTTCCCTATTAGCACTGATAGGGAAGGTTTTGCAAAAAGAGGACAGAGGTTCTGGTGCTTCCTTTCGTGAAATGGAGTGTTAGTTCCAAGAAATGGGATGGGCCCCACAATGGGACAGACACTACTTCTGGTTAAAAAGGAGTTTGTGGCTAAAGCCAAAGCATACGATTGGGTGGCGTCTCATGCACATGTTGGTAAATTGCCCAGTTACACTATGTTTTCTAAGATGCAGAGAAGGTACATTGCACTCCCGACACTAGCAGTGTGCAGGCGTGGTATGGTTTGAAAGTGGAAAATAGATACTGTAAATTATGTCAATCCAGAGAAGAAATGGAAAGTAACCTACACAACCTGACCTCTTGTTGTATGCTAGAGGGGCGTTATGAGGTGGCATTTGGGAAATCTGTGTCTGGGGCCTACTAATACCTTACTGACACTAGCAGTTATACAACTCTAGTTTAAAATTGAGGAGAAATTAAAAGACATAGGAATTCCCAAAGACAGACATTGAAGGAAGCTGCAGGCTTGCATTTTGAGCTCATTGAGCTTAAAACACGGCACTGGCTGGCACAGGATGAACTGATAATGGGATGTGTCCTAGCACAGTGTACTTTACACGCAACAAGATGCATTTTACTGTCTTCAAGATGTGATGTTATGATGAGACCCACGGTTCAGTTAAGGACATATGAATGTTACAAAATGTATGCATTACTTTATGATATACATCATTAAATGTAAATTAAGCACCAATACCAATGAAAGCACGTTTGGATGAAAGAGGTGCTTATGAATTCTGAGTTTAATAAGGAAACCTAAAGGGTCTTATTTTAGAAAATTTTTAGAAATATATCAAGGTTAGTTACAAAGTTTTATTAATCATTTTATTAAATCATGATGGGAAAGGTGGAATGTAATTGTGTCTATTGTACATCATATGTGTTATGGTAATGTAATGTGTCAAAGGTTTAATGTAAACTAAATCACACAATATAAAAAATGTTTTTTAAAAATTCAAATAAACTAAGAAGTGGTTATGCAAGAGAGCCTGTGGGACAAGGAAATCAGCTATAAAGTTCGGAAGAGACACAAAGTAGCTCTGGGGTCTATAGTGAATCCTCAGGTAAAGGGATTACATGTGTGATCGTTCACAGGCAACAGGGAAGGCCTCGTCATTCACTGAGGGGGGAACAGACGAGTGCTTTTCTTTTTTTTCATAACAACATTTTATTGATTTTTGCAAAATAGTATATTCAGTACAACAATGCAATAATTGTCAGATATAACATCAATTGAAGTCTTTAGATGCCTTTATAGACTGGGGGTGCGAGCGACGGCGGGCTCCTGGCTGTAGCAGTTGGGTCATCTTGGTCCCGGATGGTTGTCCGACTTGATTCCGGCATGTTTGGGGTCATTCGGGGCTCAGTAGAGTGGGCTACATTGGAGCCATCTTGTGAGTGGGGGTCTCCTGATGAGGGCTGGGTATTTGGCTGCATAATCCAAGAATGGGTCCCATATATTCAGAGTTCTATTTAGGGAGTCTCAACGTATTGCTGTGATTTTTTCCGCAACTGCTATGTCCCAACATTTGGCCCACCATAGGGCGATCAAGGGGCCATTTTTGTCTTTCCATAGTCGGGCCATTGCAATTTTCGCGGCTAGTAGTAGGTGATTGCATAGGTGAGGGATTTGGCCTGAGATCGGGAATGCGCCTTCTCCGGTTTCGCCTAGCAGGACTATTCCTGGGTCCCAAGGGATGGAGAGCCCGGATATTTCTTTGATGTGCTTCAGCACTTCCCTCCAATATAGCTCTGCCTTTGGGCAGGCCGACACTAGGTGGAATAGAGATCCGGGGACCGGGCAGCCGCGCCAGCATGTGTCGGGAATTTCAGGGTTGGCTTTATGGATTTGAGTAGGGGTGATATAGTATCTATAACACATCTCCCTGCTTTTCTATAAAAACGTGTACATCTGTAGTATTTGGTAATGCAAAATCTCCATTGGTACCAAAACCATTGAAGGCAGGTTTGTGTGAGAAACAGAAGTGAGAGAATATGGCTATCTAGGAGATTATATATGTCCAAGAGGCGGTAACGGTAAACAAGTTACCACCAAACTTATAATGAAGAGTGTATTTTCTTTCCTTAATCCTTTCATCTAGTGGCTCATGGATTTATTAACTATGTCATGCCTCCTCTGCAAACTGTATTTTTGTACCCCAGATATCTTAGTTAATGCCATTTTAGGAGTGTTTTCTATATCTAGGCCTCATTACAAGTTTGTGGCTGCAGTAAACAAAAGTGGCAATAGTTCACTTACTACCAATTATTTGGCAGTAGTTCAGTTACTGCCAATTTTTTGGCAGTAACGGAGTGAGCACCACTTTTACAACACCACTGAATTTGAAGTTTGACCCTCCACTGTAAGGCCCAAAACTTGGCATTTCCACCGTGCGGTATTACTATTCACAGTAAATTTGCCAGAAATCCCAATCGAGTCCTGTGGACTCCAAAAATTGGGATTTACATCACTCTACCACCACTCATAATCCTTTGGTAATGGCTTGCGACCGAATGGCACTAATGATAAAAGGTTTGGCAGCAAACCAGATTTATCACCAATTTACCACCAAGCATATAATTAGACTCAGTGTTTTGGTTCTGCTTGCCATCATATTTTTGTTTGTTTATTTTCTTTATTCAAAACTGCTTCCCCAGCAGAGACAACAATACAGCCATTGCACTGGTCTTAAAGGAAAAATAGCCAATTTCTTAAATCTTACTGTTGTGTAAGGTTGGTGGTGAACTGGTTGTCAAACTATGCAACACTATGCTTCATCTTCTATCCGTGTGAAGCTGTAGTAGTCCATACATTAGCATCCCTTCCCAAATACAGCAGAAAGGGAGCTTGAAATCAGCCTTTGTGCATTGCACTTGAATGTGCTACAGATACAGAGACAGACGTCACCTCTAAGGCTTACTGTTCCTTCCTGGCCTTTGTTCTCACAGTCTGGTCACCGGTGATTCATGGGATAGGAGATCTGTTGAGAGACACAAGATTATGTGTAATACCAGGGTACAAAAATAAGAACAATTGCCAAAATACTGAGAAAGTCGAAACTAGTGACAAATGCCCTTGTCCCAGACTGGTTATAGAACCTCATAAAGTCCACTAGCATATTAGGCACTCTTCCCCAGTCATACTGACCCTTTAGCTCTGCCTGCCTACCGGTACCACCTGATTACCTAGTAGACCAGTCCAACTCTTGAACATACAAAGGCAATTTCTGTTAGGTGTTCCCCAAATGCATCACTTACCTCATTGCAGTGTACTTAGTGTGAACAACAGAGGACAAACCCATTGCGGGAATGGCCCTTCTGGACGTAAGAAAAGATGCTTAAGATGCTTCCAATTCTTTTTAGGTTCAGATTTTAAGAGAGAAGGTCGATTTTAGAGATGTTCAATCCCGATGCGGCTCCAAGGATAACCTCACACATTGTGCAGGGGGAGGAAATGTAAGTAGAGGAGCAGGCAAACGCGTTTACTAACTGTTAACCTCTATCCTTCTCCCTCAGCCTTCACAAACAGCCCTTACTGTGTGCCTTGCCTATGCTAAAGTCCTCACTTCTTAAAGATGGTGCACTCTCCACGCTGACTTTCTTTGGTCACTCTTCCTGGTCTTAATTCTGTTTCTTGTTCTCTCTATGTTGTTGATGGGGTGGGTCTTTGATTTATAATACTTAATGGTTGGCGCATATTGCTCTTTGATGGCATTTCTGTCCATGCAAAAGCAATGTTTAACTTGCCACTTTGGTAAAAAAAAAAAACAACACAGAGGCATAACTTGGTCATACAAGTCTCAAGGCTTTCATTCACAGATCTGAGCACCCACCAACAGAACAAAATCTCCTGCATTTTGTGCAGTTTATGGTATTACTATCCATATAGACCCCTCCTCAGCTTCTTGTTAAAACAACGCATGCATGTCCTTTAAGGCCAACCTCTATTTCGTTTTCTATGGACTGGCATGTTAACATCACAGGAACACAGACTAAACACGAATTTACAATTTCAAAACATAAATAGAGAATATTGCCAGACATTGAATTCAGTGACATATTACAGCAGCAGCTAGAAAAAAGAATCTATGGAAGCTTAATACATGTCATTTGTAAGAATCAAGCAAAGAAACACATTGCATGGATGATCTATTGAACTATGTATGCACTCTGCCTCACTTAACAATCTAAAAAGGCTAAGCTACATTAGCCCTATACTGTGTCTACACATTGTAGGCCATTTGTGCATGGATTTAATAGAACATTATATTCACGTTTTTGTTGACATTCTCTATTGAATGTGGAAACCTGTGTCCCTTTCCCTGGTGTAATCACTCCCTTTCCTCTTGGTGCTTTCTTGTTTTACTAATATTCTCCTATTTTCTACCTTATCTGTTCTGTGGTAGTGGCGCCTATAATAATCCCTTCTATGCATTGACTCTGTCAATTGTTTGTGCTTTAACAGATACATATTGTTACCAAGAAGATCGACCTCAGCCATATAACCTCCAAGTGTGGCTCTTTGAAGAACATCCGCCACAGGCCAGGTAAAAATATGCATGTCATTTACATACATTGGAGTGATTATTTTACATTTTACACTAAACCATACAATTAGTCACTGACGATTGGCCTGTCAGAAAATCTGATTACCTGAAAACTGGCAAGGCTCGAAAAGTCAATCTCATGCCTCACATATAAATCTTGTAGATCAGTAATTGCGTGACAGAATGTTTGTCCATCGGTTGCTGCAGTGAATAGTTGTCCGTCCATTACCTTTTCACGGAATGCATGACCACTAGATACTCTTGTCACTAAATGCTTTCTCATAATTTATTGTGATAGAGAATGCATATCCATCAGTCCTGGAAATCTGTGGCACAGTAATTGACGGGCAAGCGTCAGGAGAAAGGTAACTTTATTAATTCGGCAACACAGTAACTAATGTGCAAGCATTCCCTGGCACAGTAACTGATGGGCACGTATTCTATGGCAAAGTGACCTATGGACATACATTATGGGGTAACCGATGGACAAGAATTATTTACACAGTAACTGATGGCAAAGTAGTCTATAGCACAGTGTCTAATACACAAGCATTCTGTAGCAAAGTAACTGATGAATAGCACTTCACTGGTACAATACCTGATGGCAAGAATTACTATTCATGCTTTACTATGCCAGCAAATGCCTGGCAGTCAGTTACTGTGTACAGAAGAAGGCGTGCGTGCACATTAGTTACTGTTATACAATGTACGTTCAGCAGATACTCTGCCATGGAATGTGTGTCCATTATTTACGGTGTCACAGAACAGAATGTTTGTCCATCAGTTACCCTGCCGCAGAATGCTCTTTCATCAGTTGGTGTGTATGCAATGCTTGTTGATCCGGTACCAGGCCACAGAATGCCTCTACATAAGTTACTGTGCCTCGGTATGCTTTACCATCAGTTCACTGGCAGAGATTGCCTAGCCGTCAGTCAGTGTTAGAGGATGCTTGTCACTCAGTTGCAGTGCCAACAAATGCTTCCAGTTACTGTTCACAATGATGCTGCTATCAAATGCATAGCCACAAGTCACAATGCCATGGAATAGTGGCCTTTTAATAACCCTCAAGATAATGCTTCCCCGTGAGTTGCTATACAACAGAACAGCTCTCCATTAATCTGCTCCTTTCTCTCCTGCTTCCAATACACTCACATAGCCTGCTTTTCAGCCTTTCTCACACTCTTACTATCGGCCCCAGGGTCCTCACTGTCTGTTTCCCCTTTCATTGTCACCCCTCTCTGTTACAACATAACCCCCACCACAGAACATCCACCATCTAGCTAAGCAGAGTTAAAGGGACCAGTATCCTGAGTGTCGATGCATGCTTGCCAATCTGCACATTGCGAGCGCGCTCCCGAGAAAACTGTGTTCACCTTTGGCTTTATGATTCCTCATAGACAGCCCAAGAGGTTTGAAGATGAATCCAGGTTTTAGAAAGACACAGGAGCAGATTGTATATTAACAAATGTGGACCATGTATTTATCTCAGAAGGCATCTCAGCATCGTGTAGTTTACAAACATCTGCTACAGAAACTAGGTGAACTGTTTTAAATAAAACCTAGGCACACCAGGCTATAGAAATTAATGAAAGAAATAGGGGATTCAAGATGGCCGCCTGACTGGAAGCACTGTAATCAGTGTGCTTGTACCTCTCGGCGCCAAACAATTAGTACAAATTGCAACTAAGCACCCCCTGGCAGAAAACTAGAGCGTAGAGTGTCCGTTGGCGAGTTGCAGCAGTGTATCAGCCGGTAGCGGGTGCATCAGAATCATCCCTCAGCCCTGATCGCTGCTGGCGTCATTTGGCCCCAGAGGGGAAGGCAGTGGTGGAATCCACCATGCCGCCCAGGCCAAAAGGGTGCCCAGAGCTACCAGCGGAGGTGGAAGAGACTGGGCGTGGAGTCTCACCCCGATCCCAAGGTCGTGGGATCATCAAGGTGGATGTCACTGCTGCACAGGTGTTGCCCGGCGGGAGCCGCGGTGTCCCGCTGCTGGGCCGAGGAACCAGGCAGACCGTCCTCGCGGTTTACGCAACCCCGGGCAGGGAGCTTGTCAGGACGAAGATTTGCATAGGCAGACCTCCCCGGTCTTCATGGGAAAAATAATCAGCTGCGAAGCGAGCGGGCTACTCCCTCCTCGCCCCCCATGGTAGAGTCTCATCACAGGCAGCGGCGATCAAGAGAAACCAGGGACGAGCCCCTGCAGGCACCCAGTGGTCGGCTGGAGCCCGGGTGCCTTGTCCCGCTGCATGTACTGCATTGGAGGTGAGACAGCGCTGAATCCCGTGGGAGAAAGCAGGTGCAGAGCTGGCATTGGGCCACCCCTCACATCCTACAGTTAATGCTTATGGGAACTGGGCCCTGGAGATCAGAGGCGGCTGCATGACCAGGAGGGGCCGTGGTGAGATGGAGAGGCCCGGGGTCTGACGGCAAGCACATCAAGCTGCATGGGTCAGGAGCAACATACTGACGGAGGCCCGCAGGAGGGAGACAGTAGAACACTTAGGCGAGGAGGTGATAGTGCTGGCCCCACATAACGGCGCAAACCATCTGGAAGCCTGCAGCCCTGTGCATACCTCGTGAAGATGGGGAGGGGACCTGGATACGGAAGTAGGAGCCGCAAGGATGGGACAGCGGCCTGGCAAGGAAGAACTGCACAGTGCTCATAGAACCCAAAGGGCAGGTGGCAAGGGGCCTGCAAGGCTATGATGGAGCAGAGAGGGAGTCCACAATCGCTGAAGATTCAGCTGGAGAGCCTACAGAAGCCAGATAGGGTGCCACCCCGGGTGAAGGGTGGTCCCCGAAAATACAAATATTTAACAAAAAGGGTAAGCTCTGAAAGAGGAGGCAGGCAAAGTTGCCCCAAGGAAGCAACAGTGAAGAGACGATGCTGGCACTCCCTCCCCTTGGTGTACCCCAATGTCAAGGACCAAGATCAAAGATGTGATGCCCACTCCCAAAACCTCGAGAAAGACCCAAGAAGGTAATCTACAGAAGCTATGGGGGAAGAAGCGAGAGGGGGAGCACAGCCAACGGTCAAGTGTCTCTGAGAGAAAGTGACCCTGAGGGTCTGAAACCCCCTCCAGCGTAACGGGGGGTAACTAAGGAGGTCTTTAGGCAGTGCTTCCAATAATTCAGCGACAAAATCACTGAAACGCTTCAATCGCAAATAAACATTATTCAGGCAGAACTTTCCCAGATGGGGGAATGGACCGATGCAGCCGAAATTGCTCTGCAAGACCTAGCTGAGGACCCTCGGAAGATGGATGTCTTGGTGGAACAGTTTGCAAGGGTCATGCAGAATTTGGAAATACAGAGCGAGCACCGCGAAAGTCACTCAAGAAGATCCAATATAAGAATAAAAGGCCTCTCGGAGGGAGTGGCAGATAAGAACCTGAGTGAGAAAACACAGCAGGTCTTTGCAGACCGACTGGAAATGGAGAACTGGTCAAATCTACAGCTGACCGAGTGTACTGAGTGGGGCCCAAGAGAGGGGAACCGGGGGCCAGGCCACGGGATGTGGTGGTGGCATTGCAGCAGTTTGGTCAGAAGGAGCAGATACTACTGGCAGCTCAGAGGAACAGCCCGATAAAGATAAAGATCAATGCGTCGGAGATTCAGCTATACCAAGACCTGGCAGAGTCCACGTTGGTGAAACGAAGGCTGATGGGCCCAGTTGTTAGGGCCTTGACAAAGGCCCAGGTGATATATAAATGGACAATTCCTTCTGGACTGTTGTTTTCTGGGTAAGGGAGGCAACATTGGGTTACAACGTGTGAGGACGGACTGAGGATTTTGAAAATGAAGGATTTGGCCCTGCATCAGGATCAGAAAACGGTGAGGAAACTCATCAAGAGGAAGCTGTGGGAGTGGACATCAGTCCAGGCAAAAGGTCGGAAGAAAAGGGCTCCATGTGGCCCGACAGACTGACTGGAAAAGGAGGCGCCCCGGAGCTGATGAGGGGCCGGGGGCCCAGTAAGGATGACACCTGGGGGTAATGGGGTTATGGTGTACCAGGAGGGGATGAGCTGGAGTACTCTACCTCTTGAATTTGTTCTCATAGGTCTTGGTATGCCCGCACAGTTTCCCTCTGGGTTATTTCAAAGGCTCACATCCCATGGCTTGTTGCTTGGGATATCAATAGGATGGTTGAGCCTACCTGAGGATTGTTCGCAGAGTATAGTGGGGGATGGCGAAGGGTAAGGGGGGGTGGACATCTTGTTCAAACGGGGGTCTTAAATCTGCAGGGTACGGACATCAAGCTGGCATTCAAATTAATCACTTTTAACGTCAGGGTGCTTAACAACCTGTTAAAAGGAAGTAAGTGGAGCAATTCCTGGAAAGGGAAAAGCCAGACTGGGTTGCACTACAGGAAACGCATATCCAAAAGATAGTTAAACATAAGCTTAAAATCAGAGGCTAACCACATATATTTCAGGCCAATGCCAAGGGGAATAGAGGAGGGGTTCTCATAGCCATCCGGGAGTTGCCAGGCTTGCTTATCATTGCCACAGAAGAGGACACCAAGGGCAGATACATCATGGCTACCATCAGGTGGCATGGAGGAACATACATTCTGGTGTCAATCTAAGCACCAAACACAGGGTAGGACGGGTTCCTGTGATCAAAATCAAGCAGTTTGCAAAGGGGAAGATTATTCTCACGGGGGACTTCAATTTGGCATGGGACCCTCTTAAAAATAGGAGCGTGAGGATTTATCGTGGCCCCTTCTAAGAAGCTGAAAGAGCGCGTTGGCACAGTTAGCCCTGATGGACTGCTAGAGGGAGACACATGGAGAAGGCAAGGGATACACATTTTACTCCCATGTCCATAGGTCCTTCTCAAGGATCGACTATATTTGGCTGTCTATTACCTTGCTGGGACACGTGAAGGATGTGGACCTGGGGGCTACAGCACTATCAGATCATGCACCCATCATGCTTACAGTTCACCGGGAGAGGGGTGCGCAGGGGCTATGGAAATGGAAGTTCCCAGAACACCTCCTCAGGGACCGGGTGATCTGAGAGGACCTGCGGGGCAAGGTTAGGGAATTCTTGTGCATTAACAGGACACGCATTTAATGATACCATGAGGGGGGAATTAATTACAAAAAAAGCGCAGAGAGACACACATTTAAACCACCTACAGGCAGAGCTTGAAACTCAACTCAAGTAGGCGATGGCCAAAATGTAAAGAAGGACTCAGGAAATGCGATTAGAAGAGAATATAGGCAGATTAAGGGCCAGTTAGAGGTGTTTCAAACCAAGAAGGCCGAGCATTCCTGTTATACCTGCAACAAACATATTACATCAAGGTGAATAACAGGAGCGCACATTGGTATTGGTGAGACAGGTGAGGAAGAAAGAAGCATCCAGGACTATTCTAAAAATGTAAACAGGACAGAAAGGGGAAAGCTCTTCTAGTGGGGACATTATAAATGCCTTCACAGAATTCTACTCAGCCTTATACTCATCAGATTCGCGTTCTGAAAAGGTCCCGGGAGAGTACCTGTCTGGATGTCCCCTGCAGAAGATTACTCATGTGGTAAAAGGAGGAGTTAGAGATGGATATTTCCCCCGAGGAAGTGAGGGCCGCAATCTTATCGTTGCCAAGTAGCAAGGCCCCAGGCCAGATGGTTTTCCTGGTATCTTCTATAAAGCATTTAAGGAAGTGCTTACTCCAATATTACTTTCTCTCTTCAACTCCTTTGGAAAATCTGGGCACATTGCCCCATAAGTGGAGGAGACAAAGGTGATGTTGCTTCCTAAACCTAATAAGGACACCACGCAATGTGGGTCATATCATCCCATTGCTCTGATTAATAGAGACGTGAAAATATACACTAAGATACTGGCGTCTTGCCTGGAAAAGCTACTTCCTAAATTGACAGACCCAGATCAATCAAGAGTTACCAGACACTGGCAAACATTTGACAACATGTGATGAGTATGTCTCCTAATATAGAAAGTCAATATATCCCACACTGCAGCTGTAATAATTGCCTAGACACGGAAAAGGCCTTCAACCTCGTAGAGTGGTCCTTCCTTTTCTATATCCCGGAGGCCATGGACTATGAGGCTAATTTCTTATGGATGGTAAGGGCCAACTATCATTTGCCTACTCTCTGCCTGGTGATCAATGGTCCACTCTCCCAGGGCATAGGGGTCTCCCGAGGCACAAAGCAGGGCGGCCCACTCTCTCCTCTTCTCTATGCGATCCATTTGGAGCCACCAGCAGCACGTTTATGATCGGCACCTGACATCAAGGGAATTAGCTTTAGAGGGGAGGATCAAAAAGTGATCGCCTTTGCGGATGACATGCTGCTCACAGTCACACAGCCGGATATAACCCTGCCGGCAATTGCTAGAGAGCTCAATGAGTTTGGCTCTGTTGCAGGCCTGAAAATCAATGGCCACAAGTCAGACATGCTTAACCTAGCTCTGCCAGACGGGCATCTTAGGGAGTTGAGGGAGGTGTGCCCCTACATCTGGGTGGCAATAGCATTTGGTATTTGGGGGTACAGATCACTATGTCCCTGGGAGCCCAATATCAGGCCAACTACCCTCCTCTGTTAGAGAAGGTGAGGCAATTTTTGTTACACTGGGGGCCCCTGTCGATATAGTGGCTGGGGAGGATTAAAACCCTGAAGATGGTGGTCTTCCCTAAGATCCTATATAATTTTCAAGCTCTCCCCATATTGGCCCCGCAGAAAGTCTTTAAGGCTTTTCAAAAACAGAAGAGTACATTTATCTGGAATAATAAAAAACAGAGGGTCTCCATGAAGGCACTAATGGCGGCCACTCACAGGTGGAGGATTGGGGGTACCTGACTTCTGCCTTTACTACCTAGCAACTCAAGTTTGGGTAGTCCGCGAGTGGCTTACGGGAAATCAGAGCAATATTTGGCAGAGGATGGATGCGACGGTTGTGGGGAATCCCCTAAATGAAGATCTTTGGTGCCCCAGGATGGACAGACTTAGGAATATGTATTTAAGCATGATCACAGCGGTGGTGAGTGAGGTGTGGGATTCCCTGGTTCTGTTGGTGGGTCTGACAACCTTCACGTCTCCTTGGACACCATTATTTTGAAACCCTCATTTTGGGGCGGGACAGGAGATGGGGGCCTTTGCAAGGTGGGAAGCAGCAGGGTGCCGCAAGTTGGGGGACATGGTGGCCAATAAAGGTATATACTGTTGATGTTGACAGTCTATTTGTCTAGTGAAAGCCAGAGTGTTGGAGGATCAAAAGGACACAAGTTGTGGGTTTTTTCAAGCGTTTTATAGGAACTTTGAAAAACAAAGATTTTTACCATACCTATCTTTCGGCGCAATTAAATAGTCAAGTTACTCCAGCTACCAATGTCCAAGGCTATTCTTGCCAAATGATACCCCTTTTTTGTGAGCAAGGATGAAATGCTAGTTTCTGATGATATCAATGCCTAGATACGGGAATTCGTTTTTAGCCCCTTTTACATTCCAGCCATCTAACATTCCCCCTGGGCATGCCATAGAGATGGGTAAAACAATTGTTTTAGAAATATTGGCCGTACATTATGATCTGTTTCCAAAGTCTTCAAAAAGTGAGAACAAGTTGGGCAGTGGCATTTAGTTTGGAGAGGAGGACTAGCAGATAGTCCAAGTATAAAAGAACTATGGACGGAGATGCTTGTAGCAGGTAGTGGACGCGCTGTTGGTGGGGACCATGCTACCGTCCCTCCTCCTGAAGCAGGTTGCTTTACTTGCAAGCTCAGGAAGTTTTTCCTGAAGAGGCTTCACAGAGGGCACAGCAGGGAGACCGAGGACTGCCATCCGTCCTTGTGGAGCGAGGACTGCCGGTGCCCAGCAGAAGGGGGGGGCATGCTGTGAGAGCAGAGTGTGGTGCCCGGCGGCCCATGTTCGTGTATGCTGGGAATCCTCCTTGCATAGTTCAAGCTGATCTGTGGTGCCCTCAAGTGTGAGATCAGCAGCTGTGGGCCCGCTTTGGGGCTCAGGGCTACATACCTGCGTGGAGGGTATTGCCTACAATTCCTCCAGGCCGGATATGTTGTCTGCCCTGAAGACTTGACGGGCGAGTGCATCACTACTGGGGAGCAGCTCGTCAGAGTTTGGTGTGGGGAGTGACAGGGGGTGACCCTGGCCCCTGTTTGCCCACTATAACTGTCAACAGTGGACCCTCATTTTAGACTGAGCTCCCAGCCAGTGGATTGTTAGGCTGGCCTGGACCTTGAAGTGTGCTGCAATATCCTGCTTGTCCAAGAGGGGACAACTGAGTCCCCCGGATTTGGAGCTCGCCTGCTCTGGGCCGGGCGGATGGCGAAAGGCGGCAAGAAGCAGGCCAAGTTGTCTTTCTCCCAGTCAAACCCTCTGCCTAAGGGGAAGCTTGCAGATCAGCGTTCAAGTACCAGAGACAGAGTTGAGAGAGACATGGCGGCTGCGGGTGGTTCACTGGAATGTGGGGAAGGTGAAGTTAGGGCGCTGGCATGGAAATCATTCTCACACAAATGAAGGCAGGGTTTGACTCGGTCAACAATAAACTGGATAATCTGGTGTTTAAAATGGACCGCATGCAGCACAGGATCGAGAAGGAAAGTGGCAGCATGACCAAAGCGGACCAGCGTATTGGGATTCTGGAGGATGTCTCTAAGGAAGCGGGCAGGACCCTCCTCACCTTGCAGAAGAATATGAAGGCAGTCCAACCAAAGAATGAAGACCTCGAGGCACGGTCCTGCCGCAATAATATCTGGGTGGTGGGAATATGTGAGTCGATCCCGCAAAAGAACATGGAGGTCTTCATGGAAAGCTTTATCGAGGAGGTCCTGACTGATCCGCCGCTCTCTGCAGTTTCTGGTCAGTTTCTGGTTAAGCGTGCGCAGCGGGTGTCTCCGGTGGTACCAAAGCCGGGGCAAAAGCCCCCGCCCGGTGATTGCCCGCCTTCTGACCTATCGTGATAGGGATAACATTCTTCAGAAGGCCTGTGTGCTGGGAGAGCTACATTACCAGGGGTCTAGTATCTCCTTTTATCCGTATTCAACCCTTGCAGTCCATAAGGTTTGAATATTGTTTGCAGCCATGAAGCGCCAAATTCGTGATCGAGGCCTCCAATACGCAATGCTGTACACGTCCAGGCTGCGTGCGATTTACGCCGAAAAGACTAACTTCTTCGTGGACCCAGTGGCAGCGTCTCAATTTTTGGACTTGTTACCTAAGCAATGGTACTGTTGGGATGCAGGTTGAGCTCAGATTCTTTGTTTTTCAGTTGGGCCAGCGTACAGAACAGTCTTCCTGGCTATTGATGGCAAGCTGGGGTGGATTCTATACAAGAGCTTTGTTCCTAGGGTGGGGGTCTTAATGGGCATAAGCGTGTAACGATTCGGTCCAGTTTGAATTATAGTTGTGTTAATCTGGGCACAGCCTCCTCTCCAGCGGGTGGGGTATTGGACGGTTCACTTGGCGGCTCTAGGTGGTTACCCACTTTGAATGGTTGGGGTTCTTAATCTCGGGATGGAGAGATTTCATTGCCTCGTTGGAGTGGGCGGTGGGGGCGTGTGAGGGGGAGGCAGGTTCTTGCCGGTGGGAGGCAGGCTGGGATAACTGGGGTCTTGCGGCTGGTTGGGGGTTAGCAGTGGGAGAGAGAGGGTGGGTGGTTGTTCGTTTTGATTGTCTTCACTTTAAAATGGTTCACATCGATATACGATACGAGATGAGTGTGCAGTCTGGCTTGCATTCCGTAATGGGTCTGGGGGTGACATGCGCATTGTGAGTGAATGATGGCTAAGTCGCAAGAGATGTAGCAATGTACTCTCAGCTGGAACATGCACGGGTTGAATAATCATGCAAAAATGTGCAAGCGTTTGTCTTATGGGGAGCAGCACAGTGCCAGGATTCTATTCCTCCAAGAAACGCACCTGATGGGATGGATGAATGAAGTGTTTGCTAAATCCTGGGTTGACGCTCGGTTTTATACCTTCTATTCCTCATACTCCCGTTGCGTCCCAGGTCCCTGGGGTTTAAGTTATTACACTTTGAGTGGGATCCCGAGGGGAGATATGTGATTGTGTTGGGGACTTTGGCTGTATGGCCCGAATACCCACGGGTTCTATGACTCCCTTTGGTCAAAGTGCCTAGCGTATTCTAATGCTCCAGGTCATACTTGCAGGGGATTTTATTGCCTTGCTTCATGACGAAAAGGCTAGGTCTACACCCGGGCTAAAGCCGTTGTCCATGGTGGCGAGAGCAATACTGGGCAGGCGCAGGCGGCAAGATTTTGGTCTAATGGACCTATGGAGAACGTTACATCCCAAGGACAGAGTTTGCCTTCTACTCCTCTATACATGATATGCAATCCTGAATACACTACATATTGGAGGGGAAGCCTCTTGTCCATAACACAAGGAGCTGCACGATACTCCCTAGGCCAAACACGTAATGAGGCAGTGAGGAGCTCATGTTCCAATGAGCCGTAACGTAAATGGAACGCGTAAAGGCCTTGAGTAAGGCTTTAACGCCATCCATTCACTTCACACCACGGCTCATTTTCAATCATTTGTATTTTATGCCTGCTTTATGCAAAAAGCATAAAGCTTGCAGACCCAATAGGGATCCATTGTACACGCAGTCTGCCATGCTTGCATGGCAGGCAGCATGTACAGTTACAATTAAACCCTGCCCGATATTTTCATATGTCGGCCAGTGTTTAATTGTGTAATTGTGAACACTTCTTACCATCCGTGCATGGTAACAGTATTCACAATAGAAATGAAACCCTGACAGCCTTGTGAGCATATTGGGCAGGGTTTCATTGTGATTGTGAGCGCCGCCTGCCATGCGAGCATGCCAAGCAGCGCTCACAATTAAAAGCAAATGATGGCTGGCATGTAAGCCCTGCACTATTGCACTACTGTCATGCAAATGACAAGAATTTGGCGGCAGGGAGCCGCCTGCATGTATGTCGACACGTCAAGGCTCCCTGCCGCCAAAATACTAATTTTGAGAAAATGACCTCCTGTGTGTTTAGTGTCCTGTTGTTGACTTCCTGCCTGTTTTGTCTGCGTCTTGTTTCTTGGATCGGATTTCTGGACACTGAGGCTGTTATAAGAGGGGTTCTGTATGTCAGTATATCTAGTAGGAATTTTGTGGGAGGGATGAGCTAATGAACTCAAATTAAAGGTACCCTCAACAAGAAATTGCATACAGTGCGAGGGATCAACAAATGCTTCCATAAGCTTTACTTGATGGGATATTCTTTTCCTCTTCCCACCCTGATAAATTTGCTTTTGTCTGTAACTGTTCTATTTGAAAATCATAAATAAAACTATACAAAAAAGAAAATTAAAGTGCTCCTCTAAGTCTCGAACCAAGGTCTGTGCTCAATAAGAGCCCTGAGCACAATAAAATCAAAATATTGGGCCTCATTACAAGTCTGGCGGTAACCCTGCCGGTGCTAACAGCGGGTTGCCGCCAGACTTGCAATATTTACCGGCACCTGACTTCCAGGTAACACCGGGGTATTACGACCCCGGCATTCCAAGAAGTCAGGTGCCAGTAAATGTAAATCCCCATTCCCATTTCAGTCTGATAGGACTCAATGGGAATGGGGACCACGGAAGCACCAGCACCGTTAATGACGGTGCTGGTGCTTCCGTGAAACTCTGCGGGCCGGTGCGGGGACGGCACCCACCCGCAAAGTCATAGTGTGCCGGTCCGGTAACAACAGTGCCGGTAGGCTTACAAGCACCGTTGTTACCGGACCAACACACTCAGAATGAGGCCCATCACTTCAATATCATCCCCCTCATTCACTTTTTCCCCCAAATTAACTTCAAGATATTCTCTCTACCACTCCAATTGTTGAAATATAAAACAATTCTACATTTGCTTTTTAGAGTAACAATCCATCATTATATTACAGAGTCTCAATTATTGTGTTGTTTAAACATAGACAGGCCTTTTCTTCTGTTTTTTATTCCATGTGCCAGTAACCTCATAGGTTTACAGCAAGTTATACCGCACACATGTATACATTCTCAATGTATTTCAGGGTTCCAGCCCCTAAGGGGGAGGTTTTAACATTTTCTGCTGCCTGTTTGCAACATCTAACTATAGGTCATCCTTTGAAGTTACTTTGATAGACCTAAAATGTGGGCCACCAACATTGCCATTCCTCTTTTTTTAAATATGCAGGGGCGATCACAGGCTCAGATATCTGACCAAGTAGTATAGTTGAGTTAATTTTCAAATTTGATGAGATATTCCGTTTTAAACTAAACTCATAATTCATAGCAGTCACTTTCCTAAGGTCTGGCAAAAGTTATTTTGCTGCATTTATCTTTAAAGTTATGTGTTCAAATCCAGGAAGTTTATCGATAAACACCATATCAAGGTACCACTCAATCTGCAGTCCATATATCACTTGATCTGCAGAGTAGGATTTATAGTTACAAAACACATAGCCTGATGTTGTAATATATTCATTTCTAAGTCCACCTGGTTGATGTTCTTGCCTATAGACGTAACTGTTCTTTGGAGACTGATAAATGATTGATCTTAGATGACCCGGTCATCAGCATATCAGAAACACTGAAGACAGGTGGGTCCTAGTTTCGGTGCGGGAGTTCTAGTTTATGTTAGCACCTGAAAAACATCTGCAACTTACAAAATGAATAACAGTGGCCAAAGTATACAGCCCTGCATAAGTCCCCTGATAGTAGCAATGTATTTTGTTTCTTCACTATTTGTACTAAAAACATGTCCACTGGAATCACTTAAAAATATGTCATTTCCCTATAGCTTTTAATGTTAATCCAACCCCTGTATAGTAACAACTGTGCTAAAATGAGGTGTGCTTGCCCCCCAGCTCTTTTATCTATTTGTTATTGCTATATTGCAGAAGGGTTTGTCACTTAAGGAAAATATCTCAAAACTGGATGGCGTTAACTGTGGGAAGCTCCAGAACTCTCAAAGGTTTATTGCTATTGTAGAATAAATGTTATGATATTTGTCAAGCAAAACGGTTGACCATCCACATGTACAAGACGAAATGTATGTCTATTCACTCTCGTAAATTACTTAGGTTTGACCTATTCCTACAGGCCATTAAAATGTAAGGGGTTAGCTTTTTTTCGACTACCTAGAGGTATGCTTGAGGTTTTAAGGTTTAAGGGTACCTACACTCTGTTTTGGATGAGAGCAATTAAAGCTGTGGCTAAAAAAAGCATTGCTTGGAACACATTTGGATTAATCCATCTACAACAAGTGAGGAAACCATAACAATCGTCAAGTCCAATTTCAAAGGTTGGTTTCTAGCTGTTAGAACGCTAGAGACCATCGCTATGCTAGATAATAGCAAAGTAACCAAAAATGATCTGATTTTAAAATACTTAACTGGCTTTGAAAGTAATCTTAACGAAGTTAAGCCATTTTATATTAAAATCTGTTTCACGGATTACGCATTTCTACTCTTCCCAGAGCACCTTTTATCTCCCGGTGGAAATGTGGCAAGATTACTTTGTCTCTCCTGTTTGAAAGCACAGGAGGATGTTAGTCACTTCCTCTCATTTCTTTTACATACCCAATCCTGAGCATGTCTTGGTTGCTTCTGATCTTTAGATCTCCATGAGCGGGACTACTTAAGGCTACTATAACTGTCTTTAGGTTAACCAATCAGAGAAATGCCATATGTCCTATAGGCTACTATAACTGTCTTTAGGTTAACCAATCAGAGAAATGCCATATGTCCTATAGGCTACTATAACTGTCTTTAGGTTAACCAATCAGAGAAATGCCATATGTCCTATGACTAGTTTTGTAATAAGTGCATGACTGATACAGTTTAAATATGCTTCTGCAATCAAGTGGGAAATGATCTGCTCAAACCTTATTGGATTTCGTTTGACATTCTGACCTGCGACCCTGAGAATACATACAATTTAGAAAGTTTAATCGGCCTGCAATGGAATAGCGTTTTGGATTACTATCCCATATGATTCACATTGAATTAGATTATGGATGTTTTTTGTTTCTGTTTTTTTAATGTGATGAGAACGTATTTTTCATCAAGTTGTATTTTGTGATATGTACTTCTTTTTATGAAGTTTCATGATAATTTGGCCTGAAATATATATTTCTCGACTTGACCATTCAGCATACAGAGTAGTCCACAAAAAGGCAAGGCATGAAGGGGCTGTTTCTTGATCCTAATAGTATCAGGGACAGTGAAAGCCAGGACCAAGATATTTGTGGAGATGGAAAGGCATGATCCCAACAGGTCATGGCTCCTACAATAGCACATTTGCAAAGATTTTTTTGGTGGAGGGCAGGAGCGCAATTAACCTATAATTATAAGGGTAAAATCCCAAAAAGTTCTTTGTAAATGGGGATTAAAGTGCTGGTTTGCCAAGATTGAAATGAGGAGACATATACTTTTTCAGGGTTTCTGCTTGATTATGCGCCCCACATTGGGAATGTCAGCCAAAGTACATGAAGGTTTCACATTTTTCAAATCAGTGGTATCAGAAGTGTTCACTTCAATCAGCTCTGAACAAGCACATGAGCTTTTCTAGGTGTTCTTCATGTCAGGAAACCTCTATAATCCAGCAGTTTGAAGCTGAAGGGGGTGCACCACCTCAACACATGACAACCAATCTGAATTAAACAGTCACAGACTTGCCGACAACACACTGTCACGCAAATGAAGCATGGCTTGTTGAAATTTAAGGGGACATAAATGGGATCAAACTGTAGACACTAACAACCAAGAAGAATCAGGCAGCTCCTGACCCATTGAAAGAGTCACAGCCCACTGACCAAAACAGATGAAACACTGCACCAGCGCTGCTTTTTGAGATTTAAAGGGCTTGTAGGCAGGCTCAAGGTAGAGGCAGTAGCTGGCCTACAGGTGGAGGGATGCGGCACAAAGGCCATCAGGCAGCCCCACTGTCACAGAATAAGTCACACCTCTTCAATACATAGCCTACAAAACAAAAAATAAAAAAAGCCAGGCCAATTATCTATCTATATATGCTAGGCCAATCTACGCATGTCTTCAGCAGGGGTGCATGCTCTTCACAATGGTACTGACGTCTGTAATTGAAAACCTTTACACAGGGAGAAGGTAACCAAAGGGACAATTGGTATCTTCTAACACACCCACCAAATGTCACCTCCCCAGCAGATGAACAAGTTACTTACCCTATGTAACGTTCTTTCGACTGGATGTTCCACCAACATATTCCTCATCTTTAGATATCTTCCTTCTGGCGTTAGCTGCTTTGGAAAAACAATGCCGGCAGAGGGCGCTGTGCATCGTCGATGCGGTCAACTCAATATCCTTCGATGGCCTCCGTCTTGAGGTCGACGTCATCATGGGTATACATGTTGTATCGTGCTTGGTGTGAATGCAGGTGCTTGGTAATGCATGAGAGAATGTTGGTGTGCCTGAAATAATGTTTAGCTGTGAGTGTAGGAATGCCTGTAGTGAAGGTATGTCAGTTGGAGAGCCCCAGCCTGGGTGATGGGACCCAGTGGTTCATACTTGTCATCTTAATGGATTATAGCCTGACTGGAATAAAGCTAACTTGTGGAACCTGACAGAGGTGTCCAAGTAACTTACTTTTCTACACTGGGGATGAGTCGGTCTTTCATCAAGTATAGAAAAAGAACCTGCGTTGCAAAAGAGTCAAGATAATGGTGACAAGTCTGCTGCGGGGGGTGCAGAGAAGGAGAGGACATAAGACATTTTAGCACAAGATTCAAATCCCAAACTGGAACCTGAAATGGTGTAGGAGGGAAAACATTTGTGAACCTCTTTAGAAATTGTATAATCAGTGGCATTTTGAAATCTGAAACTTCTTCCGACGTGCGCTTAAAGATCAAAATAGTCGCTAAGTGTCATTTGATGGTTCCAATATGGAGCCAAGGATTTGCCAGATGTAATATGAAGGACAACACCATTGGTGTATCGCACTGAAAAGGGTCCACATTCTTTTCCCTGCACCAGATGCAGAATTTGTTCCAACAGCAGCGGTACAAGGATTTTGTTGCTGGCCGTCTGGCTGAAAGCAAAATCTCCATTACGTCATCCGGGAGGTCCCAATCCTTATATCTCAACCTCTCAGAAACCATGCATGAAGGTTGAATGTCTTGACCTCTGGATGGAGAACCTAACCATCGTCTCGCGAGAGAAGGTCCTCTCTTTGTGGAAGACACATTGGAGGGCAGATGGTCATGTCCAGAAAGTCTGGGTAGCAGGTCCTCCTGGCCCAATCCGGAGCAATTAAAATCATGGATTTCCTGAACTTTCTCAACCTCCTTATCACATGAGAAATGACGGCGACTGGAGGAAATGCATACAGGAGTGGAAACTCTCAGTCCAATACGAACTCATCTCCTTGAGCTCCTTTTGGGGGAAATTCCCTGGAGCAGAACAGTTTGTGCTTACGGTTGACACTGGTCACGAACAGATCCACTTGAGGGGTTCCCCAAAGGATGAAGATCTCTTGAAGGACTTCCTGAGATAGCTCCACTCGTGGGAGACTGTGCTCTGCCTGCTCAGAGCGTCCACCACTGTGTTCTCTCCGGCTAGGTGAAACGCTGATAGGGTGATTCCTTCTTGTATTGCCCAGAACCAGAGCTGCATTGCCTCTCTGCAGAGTGGTAGTGAACCCTCCTGTTGAGGTAGCACATGGTCACTGTGTTGTCTGTCATTATCAGGATAATCTTTCCACGTACAGAGGGCAGAAAGGCCATCAGAACAAGTCTGATTACCCTAAGCTCTAAAAGACTGGTGTGTAGTTTGTACTTGATGGCGACCAACGACAGCTGATTGTCAGATAGCTGGCATGGGCTCCCACCCCATGAGTGTGGTGTGCGTAATTACTGTTATCTCCTTCCATGTCTGCCAAAAAAGTTCCCCCCTCAGAATATTGTTCTCACATGCCCACCACAGGAGATCATGTGCAACCCTGTTCGGAACCTGAAGAAGGTCTGACATCTTGCCCGAGAATTGAAACCACTGTGTCCTGCGAGCCCATCAAAGGGATCTCATTCTCAGACGAGCCTCTGGTACCACAGAAATGCAGGATGCCATGAGGCCGACGAACCTCAAAAGGTGAAAGGCTGGAAGATGCTGGGCACTCTGGAATTTGGTGACCGTCTGCAGAATGTACTGAGCCCTCATCTTGGGTGGCAAGGCTTTTTCCAAGGATGCATCCAGGACTGCTCCGATGAACTGGAGCCTTTGAGATGGTATCCTGTGGGACATCTTATAATTGAGGGAGAAGCCCAGTCTATGGAGAGAGTGATAGGTTATGCTGAGATGTTCCAGGGCCTGTTCATGAGAACAAGTCCTGACCAGCCAATCAACCAGGTAGGTATAGACGTGAATCCCCCTTTCCTGAGACTCGCTGCCACCACCGCAAACAACTTGGTTAAAACCCTCGGGGTGAAGGTCTGCCCGAATGGCAGAACTCGGACCTGATAATGAGAACGCGCTAACGGCGAACCGCAGGTACTTTCTGTGCTTGTGATGGATAGGCACATGAAAGTAAGCATCCTGAAGGTCCAATGACACCATCCAATCCAGCAGCTGGAGACCTGAAGGATCTGAGAGAGGGTGACCACCTTGAACTTGTCCTCCCTGAGGAACTTGTTCAAGCATCTCAAGTCCAAGACAGGCCTAAATCCTCTGTCCTTCTTGGGGATTAGGAAATAGGGAGAGTACCAAGCTTTGTTCCTCACAGTCACATGTACTGGTTCTATAGCAACTTTCTCTAGCAGGCTTGAAATTTCCTGCAAAAGGAACCGATTCAGAACTTTGAACAAGTGGCTCCCCGGTGGATGGTCCCGAGGCCTTCTTAAAAGGGGGAGGCAGTAACCCTGGGCTACTGTTTCCAACACCCACGCATCTGAAGTAATGCCCGCCATGCTTGCAGATGCTGCGAAAGTCTGCCTCCCACAAGGTCTCATGTTAAGGCCTCATAGAGGTTTTGGGGTTGCTGAAGCAGAGGCTGAGGGTAATGTAGCCGTTGCTTGGGCGACTTGGTACCTCTTTCCTGTCCACCACAAGGGCATTTGCTTTGGCCCCTTTGACTGGCCAGCCCTCTCGCTCTGCCAAAAGTGGAGAACTAATGAAAGGACCTACCCCTCAAAGCTTTCCACTGGGGTGCAACTGGCTATCTGATAGTGGCACCAAGTGATATGGCTGCCGCCTTCAACGTCTGCAGCTTCTCCAGTCTCTCGTCAGCCTTGTTGCCAAACAGCTGAGTGCCGTCAAAGGGCATGTTGAGCAGTCTGGACTACACGTCCAGTGCAAATCCAGACTTCCTCAACCATGCAAACCT
The DNA here is from genome assembly GCF_040938575.1 of Ambystoma mexicanum. Classification (NCBI taxonomy): domain Eukaryota; kingdom Metazoa; phylum Chordata; class Amphibia; order Caudata; family Ambystomatidae; genus Ambystoma; species Ambystoma mexicanum. The sequence goes on from NC_090931.1 coordinate 833,434,975, forward strand.
GCGTATCACTGTGCTCGCTGCCATGGCTCTGCTGATGCTGTCTGCAGAGTCCAAACCTGACTAGAGAGACTCACACATCACTTCCTTTCCATCTCTCACGATGTTCAGGAAGCCGCCTCTCTCTTCCCCTTCGGGAATGTGTTCAGCCGCCATGGAGATGCAGTCCCACAAGGTGAAAGAGAACTTTGCTAGTGCGCAAGTGACATTGGCTGATTTTAGCACCATGCTTCTGGCAGAAAACACCTTTTCGCCATTGCGTTGGAACGCTTATCGTCCCTATCTGGCGGTATGGCACGGTATGTTGCTTGCTTGGACGTGGAAATAGCTGCTTCAACTACTAGGCTTTCCGGTGTCAGATGTCTAGATAAGTAGTCTGGATTAATACTTGAGGGCCTGTATTTATTTTATTGAGGTTCTTGTTATGATATGATATGATAGTTTATTTATATAGCGCCTATGCACAATGTGTTTCAAAGTGATGTTGCGCTTGTTGACTGCCGGACTTGTATCTCCCAATTTGCTTTAACCCTCTTTTGTAGGGCAATGTGAAAGGGTAACACAGGGTTCTTCTGAGGTTCCTTATCCAGAATATCTTTAATGTTGTCGTGTTCAAATGGAAGTGGGTGCCTGCCCCATCCCAAGAATTTAATCACCCTAGACATCAACTGTCTATAAGAAGCATCTGCATGCTCTGCCGGGTCTGGCTTAACACATTCTGGCTCTAGCGATGTATCTCTGCCACTTGCTGACTGTACATTTTCGTTTCATTCTGGATTCCTCTGAAATGAGGGCCCCAGGAACATTAGGTGTTTCAAACTCTAATCCAAAGGGAGGAATATCCTGGTCGGATGGCTCATGTTCTTCATATATGGAGGACAATGACTAAGAAATCCTTCCTAAAGGTCTTCTTTCCTTCGATGGAACTGAAGGTTTCGACACTAACAGCATCGAAGACTTCAATGCTTTTGGCATTACAGGCTCCAACGCTATCAGTGTCGAATTGGGAGTCCTCGAAGTATTCGACCCCTGACTCGATGGAGTCTTCGACCGACGAGGGCTACTCCTGTCATCGAGTCGAGACCACAACGGTTCTCGAGGGGACATTGGCTTGTCTCTCAGGCTCGACGGCACGCAGGATTTGGCCTTAGCCTTCTCCTTGCAGTCTTTTGACTGCAAAACAGGATCATGACCCTTTGTCTTCTCTTTTGAAAGGTTCAGGCCGCCTTCTCGAAGATTTAGAGCATTTTCTGCCGACTTACTTGGGCAGGTTATTTTCTTTTCTGGCCAGAGATCCGAGGATGACCTATGGCACCTTTTCTTCATCTTTCTTGATGAAGATGAGGAGTGGTGTGAAACGCTCCTGGAACAAGATCCTTTTTTGGATCTCTTCCCCCGTGGAGATTCACCTTGCACCTTGCAACTATTCCGACGAGTGCCTTTTCGACATGTGTTGTCGTCGAGGGGGATTTTGTAAGGTCCTACACACTGCTAACTTCCCCTTATGCTCCTTCAATGCCTTACTTGTCATGGACTTGCAACACCCACAGTCCCCCATCGTGTGCTCGACACCAAGGTGGGTTCAATGAAGCCGATGGCGAGGCAATTTTCTCAATGTCGCAGTTTCTGAGGAAATCAAAAGCGGGCCGTAATCTTCAAAGCATTAGCTATCGCAGAAAAACTGAACTGAAGCTAACGGACGCTGTGCGTGTTATTTATACCCGTAATAACGTCGACCTCGAGACAGAGGCCCTCAAGGGATATCGAGTCAAACGCATCGACGCACAGCGCCCCCTCTGCTAAAAAAAAACTATTCGGAAGCAGCTAACGCTGGAAGGAAGTTATCAAAAGATGACAAATACGTGGGAGGACACAATCCATTTGAATGCAGTTTTTAGTGCACATCCAACTTTGGCTAAACATTACACTCCATGGGGAGATGCATGACAACTGATATTTATTCTAAAGCATGTGATTCACTGACACTGGGGGCCACTGACAAAGTCTCCTCTCTGGTTCTGTGGACTTCTAGTGGAGTGGCCAAAGGTGCAGGGCAGCTCTCTAATTGAGTGGTTGACTCGCCGTGGGAAGAGGTACACTGAGAGCCCCTGGTTACCTCCACTAAGTCCATGTAGCTTCATAGGGGCAGATTATGTCACTTGAAAACCCTGAGAATAAGAGGTAATAAGAAAGCAAGTCACTAATAGTGATTCTGCTCCTTTAAGAATTCTAAACTTGAATGCAATGCAACGCCGGTGGCAAACGATATTGCTCCATTAAGCAATCTGAACTTAGGGCATTATAAACGCAGGTCATGGACACTACATAGAGACTAACTGTTCCACCCTGTGGCTCATGTAGCCTTCCACAGTTCCAACAAAATACTGCTCCACATCTGCTGCGGACCGCAGGGAGAAGTAGACACACTGTGCAAATTGCTTACAGCTGTGGCTGCCTAAGATACCACCAGCTGCTCTCGCTCCGCGAACAGACACTGAGAACATGGGGAATAAAAAGACATTGCATCCAAGCTATTCACCAAACGCCTCTGTCAAAAATACTGCAATAGCTGCCCCGCAACCCCAGGTAACCCATAACAGAGTAAAATACAAAATGGCAGACCAACAATTTGAAGGATTGGTTCAACCCACCAGACCCTCAATGAGTCCTGATGTGTTAATAAGACAGTCCAATCAGCTCACACAAGTGCAAATCCCATAGGAGCCAGCTTGGGGGAGGAGAAACCAAAGTATATAAGTTCACGCTCTCAGTCACACTATGTGGGTGTTTGGAGAAGGAGCAGTTGGAAGAAGTTTGGAGACAGTTGGTGGATGGATGTTCTATGGTAAGGAGAATCGTGAAGAGAACAAACGTGGAGAGGAAAATGAGTCTCGAGAGGAGAGGGAGCTTGGAGAAAGAGGGTTTGAGGCAAGAGGGGGTGAAGGAGGGATTGCGAAAAGGACAAGCTGTTTGCAATCAGCAGGAGGGAGTTGAGACAACAGTAAGAGGTGGTTTAAACATCAGGATGAGGCATTTCAAAAGAGGAGGAGGTAGTGGAGAACAGGAAGAAGTGGGAGAAAACTTTAGATGGAGGTGTTTGAGACAAGATGAGGTGGCTGGGACCAGACCAGTGGTTGAGACATCAGGAGAAAATGGTTGAGAATATGTGGAGGTGGTGAGACATCAGGAGGAGGAGGTTGAGAAGAGTAGGAGCAAGTGAACAAACAGGAAGTGTGGAGGCATCCTCAGGAGGAGGTTGAGTCTTCAGGGGAGTTGTGTGAAAATCACGAAGATATACTTGAATCGCCAGAGGAGGTAATTGATGGAGTAGGAAGAAGCTGGGAGGCAGCAGCTAGGAGGAGAAAGTCGGACTGAGGTAAGTTCGAGAGGGCCCATTTTGCCCAAGGAAAGGAGTAGGGGAAAAACCTCAATCTGAAAGGGTCGGCCCTAGGCAGGTGGTGGGAAGAGCACGTGGCGCAACACCACTGAAGAGGGTCAGGGCAAGCAGAGAAGTAGCCCAATGGGCAAAAGAGACAGGTCAGGACCCCGCAAGTGGAAGGTGGCACTACCCAAGGAGAGCCCATTGCGACCACACTCCTTAGCGTCATCATTTCCTGACTACAATTCTCTCCCTGAAACCCTAAACTGCGGTGCAGACCTCAGCCCAGAAATGAATCCTGAAACACAGAGTAGGGAAGCGACCCTCAGACAGAGGGAGAGAAAGTGAGAGCAAAAAATAGCTATGACCAAGACCCTCTTTGTGAGAGCAAGACTTAGAAAGAGAGACAGGGTTCACAAACCCTTCAAAACCCCATAACCCAGAAAGAGCAAAGAAGGGTTTGGGAACCCCCGTAAACTTGCAACTCAGTAGCAATAATTTGAAAAGGGCATGAACAGGCCCAGTCTGCCAAGACAGTTCAAGTACGGGCTGAGGTGACTGCGAGACTGAAGCCCATTATCTGATCTATCGCAAGACAGGGTACTGTCTAGAATCCAGAGAATTCTTCTTAAACCGTTTAAGTGGACCATAGATATTGTTTCTACTCCTGGCCAACCTATGTATACAGTCATATTCGTCTCAATACGAATGCATGTAAAAGACTACTTGTTGTTTTTGATTCCCATCACTTTGTGACAATTCATACAAATGATTATGATCATTTGCCCCCCTGCCTAAAAGTGCAGGGCGCCATGGGCACTGCTGCATTCCAAAATAGGCCTTGGTGGTGCAGAGGTGCACCAGGAACAGTACACATCTTTGGGGAAGGGGCACTGCTCTGGGTTCTGCCCTGACACATAAAATGCAATATGAACCACAGCCCGGAACAAAAACAATATGTTAATATGCAAGCGACACACATGTTGACAAAGATATATATACCACTTTTTTTGTCCCCCTTACAAATCTTAATGGAGTGTAGCCTCATCTTATTCTATGAATATATCTCTGCAAAGCCGGTCCAATAATTGGTTATATAAATAAAAAAATTGAGTAGTGCATATACAAACTGGACGTGAACGTTTATCGTGAACAAACAGGTGGTCATTTTGATCCCTGCAAGTGTTGTCTCCCCTAGTAAATCACGATCTGTGCAATGCTCATGAGTCTGTCACATGGAGCAGGGGAGCCAAACCTTGAACCCGCTACTGTCACCCCCATCTGCTGTTTTGACAGAAGGGCATTGCACCCCTTCAGCCCATATTGAATTTTCATGTGGGATTCGACACTGTCGATCACCCCTTACTTCTCAATACTCTTTTCTCCCTTGGATTCAAAGGTTCTGTCCTTAACTGGCTCTCCTCTTACCTCTCCCACCGTTCTTTCACCGTTTCTTGGGGCGGACAAACCTCTACAACTTTCATTCTCGATAACGGCGTTCCCCAAGGCTCTGTTGTTGGACCCTTCTTATTCTCTCTTTACACTTCACTCCTTGCCCCTATCATCTCCTCCTTCGGGATTTCTCATCATTTCTACGCTGATGACACCCAGCTGTTCCTCTCCTTTTCTTCCTTCACCTCTGACCTACATCTCAATCTCTCTTCCTGTTTTACTGCCATTAAAAACTGGATGTCATCTCACTACCTCTCTCTTAACACTGATAAGACTGAAGTTTTGTTCTTTCCTTCTAACACACTTCCTCTTCCATCTCCCACTCCTTCTATTCAATTTCCCCCTTCTAATCTTCGTATTTCCAACCATGCTCGTAATCTTGGCATTTACTTGGACTCTTCCCTCTCCTTTACTCATCATATCTCCCTCACCTCTCGGGCATGTCGCTACCATCTCTTTAACATCCGTAAAATCCGTCCTTCTCTCACCTTTCATGCTACTAAACTTTTAATTTCCTCCCTCATTTTTTCTCGCCTTTTCTATTGTTCTTCACTCTTCTTAGGTCTCCCTGCTTCCCATCTTACCCCCCTCAAATCCTTTTACCACTCCGCCATCCACACCCTCTGTCTTCTCTCCCCTCGTGACTCCATTTCCAACTCCCCTTCTCACTTAGGATGGCTTCCTTTCCACTCCCAACTTAAATGTCACTTCCTTTGTCTTGTCTTTAAATCTCTTCACGGCCTTGCTCCTCCTTACCTCTCCTCTCTTCTCTCATTCTAAACCCCCTCTCACTCTCTTCATTCCGCTGATCTCTTCTTACTCTCGGTCCCCCAAACCACTTGTGCCTCCTCTCGTTTCTGCTCTTTTCAGCTCCTTGCCCCCTTACACTGGAACTCCCTACCTTTTTCTATCCGCTCCTCCCTCAGCTATTGCTCCTTCCCCTCCCCATTGAAATCATTATTTCTTCATTCCCCTCCCTGACATCTTTCTCCATCTCACCCTTCTCTCCCTCCCTCTAGTACCCTTCTAATTGGTCTCTTTATCTTTCCCCTTCTCTTTTAAATTCTCCTTCCTCCTACTATTCACTTTACTCACTACTCTCTCTCCCTCTTCCCTCCTTCCCCTCTTCCTCTCCTTTCCCCTTTGCTTATGTAAATTGTTCTGCATGCCGATTTTCTGGTTTGATTCATGTTTACTGTTATTGCTTCTACTATTCCATGTTTAATGTGTTCTTGTTGTTAACTGTAAAGCGCCTTGGATTAAGGCGCTATATAAAACAATAAATACAAATACAAAATACAAATAGGTAATCATGTAAATGCTGTCTGCCATGTACAGACATGGCAGGCACATTGACGATTCGTTTTGTGGAGAAGTACAATTTTAACACAAACATCTGGTTCCCCCAGATATCTGGGTAATATTTACACAGAGTGACAAAAATAATTATTTTTGACAGAGAAGACTGCTTTGTGGGTCTACATGTAACACGTCCTCTCAATGCAACATGCAGGCAAAACGAAAATGAACTCCACTTAATGTACACTTACTATCTGGACTACACATATACCTTTTAAGGGGTGCACAAGTATATGAGGTCTGCATCAATATTGTACTAAATTATCTCTCTCTCTCCCTTTCTGTCCTTCTCTCTCTCCCTCTGACTGATTCTTGAGTAGGAGGTGGACGTGTGAAAATAGAGAGCGTGAAGTTGGATTTTAAAGAAAAAGCACAAGCAAAGATTGGGTCACTTGACAATGCCCACCATACACCTGGGGGGGGAAATATTAAGGTAAGATTTTCCCTCTGGATTAAAGTATGATTTGGAATATTATATAATCTCCATCTCTCTCCCTTCCCTTATCTCCCGTTTCCTTAATGTGACATCTGTTGCTCTGTTAACCATCGACATATCTACGCAGATCTTCTTCAAGAGGAGCAACCATGGTTGAAATGTTCCAGCATGTGGGGGCGGACAAACAGGGCAAGATGTACGTACGTTTTGACAATTGTATGGGGGCTGTATTTTTTTAGACAAAACAAAGGGGGTTCTGGGAGTCCCTCTACCAACACAAACACGGCCCAATGACCTGTTCTTGGGTGCATGGCGCCCGGTAAGTCTCAACCAAGTCTTCAGCTCACTGTCCCTTTCATAGAGGAGAAATATCCCTGCATACCAGTCTTGGTCCTGCCCAAGGGCAATCCAGCACCGAAATGCTAGGCAATTCTCCTGTGAGCAAGGGTACCAACAGCAACCCAGACACGTGTTTCGGCCTAGTTGGGCCTCATCAGTGAGGTGGAGCTGTACCTCTCTAAGAACAGTGAGCAAGGGGTCCACGTCTGGATTCCCCAGGTAACTTAGTGTGTAACCCAAAGTTACTTAACATGCAAAACGAAGGGGGTTCCGGGTGTCCCTCTACCAGCACAAACACGGCCCATTGATCTGTTCTTGGGTATATGGCCCCTGGGAGAGTCTCAACCAAGTCTTTAGCTCACTGTCCCTTTTGCAGAGGAGAAATATCCCTGCATATCAGTCTTTATCCTGCCCAAGGGCAGTCCAGCACCGAAATGCTAGGCAATTCTCCTCTGAACAAGAGTACAAACAGCAACCCCAGACACATGTTTCGGCCTAGTCAGGCCTCATCAGTGAGGAGGAGCTGTGCCTATCTAAGAACAGTGAGGAAAGGGTACGTCTGGATTCCCCCGGTAACTTAGGGTGAAACCCAAAGTTACTTAATATGCAAATCAAAGGGGGTCTGAGAGTCCCTCTATCAGCACAAACACAGCCCATTGACCTGTTCTTGGGTGGATGGCCCCCAGGAGAGTCTCAACCAAGTCTTTAGCTCACTGTCCCTTTCGCAGAGGATAAATATCCCTGCATATCAGTCTTTGTCCTGCCCAAGGGCAGTCCAGCACCAAAATACTAGGCAGTTCTCCTCTGAACAAGAGTACCAACAGCAACCCCAGGCACGTGTGTCGGCCTAGTCTGGCCTCATCAGTGAGGTGGAGCTGTGCCTCTCTAAAAACAGTGAGCAAGTGGTCCACGTTTGGATTCCCCTGGTGCAGAGTGAAACCCAAAGTTACTTAATATGCAAATCAAAGGGGTTCTGAGAGTCCCTCTATTGGCACAAACACAGCCCATTGACCTGTTCTTGCGTGGATGGCCCCCAGCAGAGTCTCAACCAAGTCTTTAGCTCACTGTCCATTTCACAGAGGAGAAATATCACTGCATATCAGTCTTTGTCCTGCCAAAGGGCAGTCCAGCAGCAATATTCTAGGCAATTCTCCTCTGAACAAGAGTACCAACAGCAACCCCAGGCACGTGTGTCGGCTTAGTCTGGCCTCATAAGTGAGGTGGAGCTGTGCCTCTCCAAGAACAGTGAGCAAGGGATCCACATCTGGATTCCCCTGGTAACTTGGAGTGCCTTGAAACACTTGCCTTGTGTATAGGCGCTTTACAAATAAACATTACCATACCAAACCCAAAGTTACTTAATATGCAAAACAAAGGGGGTTCTGGTAGTCCCTCTACTGGCACAAACACGGGCCATTGACCTGTTCTTGGGTGGATGGCCCCGGGAGAGTCTCAACCAAGTCTTTAGCTCACTGTCCCTTCCACAGAGGATAAATATGCATGCATATCAGTCTTTCTCCTGCCCAAGGGCAGTCCAGCACCAAAATGCTAGGCAATTCTCCTCTGAACAAGAGTACCAACAGCAACCCCAGACACGCGTTTCGGCCTTGTCGGGCCTCATCAGTGAGGTGGAGATGTGCCTCTCTAACAGCATTGAGCAAGGGGCCCAAATCTGGATTCCCCTGGTAACTTAGCGTGAAACCCAAAGTTACGTAATATGCAAATCAAAGGGGGTTGTGGGAGTCCCTCTACCAGCACGAACAAGGCCCATTGACCTGCTCTTAGGTGGGTGGCCCCAGGAGAGTCTCAACCAAGTCTTTTGCTCACTGTCCCTTTCCAGAGAAGAAATATCCCTGCATATCAGTCTTTGTCCTGCGCAAGGGCAGTCCAGCACAGAAAAGCTAGGCAATTCTCCTCTGAACAAGAGTACCAACAGCAACCCCAGACACGTGTTTCCGCCTAGTCGGGCCTCATCAGTGAGGTGGAGCGGTGCCTCTTTAAGAACAGTGCGCAAGGGGTCCACCTCTGTATTCCCCTGGTAACGTAGGGTGGAACCCAAAGTTACTTAATATGGAAAACAAGGGGGGTTCTGGGAGTCTTACTCTAAGTTATCAGGGTAATCCAGATGTGGAACCCTTGCTCACTGTTCTTAGAAGGCACAGGTCCACCTCACTGATAAGGCCCGACTAGGCTGAAACACATGCCTGACGTTGCTGTTGGTACTCTTTTTCAGAGGAGAATTGCCTAGCATTTCGGTGCTGGACTGCCCTTGGGCAGGGCAAAGACTGATATGCAGGGATATTTCTCCTCTGTGAAAGGGACAGTGAGCTAAAGACTTGGTTGAGACTCTCCTAGGGGCCATCCACCCAAGAACAAGTCAATGGGCCGTGTTTGTGCTGATAGAGGGACTCCCAGATCCCCCCTTGTTTTGCATATTAAGTAACTTTGGGCCTTACCCTAAGATACCAGCTCCACCTCACTGATGAGGCCAGACTAGACCAAAATATGTGTCTGGCGTTGCTGTTGGTACTCATGTTCAGAGTAGAATTGCCTAACAATGAGCCGAATACGACCGGCCCGTTGTTAGCTCCATGGTCCCCTCGCGGGACCCGTTCTGGATGCCTGGTAAAACCAGACGTCCACATCGGGTCCCGCAAGGGAACCTCGTAAAGTTGCGGAATGGGTTTAACGGCGCCGCCACCATTAGCGGAACCCGTTAACCCATTCCGCAATTGTTGTAATGAGGCCCCAGGACCCTGGATCCCCGCTCAGTATGCACACCTCCCCAGAGACTGATGATTCTGACCTTTGGCTGTCCTGCTGATCACCCATCCATCCCTCATGGGGCTGCACCCACTGGCCAGGTTAATGTCACACTCTTCTCTGGTTGCATTATGCTGAGTGGGGGCTTGATTGCTCAAAAGTGTTGTTAATGAGAAGTCTGGCCCTCATGTTCTGATCACTTTAGGCATAAAGATTAAATAGAACTGGCACCCTCCTTCTTCCCTTCCCTTATTTTATTTATTTTATTTATTTATTTGTAACGCGCCGAAGCTCGCAAGCATCAGGGCGCGACAAGGACACAAGGACGAAGAAGAACGGGACAACACATAGAGAGCATAGAGAGGGAGGAAGCAGAACGATGGCAACTAGAAGCGGTGTGGAGGTTGTCTAATTATATGAAGAGAAAGGTCTTCAATTGTTTCCTAAAGCGTTGGAGGTTGTTTTCCAATCTGAGGCTGCAAGGCAGTTTGTTCCAGTGGAAAGTCGCCAGGTTCGGAAAAGCTCGGCCGAGACCAGTGGCTTTACCTGGAGGGCTGGGATTGATCAATCCTTGTTTTGCAGATCTCAAGCTACGGCTCGGCTCATACCAGCTGAATTTATTCTTAAGGTATGCAGGTGCCGTGCCATATAGGCATCGGTGGGTTAGGATCAGTGATTTAAACTTGATCCGTTCCTTTACAGCCAACCAATGAAGATCTTTTCTGTCCTTGGTGATGTGTTCACGTTTGGATTTATTAGTGATGGACCTAACAGCATTATTCTGGATAATCTGACATTGTTTCAGGCAGTTGTTGCTGGCGCCGAGCATTAACGCGTTCCCATAATCTAAGCGGGATAGTATGGTGGCTCTCCCTATCGTGGTGCTGTTCTTGGTATTAAGAAAAGGTCTTATCTGACATAGAAGCCTTTGGTAGTATTGACAGTTTCGCTTTAAATAAGCGGTTTGGGCTTCTGCACCTAAGGAGGATTGTAAGTAAATACCTAGTGTTTTAACCTTATTAGATACCTTAATGGTAGAATCTTTTATGGTGAATGTGGAGTAATCCGAACCAAGATTGTTTAAGGCTTTAGAATTTAGAATTACATTATGTTGCCAACTTAACTTCTCGGTGTTGGTTCCTGCAGCAGTACCCCGACAGTGATATATGGTGTCATCAATGTGATCACCCTAACTGTAGAGTTCTAGACAATTGAAAGGGCAAAATTCTAGAGTTGCATACCAGTAATGTGGCACTGCAACTCTACATCTCTAACACTGTACTGCTAGGGTCCTATATCATGGACAGTGTTCTTCTGGGGCAGGTGCTCACTGCTAGGGTCCAATAGCATTGCTTGGAGGGAGCTCACACTTCTTCAGAATGCTGACAATACTACAACTCTAAGACGTAAACAAGGCAATGCTGTACATCTATGGCACTCAGAGAACACTGCTGGATACATCTCAATGAGCTGTGGTCCTGTAACCCTGTCAATCATGCCTATAGCAATGACATGCACTGTGGGAAGATGAGCCCGCAGCTAGTCTTACAGCACTGAAATGGGACTACGAAAACAATGCAGGAATATGGCTATGTTGAATTCAAGCAGCATTGGCAGCTGTCTTCTGGAGGTAGCTCACACTGCTGTAGTCCTGTAGCCTGATAGTTCAATTGTAGAGGAAACAACGCTACCAGGGTACTGACAGGGCACCGCTGGATGAAGAATACACTGCCGTAGCCTTACAGCAGTAACAAGGCACTGCTCGTTGAAGACCAAATTACTGGGACCCGCCCTCCATAGAGCACTGACAAAGTTCTTCTGGAGAAGGAACACAGTGCAGGAGTATTATAGCAATGACAGGCACTCCTGGAAGAGTTTCACACTAATGGAGCACAAGAGACCTGCCAGGGGACTGCTGGAGGAAGGGCACAATATTGTGGTTCTGTGGCCATGTCAGAGCACTGCTGCAGGAGGCTGCAGAGTCCTACATCATCTACAGGGCACTGCAGAGGCCCTATAACACTGGCTGAACATTGTTGTAGGGTGATCACATTTCTGGGGACCTTTTACCCAGCATGTATTCATTTAGGACTGCTGACATTTCTGGAGTCCTAAAGCATTGACAGTGTACATCCTGCTGAAGCGCACATGACTAGGGTCCTTTGGCACTGCTGATGGACACTGACAGACCTTGAGACCAAGAGAACTGGCAGGCACAGCTTAGGTTCTAAAGCACTGTCAGTGTACTGTAAGAATGCCACATTACTACAGCCCTATAGCACTGATAATATAGCACTGACATAGTTCTGTCTGTGTCTTTTAAATCTGACAGTGTACTTCTGAAGGCAGCTTAAACTGCTGGTATTCTGTAAGCCTGACACGGTATTGCTGGTATCCTGTTGGTCTGACAGGGCACTGCCGTAGGAAGCTCACACTTGTGTAGTTCACAGCACTAACTAAGCACTGCTGTGCAATGCTATCGCTGCTGTACAGTTGTATTTCTGAATACAATTTGTAGGTGTATTTGTAAGGGAGATGTATATGACATCTTACAGTAACTCTTCAGGAAGAATAAAAATCTACTATCAAACTACTATCAAACTACGCTTTCTTTGTAATTTTATCTATGTCATGTAATGCAATGTAAAGTGATCTTGTATAACACACCTACCATTGTGGTGTTTTTGCACAAGGCTCTGCAAGAAAAAAGGGGGTGGGTTGTTTGTTAGTGCGATTGAGGTGAGTCAGATGTGAATCCTGAGGTGTGGACATGTGCAGAGCAAAATTACCTAAGTCCTAGGTGTGGCGGTATGATTCTCAGAGATTTGTAGTGGTGAGATTTGGAGGAGGTGGTGGTTGTGCTGATGTGTGTGTGTGTATGTGTGTAAGTCAGTACTGTGAGAAGAATAAGTTACTTACCCGTGGTAACGTTCCAAGTCTGCTTGCAGCTTGCTTCGGAAACTTTTTTCATAGAGTTAAGCATTCTGTGGTGTGGAGTCATGGCCCTTGACTGCCTCCGTACTGTCCTCGGTTGTGACGTTTATGCTGGTATATGAAGCACGCAGTGACCGTTACTTCAGTTCTAATGTTGTCCCCTTATTCTGTGTGCCTTGCCATGGATGGAGACGTACTTGACGTTGCGAGAAACGAAGATGTAAAACATGGAAGTTCTTTGCAAGCAAGAGGGGAAGAATGGGAGAGTGATGAGGAATACATGGGAGGAACATCCAGTTGAAAGAACGTTACGACGGGTAAGTAACTTATTCTTCTAACGGATTGTGTCCTCCCATGTATTCCTCATCTTTGATACACTCCCATAGCAGTGTGTCTTTGTTATGGTGAAAAGCTTTGCCAAATTTGGCCTCCTCTCCTGATGTAGAAACTCGACAGTATAATTTTCTGAAAGTATGAAGGGACAACCAAGGTGCCGCTTGCAGATGTCCGGCACGGGCACCCCTCTTTCCAGAGCCGAAGAAGCCACCACTCCTCTAGTGGAATACGCCCTCATGCCTTCAGGTGAGTATTTTCCTGCTAGTGAGTAGCATTCAGTAATGCACATAACTATCCATCGGGAAATGGTTTGCTTTGTTACTGCCAAACCTAATCTCTGTCCTGCATAACCTACAAAGAGTTGGTCATCCTGACGAACATTAGCTGTTCGTGAAATGTAGTAACTTAACACCCTTCTAGGGTCTAGCCTATGAAGCTCTCTTCTTCCTTTGAAGGATGAGGCAGTGGGTAAATTGTTGGTAAATAATTTGTTGTGTTAGATGAAATTCCGACACCACTTTCAAAAGAAAGTCTTACTTACCTGTAACTGTATTTCTCCAGCATTGGTATCTTTCATAGATTCATATGCTTCAATATTCCTCGTCGTCAGACTGGGAATCCTCGGTGATAAAAATTAATTATTAAAATGTTTCAATATAGATCCCTTCTCCCCTAGAGAATGCATGGAGATACTCCATTGTGGCTTATGAGCCACTCCATTGTGTAGTCCCTCCACCTCACTTTGGTCCTTTATGGTCCCAACCTATGAGGTAGCAGGGCTTAAGCTCCTGCCCAGGCAGCCATCTTCAAATTTTGAACCGTAGGAACTACAGTATGATGGGTACTGAGCATAGGAGCAGCATCTCAGGGGAGGCGGGTGGGTGCATGTGAATCTATGAAAGATACCAATGCTGGAGAAATACAGTTACAAGTAAGTAACTAAGACTTCTCCAGCATTGGATCTTTCATAGATAGGCTGGTCCTACCTTATGCAAAGAGGTGGCGGAGTACTGCCTGTCCAACTGCAGATTCTTTGTTGGCATCTTCTGCTAGGCAGTAGTGCATAGCGAATGTGTGCAGAGTGCTCCAGGTAGCGGCTCTGCAGATGTACTTCAAGGGAACCCCTGCGTGAAACACTACTGATGCCACTCTTCCTTTGGTGGAGATGTGCTGAAGGTGGTTTGGAGAGGGGGTCGCCCTTCAATTGATGACAATGGGTAATGCATAATGAAACCCATCTTGCCAGACTTTGTTCGGAGATATGTTGTCCTTTCGTGCGGCCCGCGAAGGCAATGAACAGTCTGTTAGATAAGCAGAACTCCTTAGTTCTCTGCAAGTAGAATTCCAAAACCCTAGACACATCTAGGGAATGTAAAGACCTTTCCACCTCTGAGGTATGGTTCCGGAAGAAAGATGGTAGAACAATGCGCTCTGTGAGTGTCATTTCTGATAAGACCTTGGGCAGAAATTTTGGGTGTGTCCTCAAAATGCTGCAGTCTTGCTGAAACAAAGTAAAAGGAGGTTCTGAAGCAAGGCTTGTAATTCACTGATCCTCCTGGCCGAAGTCATGACTATCAGGAAAGCCGTTTTCCAAGATAAGAATTTTATTTCACATCTGTGAATGGGTTTGAAATGGGGTTCGATGAGAGCCGTTAGCACAGTATTCAGGCTCCAGGAAGGAACTGATGTGGACGTAGGAGGATATGTACACATCAACCCTTTCAGGAAGATCTTGATGGCCGGAAGAGAGAGTAATGACTGCACTTCTGGAGTCGTCGTGTATGCTGATATGGCCGACAGGTGAACCTTGATGGAGGATAGGGACAGACCTGCCTTAGCCAAATGTAATAAGTAAGGTAGTATCTGTTCTACCGAAGCTGTAAGTGGGTTAATCGTCAATGTTTCACACCACTTAGAAAAGTGGGTCCATTTCCACACTCAGGTGATCCTTGTTAAGGGGGCTCTAGAGGCCCTGATTATGTCCTAGCAGTCTGCCGGAAGGTTGAAGTTCATGAGTTTGCGCTGCTCAGGAACTAGGCTTTGAGGGAGAGGCTCGCTGGATTGTGGTGGAGGACTTTGTGGTTCTGCTGAGTCAAGAGGTATTGATGAGCCTGGAGGCGAATTGGAGGCCACCAGGATAGATATTGCAGAGTCGGGTACCAGATCTGTTGCGCCCAGTCCGGCGCTATTAGGATCATGGAGCAATCGTGTTCCTTCATTCTGCACAGAACTATGGCTATGAGTGGAATGGGGGAAAGGCATAAAGGAACTTCCCTGTCCAGTCCACCGAGAATGCATCTCCTGCTGATTGATGTTCCAGGTACCTTGAGGCAAATGCTTGACATTTCCTGTTGATCCTGGTGGCAAAAAGGTCAATCTGTGGCTAGCCCCATGCAGAGAAAATCTGTTGAACTTCCTTTTCGTCTAGCTCCCATTCGTGTGATGATGCGTACTCCCTGCTCAGTTTGTCCGCTAAGATATTGTCCACTCCCGGAAGATGTTCCGCCCTGATCTGGACTTTGTGGTGCAAGGCCCATGCCCATAGGCGTTGAGATTCCTGAGATAAGATCTCTGACTTCATGCCTCCTTGCTTGTTTGTGTAGTGCATGGAGGTTATATTGTCTGTCTGGATGGTTAAGACTTGACCCGCCACTACTGGAAGGAAAGCTTTTAGAGCCCATTGTATCGCCCTGAGCTATAGGATAATTGATGTGGAGCTGTGATTCTTGGTCTGACCAAGCCCCTTTTGTCTGAAGGCCCGCTAAGGGTGTCCCCATCCCGAAAGGGACACGTCTGTCCCAAAGAGAAGAGTGGATGTCGGTGCCTGGAATGGCATCCCTTGGAGCAGGTTCCCTGGAGTGTTCCACCATCGAAGTGCCTTGTGCACTGCCGTCGGGAACTGGGCCAAATTCTCCCATGAACCCTAGGCTTGTTTCCATTGATGGTCCAGGGCGTCCTGCATTGGTCGCATGCAAGGTCTGCAGTTTGGTATGAGAAATATACATGAGGACATCATGCCCAGGAGGGATTTGAAAGAGCGTACCATGGTCATCTCTTTTTCTAGGAACAATGTTGTCGAGCGAAGGATGGCTGTTACTCTGTCCGCTGATGGTCTTACCCTGGGAATGGTGTTGTCGAACTCGGCTCCCAGAAAAAGAACCCTCTTGCTGGGTACTGGGCAGGATTTTATGTTGTTTATCGAAAAACCTAAGCCTTTTAGGAGTTTTATCGTTTTCGACACTGCCAATTGAGCTTGACTGAGGGAGCTTGCCCTTTTCAACCAGTCGTCCAAATATGGAAAAGCCTTTGTTCCCAACCCTCTGAGGTTCGCTGCTACGGGTGCCAGACACTTGGTGAATACCCTTGGTGCTGATTTTAGCCCGAACTGGAGTACCCGGAATTGGAAATGTAGGTCTCCTATAGCGAACCTGAGGAACTGTCTGTGGGCAGGATGAATTGGAATGTGGAAGTATGCGTCTTCTAAGTCCAGAGTGGCTAGCAAGTAGTTTCTGTTCAGCCACGGTAAGACTCCTTGCAGGGATATCATTTTGAATTTGATGCGTTTGATGTATTTGTTGAGTGCCCTTAGGTCCAATATGGGCCTCCATTGACCGTTTTTCCTTTTGATTAGAAAGAAGCGGGAGTAGAAACCTTTTCCTTTCTGGAAATATGGAACTGGCTCTATAGCTGCTTTGTGCAGTAACTTTTGAACTTCTGCCATGACGTTCTGCAGCATGTGAACTTTGCGACGGGTGGGGGCAAGGGATGGAGGATGGTCTAGAAATTCTATGGTGTGTCCCCTGCGAACCACTTGTAATACCCACTTGTCCGATGTTATCGAATTCCAGCATTGAAAAAAGTGGCTTACCCTTCCCTCCACAGGTGTTTGGCATAGAGGGGGAAGAATCAAATGGTCAGTTCTGTTTGTTCTGGGTGTTTCCTTGGGAAGAGCCGCGCCTTCCTCTCTGGGAATACCTCTTTGTTGCCTTGGAATGTGTTACCTTGTGACCTTTGACCATAGGAGGAATGTGTATATCCTCTGTCTTTTGACGCTGCACCTTATATTTATCCTTAAAGGAACTGATGGCTCGAGCTGTATCTGTGTCCGTTTTAATTCCTTTAAGGTGGTCATCTATCTTTTTTCCAAATAAGTCTTGCCCATCGAAGGGCATGTCCAAAATTTGTGCCTGCACCTCAGGCCTGAAATTCGTGGCCTTCATCCATGCCTCTCTCCTTAACACTGTGCCGTGGGCCATTTGTCTGAAACCTGATTCAGACACATCGACAGCCGCATTGATCATGTGATCTTTAGTGGCTTCTCCGTCCGCAATGATGGACCTAGCTTCCTCCTGTAAATCTGCTGGTAGATGTTTGGTCAGCTTGAACATGCAAAGCCAAAGCTCGCGGTCAAACCTGGCTGTAATGGCTAATGCGCTGCCCGCTCTGATAGTGAGAGATGCTCTGGAAGACACCTTTCTACCCATGGCTTCCAGCTTACGACCTTCCTTGTCTGGCGGTGCTGACAGTGGTGATGATGGGTTGGCTAATTTCTTTCTAGCCGCTGCTGTGATGACTGAGTTTGGCTTCCGGCGCTGAGTCAGGTGCCTTGTACTTCTTTTCAGGTCTTGAAACTAAAGCAGGTGTGGATAAGGGTGTGGCCAGTATCTTCGACCCAGACTCCCATATGGTGTTGAGAAGAGGAAAGGTGGTAACCGTTTTTCTGCGTTTGTCCCTGTGCTCATAGAGCACCGACTACTTTTCTTCCGAAAAAAACTTGTATTTTGAACAAGTCCGCAGCTTTACCAATTATAATATGAAAAGATACCAAATCGTCTGGAGGTGATGCATCACCTGGTGAGTCCTTCGTCCTGGGTTTCTCAACAATATAATCATCCCATTCACTGGGAGCACCCGGTTCCTGCGTAATCTCTCCTTCCGAATCTGAAAAATCCCTGAATGGGTCCTCTTGCCAATTAGATACTGACACATATGAAGGTACCGTAGTTGGGTCTCGAACTGGTGATCGAGAGCTATGAGGTGATGCTGGAGAGGGGACTCTTGTCGGCGAAGCACTGAGTGTTCTGCTCCTGGATCTACGTGGAGGCTCAGGTGACCATGCTCTTTTCTGCGGTCTACTCCTGGAAGGGAAGTGTCTGGGTGTGCTATGCTGAGGTGAAGCATCCCTCAGGGGGGTTTCCTTAGGTACAGAAGACCTATTTTGTAGCTCTTGGCTCCTGTTAAACTCCTCGATGATTCTTTGCATCGATGCCATGAGCACCGGGTCATAAGGATCAGCCATGTCCTCTGAATCCGGTTGCCAAGGAGGGCTGTTTTCCTTATGAATGAGGAAAGGTTGCTCACCAGGCATTTCCATGTCCGAGAACTCATCCTGAAGAATGACGTCAGGAAGTTCTGTCATCTCTTTTAAAGGGGACAGTTGTGCTCCAACTGGCTCAGGTGTGACTGGAATTGGAGACGCTGGTCCCAAAGACTTGTGAAGACTGCTCACATTGGATGGTTTATCCGTGATGTCAGCGAATGGTGTTGTGGGTTCTATTTCTTCAAAAGATAACGAATTTTTTGGAATCATCGACAGTACTTTCGCCTACGGTGGTTTCGCTGACGATGGCTTCGTGGACGAGAGTTTCGTGGACGAGAGCTTCGACAACGAGTGATGTGCTTCCTTCAACGACGACTGCTTCGTGGACGATGACTTCGTCGATAAGGATTTTGTCGTGGACGATGAGGTTTGGAGTGTTGTCGTCATTGACGGTGCATCCCTCGACGGCTTGGTCGACGGTGCGTCCCTGACTTTGCTGCCGCTCGTGGACGGCTTCTCCGTGGACGGCTGCCCCTTCCCCCTGTTTTTTTTAAAACGCCTCCTTACCTTTTGAGGTGATTTTTTCTTCAGGATGACGTGTTTTGTGGTGGCCTGGGTCCAAGAGAGGCATAGAAGA
This sequence comes from Ambystoma mexicanum, assembly GCF_040938575.1. Classification (NCBI taxonomy): domain Eukaryota; kingdom Metazoa; phylum Chordata; class Amphibia; order Caudata; family Ambystomatidae; genus Ambystoma; species Ambystoma mexicanum. The sequence continues at coordinate 833,453,927 of NC_090931.1, forward strand.
AGTGGCTTCCACCTATCTTTTAGCCTTATGAGAGGGAGAGGAACTCCTTTCCACTGAAGAGGCCCTTCTCTTAGAAGTTTGTCTCTCAGATGGTTTGGTAGACAATACAGGAGCTGTTTTGGTAGACTCCTCATCAGAGGACAGACCCTTGGCTTCTAGCTGTAACAGAGGTCTCCTGTGTCTGTCCTGCAGGGTTTTGGTGGAGAAAGTCCTGCAAATGTCACATTTGTTGATATCATGTGGATATAAGCAGTAAATAAAGTGGTCATGTGGATCCTTCATGTAGACCAGTTTCTTTCTGCACCTCATGCATTCCCTGAACAGGGAAGGCTTCTTGGCAGGCTGAAGCTCAGCCATGCTGAGGAGAACTTTCACTCGATGAAAAAGTACCAACAAAAACGTTTCTCAGAGTTCAAAGACTCAGAATAGCAAGGCCCTAAGGACGGGAAAACAGTAGAATATATTAGGAAATATATACTACACACAAAAGGTGAAAAGAATTTCAAAAGCTCAGAGAGATGGAGGATTCCTTCTGTCTGATAGACTGCGGTGAAAAATCTGAAGATGGCTGCCTGGGGCGGAGCTTAAGCCCTGCCACCTCATTGGTTGGGGCCATAAAGGACCAAAGTGAGGTGGAGGGACTACACAATGGAGTGGCTCATAAGCCACAATGGAGTATCTACATGCATTCTCTAGGGGAGAACGGATGTATATTGAAAAAAGTTTAATAATTCATTTTTATCATACAGGATTCCCAGTCTGACGACAGGGAACATTCAAGCATGTGAATCTATGAAAGATTCAATGCTGGAGAAAGATGAACATAATCTTAACACTACCTTGTCCTTAAAGAATGATGTAAAAGGTGGTTTTGAACACAAGGCCTGCAGTTCGCTTACCTTGCAGGCAGACGTAATAGCTAACAAGAATGCAATCTGAAGCGTAAGAATTCTCAAAGGACACGAGTGTAATGGCTCGAAAGGTGCCCCGAAGAGGCAAGTTAACACTAAGTTCAAGTCCCATGTTGATACAATAATAGGAATAGGTGGAAACAAATGTCAGCACTTTAAAGTATATCCCTCATCAGGAGATCTCTTAAAAATTGAAAGTGCTGCTAGGTAGCCTTTGGCTGTAGTCACTTGTAACCCTGAATGGGTCAAATGGAGCAAAAATGAAAGAACAGTCAGATGTTTGCATGTGAAAGGATCAACTTTCTTTTCCCTGGACCAGCTGCAAAACTTGTTCCAACAGCAGCAATAGGGATTTAGTTGCTGGTCTTCTAGCCGAAAGCAACACCTCCATCACGTCTTCTGGAAGGTCCCAATCCCTATATCTCACCCTCTCAGACACCAGGCAAGAAGATTGAGAGTTCTGATCTCTGGGTGAAGAATGCAACCTCCCTCTTGCAAGAGTAGGTCCTCCTTTGGGGAAAACGAATTGGAGGGCAGATGACCATTTCCAAAAGGTCTGGGTACCCCGTTCGCCTTGCCCAATCCAGAGCAGTGAGGAGCATGGTTTTCCCGAACTTCCTCAACCTCCTGATCACATGAGGAATGACGGGGACTGGAGGAAACAGGTACAGGATTGGAAACTCCCAGTCCACTAAGAACACATCCTCTAGAGCTCCTTTTCAGGGAAATTCCCTAGAGAAAAACTGCTCACACTTACTGTTGACGCTGGTCACAAACAGATCCTCTTGAGGGGTTCCCCAAAGGATGAAGATCTCCAAAATGGCTTCCTGAGTTAACTCCCACTTGTAGGAGATCGTGCTCTGCCTGCTCAAAGCGTCTGCCACCATTTTTCTTCTCTGGATAGATGAACTGCCAGAAGAGAGATGCCTTCTCTTAGTGCCCAGAACCAGAGCTGCATTGCCTCTCTGCACAGGGGCAATTACCTAAAGCCCCCTCTCTTGTTGAAGTAGTGCATGTCCAGTGTGTTGTCTGACATTATCAGGACACTTTTGCCCTGTATGGAAGGCAGGAAGGCCATCAGCGCCAGCCTGATTACCCTCAGCTCCAAAGGGTTGATATGGAGTCTGGACTCCGACTGAGACCGGTGTCCGCTGACTGAAAGTTCCTTCATGTGTGCTCCCCATCCTGTCAGGGAGGTGTCTGTCCTCTCCGGCAATGGTTGCCGAAAGGGTTCTCCTCTCATTATATTCTCTCAGCAGGCCCACGAAGATTCTGGACAACCTTTGTCAGACCTGGATAAAGTCTGTCATTCTGCCGGGGGAATTGAGACCACTGGGATCTGAGAGCCCACTGAAGGGATCTCATTCTCAGACTGACTTCTGGCACTAGAGAAATGCAGGATGCCATGATGCCGAGCAACCTTAGGAAGTCGAAGGCTGGGAGATGTTGGGCACTCTGCCATTTTTCAACCACCTGCGAGAGATGTTGAGCCATCAACTCTGGTGGCAAGGCTTTTCCCGTGCTTCTGATGTATGGGCACATGAAAGTAAGCATCCTGAAGGTCCAATGACACTAACCAATGCTGGAGTCGAAGGGCCTGAAGGATTTGTCAAAGAGTTACCATCTTGAATGTGTCCTTCATGAGCAACTTGTTTAAGCATCTGAAGTCCAAGATGGGTCGCACTCCTCCATCCTTCTTGGGAATTAGGAAATAGGCAGAGTACCAACCCTTGTCTCTCTCCGCTGCAGGTTCCAGTTCTATTGTACCTTTCTCCAACAGGATGAGAATTTCCTGTTGGAGGAGCGGATCTGATCAAATGAAGATCCGACTCTTGGGATGGGGGGGCAATCCGGGGGTTTCTTTAAGAATTGGAGGCAGTAACTGTAGACTACTGGTTGTAGCACCTAGACATCCAAAGTTATGCAGCATCACCTCTGGAGATGTTGTGACAGTCTACCTCCTACCACTTATTTGTGAGTGAGCGAGTCAAAGGGATTTTACTGCTCCAGTTGCAGCGGAGTACAATTCAGTGGGTGTTGCGCACAGAGTTCTACCCCTCTGCCTCTGGATTCACATGGTGCCCTTCTCTGACCCCTCTAAGAGTACTGACCTCGTCCCCTTGAAATGGAAGAGTAGAAGTGAAAAGGATGTCCTTTCCACCCTTGTCCTGAAGGTTGTAACGGTTGCCTAGAGATTTAGCAGCTGCTCTTGAAGCTTGCAGCTAAGGGCATGTCCAGCAAATGAGCTTGGACATCTGGCGTAAAACCTGATCTCCTGAGCCATGCTAGTCGTCTTGAAACTGTACTGGCAGCCATCGCCCTGCTTACCGAGTCAACCATATCCAGACTTGACTGCAACAATTGCCTCATGGCATCCTTTCCATCCTGAATTAGATTTTAAAATCCATCCTTTTCCTTGTCCTTTGATATATGATCTGGTGCCAGGGCAGCCACTACCCGAAATGTATGCGTATATTTCGCTACAGCACTGGTGGCATTGCCAGATTTTAGTGCCATACTACCTGCAATGAACATTCTCTTCCTTATAGCATCAACCTTTCTATCGTCCTTGTCAGCAGAAGTGGAAGGATAAGCTGACGCTCTAGAAGATGCTGTCGCAGCCTGAACCACTAGACTTTTCGGTGTAGGATGCCTGTTGAGGAAGGGAGGATCTATAGATTCCCGGGCTTTTGGGCATGTGGGAAGGAGACGCATCAGACTCTCTGCTGGTCTTTCAAGATGGGGAGGGGTGGCTAGATTTCTTCGGCTCCTTGAGAGGGGCACTCGGAGGAGCCACATTCTTAAAAATGTTGAGCATTTTTAGACAGAAATCTTCCCGTTCTGCAGGAGTCGAACACTTTTTTGGAAAGGGGAACCTGTCGGGAGAGGAGGAAGAAGTCGATGAGGACCTATGGTGTTGCGTCTTACTTTTTTTGTGAGAGGATAACGACGAGCGTTGTGTCCTCGATGTTGAGTGCTTCTGATACCTAGAGCTCTTTTTCTCAGGGGATGCGTGCCTCGAGTAGGAGGAAGATTTTCTTTTTGATGGGGTAATGGAGGAGGATTTGGTAGAGGGCTTACCTGCCTCGAGCTTCCCCTTCCTTTCCGGTAAGCCCTTGAACGTCATCAGCTGGCATAAGCCACAATCATCGACCTTGTGGCCTACCCCCAGACACCACAGGCATACACTGTGCGGGTCTGTGATGGACATTTTTGCCCCACAGTCAGCACAGCTCTTAAAACCCAGTCTTCGGTGTTGAGGACATGCCAAATAGATGACGAATCAACTGCTGAAGTAATACAAATTTAGAAATTTTGTGGTGGCAATGTCGCTCCGAAGCAGCCTAGCATGCGTAAAAAACTGAACTGAGGTAACAGTCACTGTGTGTGCTTCATATACCAGTGTCGACATCGCGGCTGAGGACAGTACAGAGGCTGTCAAGGCCCTTGACTCGATGCTGCACAACGCTCAACACTATGAAAAGAAATTCTGAAGCAAGCTGCAAGCAGACTTGGATGTATCAAAGATGAGTAAAATGTGTGTGGACACAATCCATTCGAATTAGTTGGACGCTGGCATGGGAGGATCTGGTAGAACAAAAGATGTGAGCAGTGCCATTGCTCTGTTAATACTGGATTATCTAGGTAGATTGCTGTTGTGTGCAAGGGTTGAGAGTGGGAGTGTAAGATGGTAAGGGATGGAGACATGAGTCTGTTAGTGGGTGGGGTAGGTGAGGGGGGTGATGGGATTAAACTGCATGGAAATTCCATTGAGGTGTTGGCTATCAGGATGAAGAGTTCTAAACATTCCCGTTCCGTCTAATGCATGGGGCAGGGAGACTGACCCGACTGAGTCTGATCTCCTGAATTTTATGATTGAGATGTTGTGCTTGGGCATGTGGCATGTTGGTCAGAGTTAACATAGACGATCCCATTTCTGTTGTGTCCTGGTTGGTGGGTGAGTTCTTCTGGTTGTTCTTCGCATCTTGCCATCTTTGGGGCCATGTATATGCTGTTTATTAGCAATGTAAAAAAGGTCTGAGTCATATGGACATACAACAGTTTGTCCATATCTCTCAGGTTAAAGGTTGCCAATGTCTCAGAGACTGGCATGTCTGTTACTTTGAGGGTGGTCAGGGTTCCGTGATTTGGACCAACCTTTACGGGTACCATTTTGTTGTGTCATTCGAACAGCAAGTTATTCCCATGTTTTCTAATGACTAAGGGGGGGTTCCTCTGTGCACAGGTGTCTCGGGATATAGTTCCAGAGCTTAGTTAAGACAAAAGAGCAGAACGATCCTCTAAGGGATTTCTGATTGAAAATTGGCATTGTTACTAAGTCTGCATTACTGAATCAGAGTGCTCTACCTGGCTTGTAGTAGATGGATTTCCTCACATTGGATTCGGGGTCCATATTTGAGAAGGCACGAAGGGCAATACAAAAGGTTTTGAATTGTATCCTACATTTTGGAAGCTAGTGTAATTGTAATGGGTTATTTATAACACGCTTAATACCCAGAGGTTTCTAAGCACGGACCCGATGATCGCACCTGTGTTGCTCTGGACTGTCTTGCTTCCAGGACGAGCGCGTTTCCCCTGAGCTATCCTCCTGAGCCAAAGTGGAGTGCTTGGAGGGCTGGGGTGATGTGTTTGTAACTGTGGAATCTCAGAAGGAGTCTAGTTGGTGCATTTCGGACTCTGTCTCTTTGTAGTATGTTCAGTGGCTAATCATGGAGCTCCATGTAGAGGATGTTCGTGTCACATAGCCTGGACAGTGCAAGTGCAATGACTGCAATGGTCATAGTATAGGATGGTTCACCGAAAGTTCAGAGTTGAAAAAAGCAGCTTCTTACAATGACTTTTACCTGCTGTTTGAGACTGAGCCTGAGATTATTGTCCCTGGGCAGGTTCACTTTTCTTCAGACCAAGGGTTAGTGTTGGGGTTGGAGGTTGTGGTGTCGCAAATCATCAGTTTAGTTTTGGTTAGGTTAAGTTTCAGTCCATTTGTCATAATCCACGAGTCGATATGCACAAGCATATGTTGTTACTTTTAAGTTCGTGGATGAGTTGGCTATCGTTTGGATAATTGACATGTGACACCTGAGTTATTAAGGAGCTCCAAGTGGGGGATAGTGTAGATATTGAGAAGAAGGGGAGAAAGGCTGGATCCTTGGTGTACTCATAGGTGATAATGCAGGGACGATACTGGAAACCTTTTATCGTCAGTGTACCATGTCTGTGGTTTCTGTCCTTTCGGGGAGGAACAATGTGATCAAGCATAATGAGACTCCTTTTAACATGATCTGCTCCAGTCTTCTTATTAGAATTGTGTGGCTGCGAGTGTCAAAAGCACCAGAAATATCTAGTAGGATAAGTGCACATGGTGTGCTTGCATTAGTGTTGTTTTTCAGCATGCCCCAAAAAGTGTGTAGATTCCAGCCCCCAAGTCCATGCTGTGACTCGTGAGGGAGGCCAGTCCTACCACTAATCATTCTAAGGAAAACCCTGTTCATTAGCTTTACAATGATATTAATATTCCTTTTGTGTTACACTTTTCTCATGTGACACACAATACCTGCAATGATCTCATTCTCATCTTCAGTTTTACATTAACACCCGTGGCAGGGTGCGCAGCCAATCAGGTTCCGTGGATCGTGGGCTGAAACCTCTAATCTCAGCCCGCATTCCACAGAACCCGCCGGCTGCCTCCCGCTGCCCCGCAGCGCCATCTTCCCTCCCCTCCTGGCGCCCTGTTTCTCTATTTCTTGTGTTTTTTACTATTTCCCAACCCCCTCCCCTGCCCACTTACCTGAGTGTTGCGGTGGCGGGTCTCGCCTCCTGACCGCCTCTCACTTTTCCAGGCCACCATGGGAATGGAAGAGGGGCTCCGTATGGCAGCCATCTCAGCAAAGGATTTTCATTTGTGAGTCCCGTTCAATGAATGAAAATCCTTTTTTTTAACACCCCAGGTTACCGCTTTTTTCACCTCGTTCCAAGGACTGGAACAAGCGGTAACGTCCCGGTGCCCTTGTTATAGGCCTGAGCGGCTGCCGGGCTGTTAACTCCCATCCCAGCCTAAGGAATGGGGTGATAACACCATATCATGTAACTTCAAGATTTCATAATCAGAATCTTAATACAACAACCCACTGTTCTTAAAGAACTACTTGAAAAGTCGACCTTAATATCATCAGCTACACGCAGAAAGCGCAGGCAACCATTATTAGAGAAATAGACATAAGAGCTTGTGGTCAGTACATACAAACCTGATCATGTAATGAGTGATATGAAAAAAATCGCTTGCACAAAAGGTGAACAGTGTACTGCTTTTTTGTATGTCAAACAGGCAAACATAAGTGAGAAGGAAAAGGGGTTTACTTTATATTCAGATACATGTGTGGTACTTTGAAAAAAGGCACATATTGTGCAACAAAGCTGTGTGTTGCAATTGATTTTGGATTTTTTGGCCATATGTGTGCCTAACAGAGGTAATGACAAAAATAACAATACTCATTCAGCAGTACTTGTCAAAAAAAATGGTCCTCACCACATCAAACCCACAAGCAGTGCTGAGGCTGCTGTAGCACTTCATTAATAAGTGCAGTGCTCTAAACAGGGGTGGACTGGCCAATAGGGAACTCTGGAAATTTCCCGGTAGGCCTCGGCACCCTGGGCCTCTTTTGTGTGGTATTTCCAAATTTCCCCATAGGAAAATATTTGGGCTTGGTGAAAATGTATAATATGGGGCCACTTTGAATATTATTTCCAGTGCCTCTTTTGGGTTCCAGTCCACTACTGGCTCTAAACAACTGGATGCATTAAAAAGGTAATTGCTGGGCTAGCGCAAGGCAATGTTGGTGGTAACAAGAATCTTTGACGCTGCAAGGGATGACGGAAAGGTTAAAAATCATTGGGGCGGACAAAGGACACAATTAAAAATATATATGTGGGAACGTCCCTCTTAACTCTCAGGTGGTAGCTCCTATCACTTCATCTATGACCTGCTAAAAAACACAAAAGAAACCTCAGCACTCATCTGCCTCGACTTTCGCCTCTGAAGTACATCTGTGACACACATACCGTTTAGCATCTAATTTTCACATTGACCCTGCCTGTTATGTGTACACTCTGAAGCAACGGGCGGCAAATGTCCATACGGATCGGGTGCTGCTGATATACTTCCCATGGGTAGACGTTTAGGGTTCAAAGGAGCGAGTGCATGTGTCTTGCAACTCGCTTGTTACCGTACCCAGAGCCCTGCCCCATGCCACTTACCCGCTTCCCTCCTTACTAACTGGTGCTCCCTGTGCCATATTTATTTATTGGTTATTTATAATGCGCACTATACAGCACAATTTGTGTTCCAAGGCGCATCAAGGCAAGGGGGGAGGGATGAGGAAGATGGTATAAAACTAAAACAACGCCCATAAAAGATCTTGAAACATTCGGAACGTGCATGTGCTATAGTATGAGAGCAGGAAGTGAAGTAGGGGTAAGGGGAAGAAACAAACAAAAAACGTTCTGACTAGGTTGTGAATCTATTTAGACGTGAGACTATTTAGAGTGGACAAGTGCTAAACATGAAAGGGAGAGGGTGAGGGGTACAATAAATGCAAAAAACAAGTTAAAGTGGGGGACAAGTAGGTAAACTGCCTTAAGGAAAACCAGACATGCAATCATGACACGCAGGTAAGGTTGATTGCAGACAGGAAAAGCCTCCCCTAACGGAACGAGGGGCTACATCAGGTATGCAGGTAGGCAAATAACTAAGAAACGACTTTCTATGGGTGCAAAAGTTGGAACGCCTCAACCAAGGGGCTGTACAATAGCAGGTACAGATAGGTAAGGTGCAGAACTTGGACTGCCAATCTCAAGCAAGGGGGCTACACCAACTACGCAGTTACAGTTAGGTTGTACAGGGCTGAGCGTGTCACGGGGGTGCCGGGTACCTTAGAAAGAGAAAGTGCAGGTCCGAGAGTAACGATCAGTGATAGTGGCGGGGAGAGGAGACAGAGGGGGGAATTGGAGTTGGGAAGCCAAACAGGGTGTAAGTGAGGGCAGAAGCCGGAAGAGGCATATGCAAGGAGATGACAACACAGGGAGCACAATTTTCATGCACAGCCACAGTGGAGCAGGGGGCAGGAACAAAGAGCACACGAGGTGGGCAGAAATCGAAAAGGAGAGAGGCGATGTAAGTAAGAGAGACGCAACTCGTAGGTGCACAGACAGGACAACAGGATCACAGCAATGGGGATAAACAGAGCGCACAAACAGGTGACAGGGAAAAGTCGGAGGGAGACATACCAAATCGTGCACATTGTTAAGACTATTAGGGGACCATGATGAAAGCGTGATGAACAATGGTGATGGACAGCATAGAGTGGCGTGGCACATTTAAAACAGCATTTACAGGAGGGGAACCATAGCAAGGTAGTGGAAGGCATAGGGTGGAGGGAGCAGAGGAATGCAATTAAGAGTACTGCCGCACCAAGAACATCAGTGCTCAAAAGCTGGTCAGGCCATGAGGGAGGGTACAAGCCAATGATTTTACAGTGCAGTCAAACAGAGTCATGTGCCGTCTAACACAATTACATGAGTATGAAGCAATGCAGCACGGAATGTGAGAAGGTGGTCTGATTGGCAAAGGGGCATCATAAAAAGAACAAAGTATGGCGCAGCTACTAGGTGGTGGAGTCGGCGGCGTGAAGGCACAGAAGTCAAGGTAATGTGAGGGCAGTGCAAAGAATCACTGCACTCTTCAGCAGGGCAATTAGTCTGGAAGGGCAAAACTCAAGAAGAAGGGGGGTTGCATTAGGTGGAACGAAGTAATCCAATGAAAATAACAGTAGTCAGCCAACGGTTACCCGAATTACACTTTTAAGGATAGTACACCGAAGTAGTCCGTAACTATGAGCTTGGATTAGGCTTCTAGATGTAGGGACTGTGGACGGCACACCAGCCACACAGGCCAGACAGTATCAAAGGCCTTGTTGTGGGCCTTAGTGGGGAGCCAGCTTTGCCTGCCGGCTCACCCGGATTGGCCACAAAGAAAGAATAGATGGCCAATCTGCCTCCAGGAAAAGGAAAGGTGAAGCAGCCTAGCGAAGCTGCATTTTGGTGGTAATGGCGGCGGCCATGATGGGATGACCCAGAGTCATGGACCATCATCCCACACCCTGGCAGGGCATAGCTTCCCGCATCAGGAGGGTCACTCATGCAGAGGGCTTGCAGGCTGTGGGCAACCGGCATGGTGAACAGTGATGAAGTGCCCACGGAGCCCACCGCCTGCATCCTTCTTCCCTCAGCCAGACCCACTTTCCTACTTACCAGTCAGCGCTTCCCGCCCCACAGACCGTCTTTGCACTACTTACCTCCTGGTGCCTCCCCAAGTTGTTCTTCCCCTTTCCTGCCTTACTTTGGAACTCTGTTAATTTAATACTTACCTGTGACTCTCTGTAACACGTGTGGCACGGTAGCCACGCTTCTAACATACAAGGTCGATGATGCTGATGGACTTGGCGCACCCTATGTGCATTTTTATTAGAAGTAGAACTACGAGGTGTTTACAATTATATAAATAAATACTGCGTTTTAAAACCAAATTCAGCAATTTGGCCTGTGTAACACACCCACAGCATTCTAACATTTGAACTGAATGGGTTCAGCGATGAGGGAACGACAGCCCTCCTCCTCTTGCTAGACATATCAGCAGCCTTTCACTTGGTGGATCACAAAATCCTCTGCCAACACCTCTTTGCCGCTGCAAACGTCTCCCAAGAAGCCACAACCTGGGTAGCCTCCTTCCTTGAAGGTAGGTCTATGAGAGTCTTCTCAGAAGTGGCTAGTGCTCCCCCTACGTGCATTTCCTGTGGTGTTCCACAAGGGTCCTGTGTCTCCCTGACCTTCTATAATATATTTACCAAGCCTCTCTTCAACCTCTTGGATGACATCATCATAGCCTACATCAACTATCCTGATGATACCCAAATCCCCCTCCCCTTTTCAGGACAGTACGGCCAAAACACAGACGCGATTAACAAAATATACCTGACCATCCAGGCTTGGCCATGAACCAGCTATATTTGAATGACGAAAACATTGAGTACCTGGTACTAGGTTTACCAGCTGTGCTAAGGAAGCTCTCCCCTGAATATTCCCCCTTCACAATTGATGGGATAAATATCCCTTTCTCAGCTTCAGTTCAAACCCTGGGCCCATACTCAAACCCAACAAACCCGCAGATTTTGCCCGACAACATGCAAGAAACCCTTGGGGTCCCCATACTCAAACCCAAAAAACCCACGGACGAGTGTGGCTCATACCGCCCCCCTAGCAATGCTAAACTGATGTCAAAATTCTTACCACAATACTGGCTAAGAGGCTGTCAAGAATTATAGGCGAAATAGTGCACACTGATCAAAATGGTTTTATACCGGGCCGTAACACCACTCTGAACCTACACAGGTTACAGCACAATGTAGACCAGACCAATCAAAAAGAGGGCTTGTATGCATTATTGTCCTTAGATGCCATTAAGGCGTTTGATTCCATTTATTGGGAATGGTTGGTGGTGGTCCTCAGACGGTTCGGCTTCGTACAAAGGTTCATTAGATGGGTGAGGGTGCTCTATACTAAGCCAAGGGCGAGGGTGAAAACCGGGAGGGAAAACCAGGATATGTGTCTCTGCAGCGTAGGACATAGGCAGGGGAACCAGACAGGGCTACCCACTGCGGCCCATGCTGTATATATTGGGGCTAGAACCCATCGGTATCTTCTTCAGAAAACAATTTTTCAATGCAGGCATAAGGGTAGGGGGGCTGGACCATGTAATCTCCCTAAAAGCGGACGATGTCCTCCTATATATTAGGGACCCACATATGAATGTACCAACCATACTAGAGATACTAGACAACTACTCCAAAGTCTCTGGGATACAGTTCAGCAGGGAAAAATCCTGCCTGTTCCCTCTAGCCGACCTGAGGGGCAGGAACGTAGATTACCTCCCCTCGCTGGGGATACGGTGGCAAACAAGCTAATTTCGGTACCTTGGGATCAACATTATGCACACCCCTGCACTGATGCACAAGCACAATACCAAGGCGGCGTTCCCTGCTCTCCGCAAATCGATGGGCTTTTGGACTAAGCTCCCCCTGTCCATGATGGGCAGACCATCTATTATCAAAATGATTGTCCTCCCTAGATTTCTATACGGGTTTCAAAATGTGCACTATTACATCAAAGTCCCCTTTTTTCGCTTGCTTGACACGCTGCTTCGGGAATTCTTATGGGGGAAAAACAGACACAGGTTGGCATACTCCACATTGGCCCTCCCATATAGACAAGGGGGAATACAACTCCCGAACATGGAGAAATATTACTTAGCGGCACAGCTTAGCTTCATAACCAAGTGGCTAGCGGACGACACAACGTCCGAAACAACCTTACTGCGCCAAATGGTTTCCCCAATACAAATGAAGGAACTTATCTGGGCACCCCAACAACTCCTGAGGGAGGAGCCCTTACTAGTCGAATTGGGTGGGAAAATATGGCACAGGTCCAAAACATTACTACGGGCGGAACAGCCATACTCGCTGGAAATCCCACTGATAGCAGACCTATGCAACTCCAGCGCAGATCTGAGGAACATCAGACTCTGGGAAAGAAGTGGAGTTTACGCTTGGGGTGACCTTTACGAGGAGGGCACCTATCAAGAGTTCACCTCACTACAGGAGAAAGATGGCATGCCTAGTGGCCAGTTGTTATGGTATCAAAGAACCTGCAAGATAGCACGAACTAAGTGGGAATCGTGGCCTGAGGAACCAGAGACAGACCCCCTTGTGACACTGTTATACAATCTTGGGGAAGGAGGGAGACCGATATCTCAAATATATGGCCAACTAAGGGACATCCCGAACCCCCGCAGCGCTACACTAAGGACGAAGTGGGAGGAAGACTTGGGGACTGCGGTAACTGACAAAGAATGGGACAGGGCGCTCCCTTACCCCAAAGAAGTATCTAGGAATTCCAGGTTCCGCCTCATACAGCTAAACATTCTATACCGCACGTACTAACCCCAGACAAGATAGCAAAGTTTAACCCGCAGACACCACCCAACTGCGTCTGGAGCAATTTCCACATGCTGTGGAGATGTACAAAAATGCAGAAACTCTGGGCGAAAGTGGAGCGAGCCTGCAAAAGGGCATGACACGATACAAATGGTCCACTAGCGAATGTCCGCTGGTAACATACCCCAGGCTAGCCAAATCCAAACATACAATGAAACTCATGGACATGGCCTTCATACTAACCAAGAGAACAATCGCAATGGCCTGGAAAAGACCCGCCGGCCCACAATACACCACATGGCACGGAGAGCTGGAACGATGGGTAGATGCGGAAACCAAAGCCTGGGAAGACAGCGTCGCTAGATCGGCAGATGGCACAAGACAGGCACTAGATGCCTGGAAAGAACTGATATGGAGCATGTTTCACCCTTCAGATGACATGCCCCCATGAACGCTTCCGCACGAAGGCCACAGAGATCCGACACCTATGATGGCACGTAAGACAGAACAATTACGGACAACGAGCGGGGCCCCCCCTCCTACTTCCCCACCCCCCGCCCCGTTCCCTGAACAGTCCCCCCAAATTGGAACCTAGCACACTGGAACACATTGTCAACAAAGGGAGACAGTTAATGTAGTTAATGTTCTTTTAATTTTTTTCTTGTTTCATTGTTCTTCCTTCTCTGAGCTGCTTTCTTCTTTTCTCTCTTTTTCTTCTTTCTCTCATGAATACACCAATGAAACTGTTATGTAACTATGAAAATGCCAATAAAGAAATTTAAAAATAAATTCAGTTCAAACCCTGGGAGTGTACCGAGATGCCACACTCTCCATCACAAGACAGGTCAACGCAATCACTTCTGCAGCATCATATACCTCTGAGCTCCTCAATGCAGCCAGACAATTCCTCACACCGGAGAACTGTCTCACCATTGCAGGAGCGATAACTGGTGCCAGACTTGATTACAGCAACGCCCTCTTTGCGGGCACCTCGATGAAAAACATCAATACACTACAGGTAATTCAAAACAATTTGCTACGCTCAGCATCCCGAGAATGGACCATATATCAACAGCAAGAAAGGATGTGCACTGGCTCCCAATCCAGGAAATAATTATTTTTAAAGTCCTTACTATCACGCACAAGTGCATCTTGAACAAGGCACCATAATATTTGGCTCAAAGAATCGGCAGATCCAACACCGTCAGACCAGTAAGATCAGCCCACGCTAACTGCATCACACCACCTAAGGTCAAAAGAGCCAGAGAAGGAGGCATCAGCTTGCCTGCAATTGCTGCTACGCTCTGGAATGCCCTTCCCCCTTCACCAAGAGCAGAAGTATCCCACGTAGCTTTCAGAAAAGACTTAAAAACGTGGCTCTTTAGCTAACGTTGTCTATGCCAACATTATTCAGCTGCTTTGTCACTCAATTGAGGCTTGGGTCCCACCCCAACACTATGCTCCTTTCTGACTTCTATACGCTACATGTAACTGGTTGAAACAGCGCCTTGATGCCCTTGGGTTTAGGCACCTTATAAATGTAAAAAATAAATAAAATAAATATATTTTATTTCAGACGTCTTTCATGACATAAGCAGTGTTTCTCTCTCAGCATACCTGGATTGTGATGTGCTGCGCCTTTAAGGACGAGCCCCTGCCAAGGGCTCGTGCATATGTCACACGGCTGTGACCATGTAAATAAAAAGGATAAGCGGTTTCCCCATCACTGCGAAGACCCTGTGAAACCAGCTCTACTGTGACAAGACCACACAGACCAAGAAGAAAACTAACCCACGACTACATACTCAACCGAGAAGATGGAGTAATGAGGCTCAAGCCTCGGTATCGAAAAAATCACTGCTGATGGATAAAAATCTATCAGCAAGAAGAAGAACAAGCGCCACCCATCATATAGAACCACCAGACTCCAGCCTGGTGTCTCTTTATTTGCAGCGCAGTGCTGGCGCTGCGTTTACAGGCAGAGGGCCTGATCTTTGAGGCCCTCTACCATGACAGTGCCCCTGCTGGGCAACACTGCTCCCCTGTAGCAGGCTGCGAACGCGAGTGGCAACTCTGCCACCACCTGCCTCCATGTCTGAGAATGCAGAGCCCCTGCGTGGCAACCAGGGACTGTTGCTGGGTGATCCCAGCCCCCAAGCAGGACTGAGTGTTTTCCCTGCTATCTGGAGACTGTGTGACAGCAGCATGGACTGTCCGGCTGGGTGCCTTCAGCACTTCGGAATACTTCTTGGGTGCTCCCGAGCAGGACACAACAATGGTGACGAGGTTCCAGAGCCCACGCGATTGCTGCGGCTGCATGGCCAAGAAGGAAAAGGGTGGATGATGCAAAGCGGCCCCTGCCGCGTTGAGGGAGAGTCTGATGCTGCGGTGCTGGCGGCGTTGCCGAAATGAAGCTGACGGAGAAAAACCAAATGTTGGAGGAGGCGGCCCGGTAACCTGTGCAGGGTCCTCCTCTCCCTCCCCTCGCCCCTGGCTAATGGGGAGGGCGCAGGCAAAAAACAAGCGCCAAAATCACCAAAGCCTGTGAAGGGCAAACAAAGAAAAGGGGCGGGGTAAACCCTTTATAATGGACGTGCGTCCTGCACCAGGTAGCGATCCACGTCTACAAGGCGATCATCAGACCAACCATGACGTATGCCTCCCCAGCATGGATGACCTGCCATGAACGACACCGGAAGAGTCTTCAGATAGTCCAGAACAAGGCCCTGCGGATATCTTCTGGAGCTCCAATCTTCACAAGCATAGCAGACCTTCACAGAGACCTGGACACCGAGATGAAAGACGAACATCTCGCAAAGCTGAGTAAGAACTTCTGCCAAGGACTGGATCAGAACCCGAACCCTCTGATCAGAAGACTCACTGCCACCACTGCAAATCCCTTCGACCGCTACCCGCGGCCCATCACTGCGAAGACCCTGTGAAACCAGCTCTACTGTGACAAGACAACACAGACCAAGAAGAAAACAAACCCACGACTACATACTCAACCCGAGAAGATGGAGTAATGAGGCTCAAGCCTCGGTATCCAAAAATCACCACTGATGGATAAAAATCTATCAGCAAGAAGAAGAACAAGCGGGCACCAGGTAGCATCCAGCCCCTGCAGCAGGACGGCCATCGCGGAGGAGAGAAGGATTTCGTTTTGGGTTCGTGTGGCTGTGACCAGACGAGGAGGTTGCCTTTCGTGTTAGTGTGGCTGTGACCAGGCGAGAAGGTCGTATGGGTCCAGTGAAGGAAGAGGTCCGGTAATGGAAGTTCCGGAGGTTCCAGAGAAGGTGTTGCGCAGTTCAAGGTGAAGGAGTCGCGATTGCGCAGCTGTAAGGGAGAAAGAGGTAAATAGCAAGGCACGGAGGGTATGCGGTGCGTGTTAATTAAATTACACGGGGCGGACGTAAAAAATTAAGGAGGAGTGCAGATGGGGCGGCAAATTAGGAGTGAATCCGTGGCCTGCTTTTCATATATGTGGGTCCATCGAGGATCAGGGAGCTCCTGCCTTCTGGCGGAGACGCGTTATCTGTGGTGCAAGTTTTTAAACTTGCACCAAGTGGTACAAAGGATGAAAAACACAGGCCGAATATGCATAGGTATTGGGCGGGATTCACAGGTGGCAATGCATGAAGGTGCCCGCGGTGGTTAGAGTGCAAGGGATGCGGTTGTGGGTTAGTAATTTTAATGGTGCAAGGGAGTAAAAACGTTTAAAGTAAGTTCAAGGAAATTACAAATTGGACGGAACAGGCATCGCGCAGGGTGATCTTTCGAATTTAGGTCAGGTTCAGAATGTCACGTTGGTTGGTTGTGATTTCTGTGGAGGAGAGACTCGTGGTGCAAAGATTGATTAAAGGGTAGAAAGGTTGACTGTGAATCATAGACGGCGTACACTGACGTATGTAGTGAGATTCAGGTGTAGCAATGCGTTATGGTTTCAACGGCTTTTTCAGGTGCACGCCATGTGGTTGAGGGTTATCTATTTACAAATGGATGGTAGTTAAAGTAGTGTAAGTAAGCTCCCAGCTATTGGAGCAGTTAGCGGCCCGGGTGAATAACAATTGAAGGGGTTATATGCGGCAACCTGATTTTGTATTTCGGAGAGCATAGCCAGTTTTGTTCTGTGCATCGGCCTGAGTGGAGGTAGTACCATGGATTTAAGAAGAGTGCGCTAGGGCTTGGTGGCTACGGAGGTAGGCAGCACAAGGGTGCGGTGCATTACAAAGGGATATAATGGGAAATGGAAATCAGGCGGCTATGTGCGGTGCTACATGCGTTTGGCAGCATGGCACGATGCGGGCACAAAGAAGGCATTGGCTTGGGGGGTGTTTCTGAGACACAGAGTAATATTAGCAAGCCAAGTGAGTAGGGGGTTTCTTGAGTTCGCGCTGCACGTTATTTGGAACCCGCCGATACACAGGGGTTCTGTGGCGCATGTTGCAAGGGTGATGTAACTTACTAGTTGATGCGGTGCATCCATTTGGCATGTTTATGCTTGGGTCGTTTGATGGTTTTTCAGACACAGGCGCAAGAATAATTTAAGAGGAGGTGTCCAGGGTGTCGGCGCGTTACATGGCCGTGCATATTACGAGCAGTGTGCAGAGCAGGGTTTTTAAATAGCAAAGAGAAGCCTGTGGTGTTCATAACTTGGAGGCAGGCTTCAGTGATGAATGGACTGTGCATGGGGAGAAAGCTCAACACCGGTGGCTCGAGTAATGGGGCACTACTTCTGGGATGCGGGAGAGAATGTTACGTGCGAGATGGTTATGAGCATGGTGTTGGCCACCAGTGCCCAGAAAGAGGGCGACACGCTGCCATCAGGGTTTCTGTTCTCAGCCGGTGGAAGCGCTTGGTAAAAGTATGATGGTAGACTGCTGTGCGAAGGTTGAGTTACCGCTGTTACTTATAAATTTTAAATGTATGGAGGGATTCATTGATCCGAAGTGTTGGTATAAAGGGTATAAAAACGTGCAGGCCGTGGCTCCGCGCCTTGTTTTCTGGTGACCATTAAAGGTACGGCGGGGCAGGGTACACTTTTGAATGCCTTTCGGTGACAGTGCAGTTTTTCATGCAACTAAGGTTGGGGCTTGGATGTAAATCAACTATTGCAGGTTCGCTGGTTCACCATCCCACAAGGAAGGCTTGATTGGGGCAGTAAGGCGGCGAGCACGAGGATAAGAATTATGTTACACATGCAGTTGTGGGTTTTTTAGTGCAGCTTGATGGCCAGGGTCAACGTATTCAAGGCCAGAGGACATTGATAGAGAGTCATTACTTGCGAGTGTGCTTGGTGGGGGCGCGGGGCACCAGTGCTCATGTTTGGAATTGGAGTTACTTACCCTGTTACAGAGGGGAAGGCTGCAGGGTGCTGTATTGCATCAACGGTTGGGGTTAAATTGGGACAGCATGATGACAACGCTTGTTTTCGGAGGTAACAATGTAGATTTGCATGGGTAAGCAAAGGGGGAAACAATGGGTGGATTTAACTATGATGGCAAAGACTGGGGCGACGGTAAAGGATTGGGTCCTGGGTAAAGTCAGCAGTTGCAGGGTGTTTAACAGGAGTTAATAATTCCTCTTGGGCAGCGGTTAACAGGGCTTTGAAAGAGGTTGGGTAAGATAAATGGAACGGTATGGTTTGTGGCTTCGTTGTTTGCTGTGTGTTCACAGGGATGGTATTGATGAAAGGGGCAGGAGATGGTGGTTTGGTTCGCTTGATCGGAATTGAGGTTACGGGCACCTGAGCAATTGGGCTACAGTGTTAAGAAGTGTAGCAACGAACATCACAGTGCATGGCCCCCTTTTCCCATGGAGAATTGTATAATGGCCAGCTGGGTGTAGTATGGGGGTAGGGGGGATCGGCTAGGGTTGACCTTGGTTAAAGCCGGGTTAAGGGTGGGGCCTGATAAGGGCCTTTCTTCTATTCAGGCCAGCCCGGTTGGAATGATGGGGCACGCCTCAAGCACGGCAACCATAGCTTTGGAAGCATAAGATTGGCGACATACCACAGGTTGTGATAAGGGTCGGCTCATAAAAGATATGCATGCGGAATGGCCTTTCGTGGCGGGGTAACCAGAAGACTTTTGTAGACGCAGTAGGGGCGGTAAGTACGCAGCTATAAGGACAATGTTGTCACCAAGTGCAGAGCAGCCCAACTTTGCAATCAGGGGGTAAATGAAGATTAGGGCGCCCCGAGCTAAAGAGTGGGAAAAAGGTCCGACAAGGTGCCAGTGTGAGTGACAGAGGACAGGAAACGGATGCAGACATAAGGGGAGAGTAAGGTACTCAACGCAGGTACAGTACAAGGGTTCAGCAATAAAAACGTGTAGGTTTTAAGTGCGGTCTAAATAACCAAGCATAGCCAGTGGTAATACTTCCAGTTGTCTTGCCATCCAGGAGCCTACAGACGGGTGATGCGGGTAAGGCACCGCAGCATGTAGAGTCAGCCCCTAAGCAAGGTTGGAAATGAGGACTGAGGCGCGGAAATCGGCGGTCATATCGCAGGGAGAGTACCGCGGGAGGGGCCCATGCCGGGGTGGTAATGGGGCAGGAGGGTGCGTTGCTAGGACATGGAAGGTGAAGTACTCCGGATTGGAAGAGGCCTCCACAATTAGGAGCCATGATAACAGTTCGGGAAGACCAGCTCACACTTCAATGAACCATGGGGGAACTTACCAGGCCTAGGGCTAAGAGCGAGATGTCAGTGGTACGAGCGAGTACTGTGCTTGGTGCGCAGGGGCTGGCTGAGGTAATCAACTCTGGCGCCATGGGAAGTAAATTAGGGGACAGGTTAATAGTTCGGCAAGGCCAGCTCGCACTACAGGTTTGGGATTAGCGTAAACTGATCACTGGTCTGGGGGATACCGAGACTTTGGATTTTAGGACTGGGGGCCATGGGTCTTGCGTACTAAAGCCACAACAAATTCTGTTGTCATGACTGGGGCCATTGGTCATATGTAGCAAAGCTGCAACGTGATGCGAGGTGGGGAGCATTCTGGATGGGAGTAAGAAGTAAATGGTATTAAACAATGCAGTGTGGTACACCAAAATCATCAGGAATGGGTTTAAAGGTGCAGGTAGCAGGGTCAGCACTGCCTTTCATTCG
The DNA here is from genome assembly GCF_040938575.1 of Ambystoma mexicanum. Taxonomy (NCBI): domain Eukaryota; kingdom Metazoa; phylum Chordata; class Amphibia; order Caudata; family Ambystomatidae; genus Ambystoma; species Ambystoma mexicanum. Next base: position 833,474,014 of record NC_090931.1, read on the forward strand.
AACGATGACAATGATCAGGTAGCAGTGGTAAAGGGCTCATGGTAGGTAACAAGATAAGTTGTGGGATAGCACTGGCAGGGGAGCGTTGGCGTTCTTAAAGGAATAGTAAAAAGGAAGGAAGTTTAGTTGAAGGGAGTAGGGCCCAGCACATCCCGGCAAGAATGGGAACTCCCGGGGCACAGGAGACCGGCAAGAATAGGCACTCCCGCAGCCCTGGAGAACTCCGGCAGGGTCAAGCAAGCCACTGGGGAGTGGGGCTGGGGAGCTTGGGACCACGTGAATGGTAAAAACCGGGAAGTTGGAGCCTCCCTTTGAAGCTTAACGGCAAGGGGGCCTTCAACTAACGAAGAAGGGAAAGGTCATCTGCCTCCCGGCTGAAATGGCGATCCACCAGCACGATAGCCCCAATGAAGGGGTGGACGGATCGAAGGTCTTGCAGGGGCGAGTCAGCCTGATGGAGAAAGGGGAGGTCGGATGGAAGGAGAAAGAAGGCGAGGATTTTTTTGATAATTAACAATAGGGTAAAGCAGGGTCTCCGGGCAGGAACAGATGAGCAAGACCTACCCATATTGCATCCTTCCGGGGTCATTGAACAAGTAACAGGGGGGATGATGCAGTGGATAGGTAACAGTAGAAGTAGTAGGACGCTAATTAAAGTGCCAGATAGAGGGCGGTTGGTGGCCTGAAGGAAAAAGAGGGCTAGCTCTGGGTGGCCGGGTCTGCTGACTTGGGATCATGGCTGGGGAGTTTTGACTTACTGGAGGGACAGAAGAGGGGAAGGAGGCCTATGTACAAGAAGAATGGCCTGGCTCCTTCCGTTCATGATCAGAGCTTGGCAAACTACTGCAAGGGCAGGCAATCCGCAAGGGATTAGAGTGGGGCGAAAGGCAAGTGGTCTGGAAATGGTAACACAGTTCACAGCTAAACTTCACTCGGCAGGAATGGCGCTCTCCCGACATGGTAACTTCTACACGGGCAGGCAGATCGAGGATAAGTTGGTTGGGCAGCTCTAGCCTACTAAAATGGGCTTACTACAAAAATAAAGGAGGAAACTGAATTGTGCAATGTCAAAATTCTGCAAGGTCAGAGGTTTTCCAAAAGATCAGGCACAGCCTGATTAACTTAAAATCCCCAGAACATTATCTGAAGGATGGCATGCATTTGTCGACAATGGGGATGGAGCTCTTTTAGTGGAGTATCTGCACAAAACTCCTGGAAATATAACACAAGGAAAGGGGGAGCCACGGTGGACGGTAACCAACCCGTGGCGTGGCAGTGTTTGGGCAACCAAGCACAAGAGACAGACTCCGAATGAGCCAGAACGAAGCCGGAAGGGTCTTCGCTCTTCTCGGACCAGCGCCTCTTGGGAGCCTAACGGCAGGGGCATCTGGTGGTAACAACAAGGGCTCAGCTTCCCCCGAAGAAACGGCGCTCTCCCCGCCCACGAACACCTGCAAGGGCAGGCGGGGCTCAGGCACAAAGGGTTGGGAGAGTTGGGCCTACTATGGACTTGGTGCAAAGGAATAGGGGGAAGCAGGTGTATTGGACACGGAGCAGGTGCCACACTTCAGACTGATTATCACTAATGGGTGCAGTGATTCTTTTGTTGTGAAAATAAATCTGCGGCCAAGTTTGCCATTTTGAAGAACTGTCTTATTCCTGCTAATTTTTCTAGGGTGGGGGGACAGAAGAATGAGCAAAATATGGCTATTGGCTATGGGTACGAATGGACAGAATGCAAGCGTTATGAGTGATGTAATCTCCCCCGTCAAGTAAAGGGAGGTGCCGAGCATCCTCTACCGTGTTATGAGAGAGTGGGGGATGCCAGCGACGCTGCCGCAGGAAAAGAAAATATCTCTTGCCAGGCAGGGAAAGGCAGTAAGGTGTGACCCAACCCCAGTGGCTGCAAGCTTGCAGCCTCGCCGGTGCCCCAGAAAAGATCCCGGGCCGCCCAGCGTTGAAATTGGATGCGCTCCGTGACAAAGCAAAGTATACTTGAAAGAGAGGCCCTGCGGCTGAAATATTGAGCCCAGGCCGCTGCAGTGAACTGTGTGCTTTGTGTCGCAGCAAACAAAGGAAAGTCCCGTGCCCATCAGTGGTGACTTCTACGTGCTGCGGTATGGAGCTGTAACATTAGAAAATAAAAGGGGTGCTGGCTGCAGACTCCAGGTAGGAGCAGTATTATGCACATTAAAGGAAATGCGTGGCTGCCCATACTCACCATACAGAAGTGGGCACCACGCCAATGTGCACCTACACCTGCCGTTCTGGCGCGATCCCAGGGCCATGTGGCGGTGACTGCCCAAAAATAAAAAATGGAAAGGAGAATGAGCAGAAGAGGGTTGAAGCTCTTGCAAGTTCTTTGTGCACCCTCTGCTATCAGCAGTGTCCTGCCAGCAGCCCCTTCGTGGAAGGGGGAGTAAAATGAGTGGCCTATCACCCCGCCACCGGTACTGAGCTGCTGCCTACCCAAACTATCAATGGGCTAGGCCGATGTTGCCCTGGTGCCCCCAGGTGTGGCTTTGCCAGCCCCGGAACTGTGCCATCAACTGCCCCTGAACTGTGGGTTTGACTGTCCTCCACTGATGCTTGTGCAACTGTGAACTGGTCTCCTGCAGCTCCTATGATGCTTAAAGTGGACTCAGTAACATGCATTTTGATGCTGTGCGCCTGCATGTCATCTAAATGCTCAAAGTGGTCCCAGTTAAAATGGTTATGTGAATCTGTGCTCCTGAATTTTGTCGGCCTGCTTTATATGGTGCCAGCAGCTGACAATGGTTTCATTCAGTGGTTGAAGTTCCACTCACCCCAGGTTAATAAAGGGTCTCTTAATATGTGGCAGAACTACCAATGTGCCACCAGCAGCCCACCCTAAACATGCACAGAATGCTCAGTATATGTTTTATGTTTGTAACTGCCTGACTCCCAGTGTTAGTAATTATTTGTTCCAACCAGTGATCCCCAAATGGACCAAGCAGTATCGTTTGTGGCTGATGATGTTGGTTTTTATTTTGTTTTGTTATGGAAAAGGAGTGTGATGTGCTGCCCCTTTAAGGACAACAAGATCCTGCTAAGGGCTCGTGCATATGTCACATGGTGGTGACCATGTTAATAAAAAGGATGATAGGTTTCCCGCTCATCAGTTAGAACCACCAGACTCCAGCCTGATGTCTCTTCATTTGCAATGTGGTGATGGCGCCACGTTTACAGGTAGAGGCCCTGACCTGTGAGGCCCTCTACCATGGCAGTGCCCCTGCTGGGCAACGCTGCTCCCCTTGTAGTGGGCGGAGACATTGAGCGGAAACCCTGGCCACCTCTGCTTCCATGTCTAAGAATGCGGAGCCCCTGGTGGCAACTCTGCATCTGTGTTTTCCCTGACTCATAAGCCCACAGGGCCATGGACTGTTGCTGGGTGATCCCAGCCCCCCAAGCAGGATCGGGTGATCCCAATCCTAGCAGGGTGTTTACCCTGCTATCTGGAAGCTGCGTGACAGCGGCATGGACTGAACGGCTGGGTGCCCTCAGCACTTCGGAATACTGCCTGGGTGCTCAGGAGCAGGACAAAACATGGATGACATCTGAATTCATTCTGTGGAGCTTCAAGGTCACAAGCATCACAGATGTGAAGTATTGCAGCAACTCCAAAACCACTGTCTTCACAGCATGCTTGAAGCCAGTTTCATACCCGTGAAATTGAATTCCTGGGCTACATCATCACACCCAGTGGATTGCAGGTAGACCAGAAGAAGGTACAATCACTGTTGGAGTGGCCACAACTGCATACGGTAATGGAGGTCCAACAATTACTTGGTTTGGCTACTTTCTTTTGACACTTCATTCAGAACATTTCAGTTACAGCCAGACTGCTAACACAACTCACCAATAAAGGGGTACGCCTTTACTGGGCATCAGTGACACAACATGCCTTCGACCTCTTGAAAGCATTCTGAACATCTCTAGTGCTGCTTCAAACAGATAAGACCAGACCTTTAATCATGGAAGCAGACACTTTCAATATCACATTGGAAGTGGTTCTCCCCCAAAAAGGAGTGGATGGTAACTTACATCTGGTGACATATTTCTTAAAGTGCTTAAATCCAGCAGAGTATAACTACCCGACATACGACTTATTGACGATTAAGGAAGGTTTCAGTCATTGGCAGCATTGTTAAGAAGGTGCGCTATATCCCAAAGTACTGACTGATAAAAATCCAACCTTTTTTGAGCAAGCTCAGTATGTGACCGCTCGTCGTGCCTGAGGATGCTATTCTTTGCTTGTTTCTCATATTCTTTGTCTTTTTGCCCTGGCAAGCTGAATGAGAAAGTGGATGCACTATGCCGACAGAACTCTGATGTACATGTTTAATTTGAACCATTACATATACAACCACAGGTTACCCCTGTATTGACTTGGGATGGTACTTTACAGCTTAAAATGAAGGTCTCTATGCAAGATACATTGGTGCTACAACTACTGCAAAGAAGAATTAAAAGCTACCCATGATGGGACCGACTTAACGTTCCAGCTGCAGAGGAAAGGACTGAAATTCTACAGTGCTGTCATGACTCATTTGCATGGGGCCATCCTGTGGTTAAACTTGTGAGATGATGCAGCTGTGGTTGAAACATATCAATAAGGACATTCTGCATTATGTTCTTGAGTGTGCTTGAGCCCCAGTGGGATTATAACAGCCGCTAAAAGAAGCCGCTCAACCTTGGGAAAACATCACCATGGATTTCATAATGGAATTACAACCCTCAAAAAAGAAGTCAAAAGGACTGTCATGGCTACATATGCTAAGATGTGACAATGTGTTGGACTGTATAGCCTTCCCTGATTAAAATATGTAGCAGTTAATTTCGTTCAGCAAGTAATGTGCCTACATGAAATTCCAGAGGAGATAGTCTTGGACAATGTGTTTCGCTTTACTGTAAAGTTCTGGCCAATGGACACGGGACCACTGAGTGCCCGGGAGCGGTAGATGGCACTCCGCTTAGCCGCTTCAACATGGCCCACCGGCAACACCAGCAGATTGCTCTTCAATGGGTGCTATCACACGAACACAATATGCCATGAACCGAACTGCAGCGGTGAGACTCTGTGGACACAGCGAGTAATTAGACATGATAACTTGATACCTCCAAAGCTAAGGGATTATATGGAGCTGGCTGGTTCACGCTAATACTGAATGCAGTGTTGGACATAAAACCATGGACAACACTCCAACCACAACAAACTCCCTTCAGAGGAATAGATGACTTCAATACTGCGTTATAGAAGGATCGGTGAAGCCCCAGAAAATGAATGGGTGACACCTATGGTAATTTGAAGGCCAGTCATTATACGCATACGTCCGAACTATGGAAGCCTCTCACTCTGGACATACCAAGGAATTTGATGGCTGCTATAACTACGTGAAACACAGTGGATGCGGTCAATTGTGCTGGCTCTGGAACACACAACGTTGAATACAAGTAAAAGTCAACACTAAATCGGTTTACATCTTCCATATCGCCAAAAAAACAAAAAAACAAAAGCAGAGATATAGTCTATGTGATGCAGGGACAATGTAAAGACAAGCACAAAAAGCGAAAACAATGACGACGGTGCCGACATATGAACCACCAACAGACAATCCTGTGAAAGTAGCTCTAGCAACAAAGGCAGACCTACAGGACTTAGTGGAATAAATTCAAAAGGAGGTATGGAGTAATGTGATCGAAATTATGCAGGAACTCTCGTCCATGGACAAACAATTGCAAGAAATTGGCACCAGAGTAGACAAGTTGGAAAACACAACATGTGAACAAACCTAAAAACTGTCCCAAATATCACAGAAATCGAAGCATTGGAATCACTATGCGGAACACTTCAATGAAGCACCAAAGGAGGACTTAGAGAACAGAGTGCATAGGAACAACATAAGAATCACTCATCCTGAGACAAGTTACAATTTACAGATCCAGAATTAGATCCTACAGAGCGAAACAGAGATTATTTTGGATCGTACCCGCCAAGTATACTCCTCCTTTCAAAAAGAAAGAAACTTAACGCCAGATGTACTCATCAAAATACATTAATAACAACTGAAGGAAAATACGTTTGTGGTCACCAGGACACAGGAAATAAATGTTCGCAAAGCAAAACTACTGATCCTTCAATATCTAGTAAAGGAAAACATTGCAGAGCTTGACACAATGACTACGATCGTAAACACCGTTGAGGATTTTCTTGTGTTTTATTGTTGGGGGACCTACAACAGGTAATATCAAAACAGAAGGAAGCAGAATAGTTCCTGGACATGGAGCATATGGGTGCAGAAGAGCCTAGGAAACCCACCCAAAGAAAGAAATAGAGAGGGAAACCATCTGGTTGCATCCTGTGTTAAGAAGAAACAGGGTGAGAAAAACATTAATTCCACTAAGCATCTGTCTGGTCCTGAACATCTTGATCCTCGAGAGCTGCTGAACCCTGCAGACCCCGCAAAGATGTTTGGTCAAAAACTGACTGAGAAATAGTTGAAATCCAAACACCCCTGAGGGGAAGTGGATAAAATAAAACATTACAGATCTCCTTCTTCACTGATCATGGAAATCTATATACAACAAAGAACAGAGATCACTGGTTATTTCTTTTCTTATGCAATTTCCCCAACCATGAACCAAGGAACTGTCTTTACCTGTATTCCTCTATGCATAACTTGGAGGAATCTTGAAGTCTTTCAATAGAGTTCTTCTGGATTATTTCCTGAAATCATGAAGATCTGTTGCCGACAATTCACACAGTCTCTGTTGCCATGTAAAAATGGGATTGAACAGAACCTAACACTAATTCTACTATTAATTCCTATTTAAAATACTCAGCTGAGTAACTATTTAGTCTGGTTTGTTGTTCAGTTTTTTCCTCACATACCTTTTAAAAACTGCTGCCTAGACTTTTAGAAAGGAGTTCATTCCTAGTAGCCCTGAGTCCTCTCACTAGGTTTTATATAAACTTGCAAACTTAACATATTCTAGTTAAAATGACTCATTAATTATAAACAACCACTTTGGGATGCCCCTTCACATGGTCAGTTGGTCCACAAGCAAAACAAGATCCTCTGGATCTGTTTACATAGGGAGGCGTACTATAACCAGAGTTCTGTCTTGGAGGCTGACCTCCACTACCCTGTGAGTTCTCTTGTGACTAACTCTTATTTTTCTTTTTGTGGCCCTTCTGGGAGGATGTTTTATCAGACTCCCCACCCTCCTTATCTTTGGACTTTTTCCCCTCCTCCTGCTTACCAGGATGAGTCTTGTCCTTATGGGACACTCTGTGTGACACCATATCTTCTGCTATGGCTAGCTTCCTAGGATCTATTAAGCTTAGGGGAACAAGATGCAAAAATATGTTCAAGCATGACAAGACATATCATACCTTCAAAGGTGGAAACCTTATAACCTTCAACCCAGCCAGTCAAGTTTTTTAAGGATTCAGTTACATAAGACACCTAAGTTTCACCTTCTTTCTTTTTGTACTCTCTGAATCGCTTTAAGTACTGGGCAGGAGTCTTTCCAAACTTTAAGATGAGAGTTTGCTTCAAAATTGCAAAATCTGCTCTCTCAGCTTTTGACATTTCCATAATGGCACTGCAGCCAGAATGGGACAGTCTGCTAAGTAACCAGGCAATTATATCCGCATTGTCAACCTGCTGAACCTCACATGCATACTCAAAAGTATTCAGCCAGTCCATAATGTCATTCTTTTCATCATACACACTGAGCAGATCTTTAGGAAACCGAGGATGAGAGGAGGACCCAGACCCATGTCCAGGACCCTTAGATCCATTGGAAACTTGAAGCTTGGTTCCAACTGGTGAACCCTGGCCTTCTGTTTTTCTGCCTGCTCTATCTTCAGCTTGGCCATGTTAAATGTAAGCACCGTTCTTGCTTCTTGAATTCAAGCATGGCCTCAGCATCAGCAATGGCAGAGGAAACATTGGCCATCACATCATCTGAATCCTCATGGGTCCCATTGATAAGTGCAGCGATAGACTTTTCAGTTCTGCCAGTGAGAGCAGCCCCACCACCTTCTACACTTTCCTCAGGAGCTATGGCACTGAGTTGTGACTCTTGCCATTCCATGATTCTTTGACTCATTTCCATGTTTGTGCCTTGAGCAGGTAAGCCCCTCTCAGCACACATCTCTCTAAATGTTTCAGATTTAGAAGCATTTACGGTCAACAAGGTACTTGTTTCCATATTGTTAGATAGGTTTATGCCTTTTTCAGTTATGCTACAACAATTCACTATGGGTCCTGGGTAGATATAACTTGAAATGCCTTCACTAGTGTGCAACACTGGATACCTTCAGTCCTATCCCACCGCTGTACACCAATTTGTTAAGATGGATTTCTGAACTAAGACCTAGTGGGCAGAGGTTCAGAAGGCCAGCCTAGTTTCTTGGAACAGGGTAACCTCTGGACAAGCCAGACCAATCCAGGTAGCTATGTCAGGCGGTCAAGACTAAGTCTCAGGAGGGGTGAGGGTGACTGAAAGACCTCAATGAACACACAGAGCAGGGACACTTACAAATGACTCCCAGACAGGTCTTATATCAAAAATATAAACACATTTATTACAAGGCCTTTGTAACTCAGACCATAGTAAAAGAATCACAGCAATACTAAGTAAATCAACACAACACTATCAATACAATGTATATACAAGACCATGGGGGTCTAAAGGGTTAAATGCACAAAATATGTCGACAACCTAGATGGGAAGGAAACAGGCAGTGCAAGTAGTCTTTAGGCCCCTCTGACATCAGCAACACACCTAACTAAGAGGCAGTCCAAGCCCTAAGAAGAGAGGAGCCTTGTGCTCAATAGTACATGCAATGCAATGGCATGCGGTTGTTCCAATGGGCTAAACAGGGTCTCTTCAGGGGTCTCTTGCAGCTCAGGAAGGTGGATGAGGCGATGAAGAATAAGTTCCCACTATTCAGGGAGGACCTCCACTTGAAGTCAGAGGCAGTTCCAGAGAGCGGGATGGAGTTGCTGGTTCGCACTAGCAGTGGAAAGGAGAGGGACCCTCAAGGGCCACTCGTGCGTAAAAAGAGGCCTTGGCGCTAGGGGTCACTGGTTAGTGTTGGAAGCACTCGGACCCAAACTTCACCAGTTCAGTCCACTTTGCTTGCAGGTTCGAACGCGGCAACAAGGACGTCTCTGCGGCTTTCAGTTCCTGAGATACAGTGAGGATTCTCAAACGGGACAGTGGCAATTTCTCCACTCCGGGTGGATGAATCGACCTAGTTTCACTGCAGCAAGCTTCATGGGTAAGAGGGTCACAAATGCAGCGCACTTGCAAAGGTTGTTGCCGCGGCAGGGCAACACGGTAACCGCGTATACTCGGGTCCTGGTGCACTCATCTCACTTCAGACCTGGGAATTTCAAGTGTACGAAATTCGGTGTGAGGGTGCCATGGACACAGAGCTAGCAGTATATCAAGTTCCAAGGTCCTCCTCGAAACGGCAGCGGTGACAGAGCAAAGCAACTGTGTAAGCTGGTCAGTCCACTGGTTGGCCCAGGGACACTTCAGAGAAAGCTTACTTGCAGGCTTTGGTGAAGGTGCCAAGAATAGTTGGTCCCACTACTCCAATGGGTCGAAGCGTCTTCTCAGACCTTCTAGAATGACCAGATGCAGAGAGGTCCCATGGGATGACAGCGGGCTCAGGGTGCCAAACCTTCCAGCGGGTCGCCAGCGGTTCCTCGACTCAGCTTCGTAGTTTCAGGATACTTGGATCCTATCCTTAGTTCAGTGAGAACAGAGATCGACATGGTATGGGTGTTTTCAGCCTCCTCTTACCCAAAGTTCCCTTTGCGCCAAAACGGAGAGAGGACCCAATGGGAGATCTGCTCACAAACACACACTCCATACGTGGACCAATCATGGACCACGGTGGTCCCAGTCATTCATAGCACTCCAGACTCTCTGGCACCCAGGATGTGTATTGGGGACAGACACCCAAGCCCACATCCTGGAGGCACACCCACAAGGCATGCAGAAGCCCGCAAAAGCTTGGCGTTTCGTGGGAAACTGCATGTCCAAATAAGGACTGACCTGGTTCGACTCGACCTGGGGAAGATGAAGGGGCAAGATGGTCAAAGGACAGGACAAAGACCCTCGTGGCATGGCCATTTTGGAGCCAGGCAACCTATTTGTGCCAAACGCGGTCAACACGGTTAACATGGTAGGAAAGGGTTAAAAATAATGCGAAAAGATAGCTGCCACCAGCCGTGTCCGTGACACATCTGCACATCTCACAAAAAGTCCATCGGGAGTATCTAGGGCCTTTGCAAGATGACTACAGACCCAAGTACACTGTACTGGAAGGTACATTGTGTACTTTTTACATGTTGCAGAAAAGTTGCAACATTGGAAAAGGACTAAAGGAAACAAAGGGGGTCATTACAACCCTTGCAGTAGGGGGTTAACGGGGCCGGTAGAGCTGCCGGCCCCGTTAATCCCGTACCGCCTCATTGCGAGGTCCACTCGCGGGACCTGCTAAGTCCGCCTGGTAAAACCAAGTGTGGGTCCCGCGAGCAGTCCAGCATGCTAACAATGGGCCCGTCATTAACAGGCCCTTTGTTAGCATGCTCCCCATTCCCATTGAGCCCTATGGGGGCTCGAATGGGAATGGGAATGCACAGGGTCTGGGTCCCCTGAATGGGGAAATACCGAGCCCTCCAAGGTCGGAATGGCCTGGTATTTTCCCATTTAGAGAACCCAGACCCGGTATGGGGGTAGCTATGCCGCTAAAAGCGGCATGGCTACCTCCATACTCAGAATGACCTCTAAAGTCTCCCAGTACTGACTGTCTTAACTCTTAAGGGCATGTCTGTTTCCCCATAAAAAGTGAGCAAAAGCCCAGAGGAGTGCAACTGAAGGCTGTGCTTCTCTGGCAAAGTCAGTCTATGGTGTCTAAACAGCAGCAAAAAGTTTGGGGCTGTACACATGGAGGGAAAATTACATACAATTATGAAATCTTTCCTAACACTATCGCTGCTCAATCCCTCCCATTCTGAGACACTAACTATCGGGATGATTGCGTGCCTTAGGAGTCAACAGATTCTTTGTTGCAGCTCTCTCCATAATCAGCTGCGCACAAGAAAAAACTTAAATCCTACTAAATATGATTTACTCTAAATGACTTTAAAATTAATAATTGTTCACTTTAGTTTCAACCAAAGGCTATGTTTTAGTCAAAGTCCTCTGGTAAATCACAGTCAAACAACACGCTTGTAAAGCTGCGCTCCCACTGTGATACTGGAATCAATGTCCCACGCAGATACAGCTCTCCCTGAACTTTCTTCTTCTCCAAACCTCTAGTGTCACCTGAACCTGGGCCTAACTTGCGAGCTAAAGCAAAACAGGCTCTTGAAATGGACTATGAACGGCAGTGTAGAATGTCTTTCTGCTGTGAGACAGGCATGGTATCAACAGAGACACAGCCTCAAAAGAAACAGTTTTAAAAACTTTATTATCAGACTTTGTGCGGTTGGTTTAATGCCTACCTGGCCCTAACTCTAAGAGGACTGTTCCCTCAACTGATGCTTCTTATGGGCCATCGATGTCCATAAGTCCAAAACCAAAGTTTGTCTATGTCCAAACCTATGCTTGCCCTCACTCTTAAATCAAATGTGATAGGGATCTTCTTAAAGGAAAAATGGTGATTCTAAAGGAAATGTAAACCACAGCTGGTTTCAGGTAGGCTTATAGATAGGCGTAGTTCAGCCAGTTGAAAGTAGTTCAATTCAGCAGGGTTGCCTTTGGAACCTTCCATGTGGGGCTCTTGCAGCAAGTCAATAGAGTTCACAATGTCTCTGAGTCTCTTGGGGTTCCCTTCCCCAAGCTTTGATGCTTCCTGTTTTATACACAAAAAAACAGAGGTCCTGTTAGGTCTCTCAGGGTTCCCTTCCCCAAGTCTAGACTATGTCTTTATCAACAATAGCTTTAGCTGGCCTCTTAGGGTTCTCCTCCCCTAGCTTATGCCCCTCCTCATGAAGTACAACAAACAAAAAGTTCCTCTTGTCAGGATGGACTTTTCAATGTACAGTTTGGTTCCTATTAGGCCTCTCAGGGTTCCCTTCCCCAAGTCTAGGCTCCTCTTCAAAAAGTTCAAAAATGTCTTTAGTGTGTCTTTTTGGGTTCCCTTCCCCAAGCCTAGGATCCTCTTTCGCCCAGTTCAACAAACGCAAAAAATATTCCTCTTGTCAGGATGGACCTTTCACTGTACAGTACTTTCATGGGGTAGTATCATAGACTCTCGAGAATGCCAGGTTCTTTGCTCATCCCAAGTGCGACCACTCTGACCTCCAACCCCTCTCCTTATTCTCTGGCACATCTTTTTCTTCTGTGCCTCTTCCACTGTGTGGTTTTTCCTCTTTACTGTGCTTCCTGCACACCTTCTTTTTCTATTGTGCACATGTGCACCTTCTTTCCACCTTTCTGTGCCTTTTGCACACTTCTCCTTGCTTTTCACCTTCCTGTGCCTCTTGCACACTTTTCTTTGCTTCACGCCTTGCTCTCTTGCACCTTAATTTTTTCATTGTGCTCTCTTGCACTTTCATTTTCTCATTTATGTACCTCTTGCATTCTCTGTATTTATTTCGGATTGCTTGCACCCTCTTTCTCACTTGCGGGTCGCGTGATATGATATGATATAGCATTTATAACGCGCCTATACACAAGTGTTTCACCCTCTCTTAGCTGTCCAGTTTCCTTCTCTCTGTCTCTTTATTATCTTTCTCAGTTTCGGTCACTTGCACCCCTTTTCTTTACTCCCGTGTCATTCGCACCCACGCTTGGCTGTTTCCGCACCACCAGCGCACTTGCTCTGTCTCTCTGAATTTCTGCACCTGTATCGCCCTTTTCTATTACTCTGCTTTGTACTCTTTCTGTTTTTTCAGCTTTAGATTGCTTTGCTTTCTTCGCTTTGCTTTCGCTTACTTCGCTTTGCCTTTTCCATTTTCTTGCTTCGCTTTTCCCCGCTTTCACTCACCGGCTTTTAGGTTTCTCAATGCTCCTGCTCCCGCTCCAGCCACCCGTACGCTACTGAGTTTCATTCTGGCTCACGAAACTCACCAATAGTAGCGCAGCGCTGGCGAGCAGGTAAAAGGGTCGAGGTCAGAGTCTCACCACCTACCCCTCGGACACCCGTTAGCCTGGCACACGTCCCAGGGGAACGAGCACTGGTCTGAACAAGGCCAACAAACTGCATTCTGTCCCGCTCTGGCTTCTTGGACACAGCTCCCTCGCTACGCTGCAGCCCCTTACACACACCCGACCAGCGTCTCGGCATTCCGCACTCCGCCGGTCCTAGTGGGCTCGTCTTCCTGTTGCTTTCTTCTCCTTGGCTCCTCTTGTCCAGTCATCCTCCCCAGCTCACTCCTTTACTCTGGCAGAACCACCCTTTTTATATTGCATGTGAGATTCAATTGGAGTCATGTGTGCACATTTGGGGCAATGTGTCTAACCTTGCCTGACTCTATTAGTGGGACAGTTCAAAGGTGTTTCATGCTAGGCCTCCGTTTGTATCCGTATGTTGTGCCTATGGGTAATCTTCATTGCTCCCGATCGCCTCTTTCTTGTCCCAGTACTTAATGGAAATGGGCAGGTGGAGACGGGACAAGACCAATGAAGGCTCTTAAGGGGTTAATGGTAATAAGGTGGCTCAAATTGGGAAGAAGGGGAACACCCAGCTTGCTTTTTATATAACCGGGACAATTCCCTTTTTCCCATATCATCCTGGATGACGGGCAATTTGGAATGGTTGGACGAATATGGATAAGAAGTCCCTTGACTTGAGTTGGGGAAGGATCCATTGATGTTATAGTTAAACAGATTTTGTTCCCTCTGGTTCCTGTACTTCCCCCATCCTTATCACTCTACTACAATTGGTCTTCTCTTGCTTATTCAAGAGAGATAGACCTGAATATCCTATAAAGGCCTCAAGGAGGTCTTCCTAACCCCCTGTTGCCCCGATGGGATACCACGTCTCGCCCGAGGGTCTCCCAGATGTATTATCCCAGAGTCCCCTACTCAGGTGATCCTCCCTCACTTGTCCACCCCCAGGGTTGGGATCCAAAAGCGATTGCCCTCCCCAGGGAACCTGAATAGAGGAATCTTGGGGCTTATATGTGAGAACACCTTCAGGTTTCTCACACTGCCCACAATGAACCTGAACTCCACCAATCAGCTTCCAGTTCAGTTTCCTCCATGATGGCTTGTGAGACTGTTCCTACAAACAATCAAGTTAAGGCCCAAACTAAACAGTGCAAAAGATTCACGGGTTGGGTGCAGCAGTAAAAATGCAGCTGTAATAGCGTTACCGCTGCATTACCGCTCCACCCAATCCCGAGTTTGGGAAGAAAGTTGTAGATGTACCTCCAGCTTTGAGCTGGAGGTAAATCTTGCCACTTTCCGCCCATTTGCAGCGCTATTACAGCAGCGCTATTACCGCTGGCAGTAATAGCGCCCAACATGCCCCATAGAGTTATATGGACTCTTAACAAAATGGAGACTTAAAGCCTTACCACAACTCGGGATCGGCGCTAATAGCACCAGACTGAGGCGCGGTAATGCTATTTGTGTTAGGCAGTATCCCGACGGATTTACTGCTGGGATACTGCCCAACTTGTGATGAGGCCCTAAGTAAGAATAAATGTATATGTGAAGAATTACAGAACTAAAAATAAACGTACCCATGAAACAATGTATAGGGTAACAATGCTGACAGAACCTGACAGTACCCGCCACCTAAGTCCTGTCCTCAGGGCTTTGTTTTGCTGGGTATCTCCTATGAAATCTAGCTATTAATTGCAGAGCATGAACATCCACAGAACCTTCCCATGTTAGCTCCCCATGACCGTACACCTCCCAATCCACAAGATACTGTAACTTGCCTCCAGATGTCCTCAAGTCTAAAATGTCCTTAACTTCACACTCTTCAGAGCCAATATCTGTAACTACAGGCAAAGGAGAAGACCTTAACCTCGTCCCTTTCACCACTGGCTTTAACAAGCTGACATGAAAAGTTGGATGTGTCTTCAAACTACTTGCTAGAATCAATCTGACTGCCACAGGATTAATTACCTGTTCCACCTCCAAGGGACCAACATTCTTGAGACTAAATGTGTTCCTTCCCTTCAATCTGAGATATTTTGTGGAAAGCCAAACAAAATCTCCTGGTCTATACTTAGGACTAGATATGCGCTTTCTGTCAGCATATGCATTAAAACTTGCCTTACTTTGCTGCAACGCTTTGGCCGCTCTTGCCAACCCTTCTCTCATAGGTTCTAATCTCTCTTTCACTGCGGGGCTAGAAGATTCCTCCCCCACAAAATCCCGCAGGAAACAAGGATGAAACACCCTACTGTAGCCCATATAGCCGTACCACTCTTGAAGAAGCCCTTGTGCAAGAATAGTAGCTGTGACCTGACCCTTAATCGGAATAAAATGTCCTTTCTTAGTTAAAAGATCCACTACTACAAGTATGGCTGTACACCCCTGATCCTTAGGAAGCTCAATAATAAAATCCAGGGATAAAGTATGCCACGGTCGTGGTGGAATAGGTAAAGGTTCCAAAAATCCCACTGTCGAGGGCCTGCGTCTTGCAGTCAACGTCATTGTCGGTATATATGGTACGGCTCCTTGTCATTTCATCGCCTGCCTTTTCATCCCCGGGCTTTTAAACGTGCACATTCCATTGAATGTCCTCATCATTTATTTTTTATTTTATTTTTGGGGGTGGGGTGTAGCCCCGCAAACCCCTTTCACACACTTATTTTTTGCCATTGCCCACCCGCCCAAACCATTATCTGCCCTTTCCCACCCCCCCCTAAAAAATTTGATGAGCACATTCTATGGAATGTGCACTTTGAAAAGCCTGGGGATGAAAAGGCAGACGATGAAAGGACGTCGTACCATATGGTACGCGCAGCACCCATTCACTTGAGTTCTGTTTTTACGCCTTTCTCACGCAGAATTACCAGCATCAGTCAATCCTGAACAGTACTAGACTTTAAAAGAGTGTAAATTCTACATCGGGGTCATTTGGATGGTGCGATGAGGAATACGTGGGAGGAACATCCAATCGAAAGAACGTTACTATGGGTCAGTAAATTGTTCCTTGAATGGATTGTGTCCTCCCACATATTCCTCATTTTATGATAGACTCTCAAAGAAGTGTTAGGTTTTGGACCAGGGAGAAAGAATTTTCAGCTTCAAGATTTGTCATGGACCGAGTATAAGCCTGCTTTCCCAAATCCTGCCCTCCTGGCTAGAAGATGAGTCCAGACAGTAATGCTTTGTGAACATGTGGATGGTAGACCAAGTGGCTGCCGCACAAATGTCTTTTATAGGCACCCCTCTTTGGAGAGCGGAAGATGTTGCCATGCCCCTTTTGGAGTGGGCTCCTAAGCCCTCTGGGAGATCTTTCGCAGACAATCTGTAGCATTCCAAAATGGCATGTATTATCCATCTCGATGTAGTTTGTTTAGTAACTAGAAGTCCCAGTTTGTGGCCAGTATAGTCAATGAAAAGTTGGTCATGCTGACATATCTTCGTCATCCGAGAAATGTAAAAGCTCAAGGCACTTTTGGATCGAGCCTATGTAGCCTTTCCTCCTCTTTGCTAGGAGGAGGTGGTGGATAGAAAGTTGGAAGCACAATAAATGGAAATCTGACAGAATTTATGGTAAAGAAGAAGGCTTAACCCTAAGGTATCCTTGTAAAAAATGGTACATTGAGGCTTACTATGTAGGGCCTGCAATTCACTCACCCTACGGGCTGATGTTAACGCAACTAACAGAATGGTTTTAAATGTAAGCAGTCTTAACGGACATGAGTGAAGTGGCTCAAAAGGAGCACACATCAGGAATTTTAATACCAGATTAAGATCCCAAATTGGGACGTGAAAAGGTGTAGAGGGAACACATTAGTGAGCCCCTTAAGAAACTGTATGATCAATGGACTTTTAAAATAACATACCTCTTTCGAGGTGCGGCTGAAGATGGAAAGCGCTGCCAAGTATCCCTTGATGGTTCTAATCTGGAGCCCCAGATTAGCCAAATGTAACAAAAAAGACAACACCAGAGGCGTATTGCATTATAAAAAAAAGGGTCCACATCCTTTTTCCTACATCAGCCGCTGAATTTGTTGCAATGGCAGCGGTGTAAGGATTTTGTTGCTGGCCTTGTGGCCGAAAGCAAAATATCCATTATGTCGTCCAGGAGGTCCCAATCCTTATATCTCAACCTCTCAGAAACCATGCGTGAAGGTTGAGTGTCTTGACCTCTGGATGGAGAACCCGATCTTCCTCTCGCTAGGGAAGGTCCTCTCTTTGTGGAAGACGCATTGGAGGGCAGATGGACATGTCAGGAAGGTCCTAGTGCCAGGGCCTCCTGGCCCAATCTGGAGCAATTAGGATCATGGCTTTCCTGAATGTTCTCAACCTCCTGAACACATGAGGAATGATAGGGACTGGAGGAAAAGCGTACAGGAGTGGAAACTCCCAGTCCACTACAAACGCGTCCCCTATAGCTTCTGTAGGGCGAAAGTCCCTGGAGCAGAAGAGTTCACACTTCCAGTTGACTCTGGTCGCGAACAGATCCACTTGAGGGGTCCCCCAAAGGGTGAAAATCTCTTGAAGAACTTCCTGAACTAGTTCCCACTAGTGGGAGACTGTGCTCTGCCTGCTCAGAGCATCCCTCGCTGTGTTCTCCTCTCTGGCCAGGTGAACTGCGGATAGAGAGATTCCTTCCTGAATTGCTCAGAACCAGAACTGCATTGCCTCTGCACAGTAGAAATGATCCTACGCCTCCTCTCTTGTTGAGGTAGTACATGGCCACTGTCACTGTTGTCCGTCATTATCAGGACATTATTTCCCCACTCAGCTCCAAAAGATTGATGTGTAGTTTGGACTCCGATGGAGACCAACGACTGCTGATTGTCAGATCATTGGCGTGGGCTCCCCACACCGTGAGTGAGGCGTCCGTCACTACTATTATCTCCAGCCATGGTTGCCAAAAAGGTTCTCCCTTCAGAATATTGTCCTTGCAGGCCCACCACAGGAGATCCTGTGTAACCCTGTTTGGAAGCTGAAGTAGGTCTGACATGTTGCCTGAGAATTGAGACCTCTGTCTCCTGAGAGCCCATTGAAGGGATCTCATTCGCAGGCGAGCCTCTGGCACCAGGAAAAGGCAGGATGCAATGCGACCGAACAACCTCAAAAAGTCGATGGCACTAAAAAGACGCTGTGCCCTCTGGAATTTGGTGACCATCTGCAGAATGTGTTGAGCCCTCACCTCGGGTGGGAGAAGCCCAGTCTGTTGAGAGAGTGGCAGGTGATGCTGAGATGTTCCAGAGCTTTTTCGGGAGAACATGCCCTTATTTATTTGTCATTTATATAGCACTTATACATTTACAAAAAAGGTTTCAAAGCCCTCCAACGCAGGGAGGGTGAGTAACGAATCTTAACATTCTTAATAGGCATTGGAAAATTCAAGAATGTGCAAGTGCTCAGTGTTTAGTGGTACAACATAGGACGAGAGCAAAACAAACTATAACAACATGTAACAAAAAATATTGCACATCGCCGAAAGTTGTTACAATGGGCAAGAGCTAAACATGAAAGAGGGAGTGATGGGATGAGGGGGGGAGAAGGGTAAGAACGAACAGAATTAAGTGGGAGGGACACATAGAAGAAGAGACAGGGGGGATGAGGGGAGAAGAGAATGCACAAATCAGAGAAATTACTGCAGATGTAAGAAACGCCTAAATTCAACTTTGAAACAAGGCACAGAACACACATGAACCAAGGTGGCTGCAGATGTAAGGAAACGCCTAACTTCTACTTTTAAATAAGGCACAGAACACACATGAACTAAGGTGGCTGCAGATGTAGTGTCACATGGTAGTGGATCATGAGAGCTGCCTACTCACAAGTACAGTCAGCAGGTGAATCTTTGCGTGGATGGTGGGCCAGGCTCCGGACGCTGGTGCAATCAGCAGGATGTGCATTGGAAGAGGTCCAAGAGGAGAAGAAGCGGGCGCGACCAGGCCTGCCGGGCCTGAACAGGCTCAGACAGGGGCCTTAATTGTGGGCCTTTGGTGTAGGGGCCGGCATTCCATGCTTGCCGGCACCTCATAGGGCAAGAAAAACGGAGTAGCAGCCAATCGGGAGCAATGCAATTCTGCTCCCATGGTAACCCTCTGAGGCACTCCTGTGTCGAGGAGGAGGGCCGCTATGATGGATCAGGGGGGAAACCAAGTGGGAGAATAGCTGCAGGCACTTCAGATTGAACAAAAACAGTGCAGGAGAGCAGCGAGAACATTGAGAGAGGCTGCTGATGCTTACAGACAATTTACAATACAGCAGCACCCGCATTCCGAAATGCAGTCAGAAAGCCATACCTGCATTGATGACGCTCTGTGCCGTCTCGGCCCTCATGAGGATTTCAGCAGGAGGAGGAGAGGGAGCCAAGCCTACCATGTGCTCCAAGCAGAGAAGTAGAGAAGTCAATGGTCCAGGTAGGGGTAGACGTGAATCCCCCCTCTCCTGAGACTCACTGCCATCACTGCCATCAACTTGGTAAAATCGCTCGGGGCGGAGGCCAGCCCGAAGAGCAGAACTCGAAACTGATGAGAACCTCCAACGGTGAACCTCAGGTACCTTATATGCTTGTGATGGTTCGGCACATGAAAGTAAGCATCCTGAAGGTCCAGTGACACCATCCAATCCTGGACATGGAGGGCCTGAAGGTTCTGAGAAAGTGTGACCATCTTGAACTTGCCCTTCCTGAGCAACTTGTTTAAGCATATCAAGTCCAAGATGGGTCTCAATCTTCCGTCCTTCTTGTGGATTAGAAAATAAGGAGAGTTCCACCCTTTGTTCCTTTCCATCACAAGAACCGGTTATATAACACCTATCTCTAGCAGGCTCAACATTTCCTACACAAGGAACAGATCTGAAACCTTGAAAGAGTGGCTTCCCGGTGGATGGACCTGAGGCCTTTTTTGAAAGGGCAGGCAGTAACCCTGGGCTACTGTTGCTAATGCCCACGCATCTCAAGTAATACCTCGCCATTCTTTCAGATGTTGTGAGAGTCTGCCTCCCACTCGGGTTGTGTGGAATAAGGCCTCAGAGAGGTTTTACGGTGGCTGAAGCAGCGGTTGATGGTAAAATAGTCGTTGATTGGGTGGGCTTTGCACCTCTCCCTCGTCCACCACAATGGAATCTTCTCTGACCCCTTTGACCAGCTAGTCCTCTCGCTCTTCCAACTAATAGAAGTGAAAGGACTTACCCCTCCAAGATGATCCACTGAGATGAGAGGGCTGAGGCTGCCTGATAGTGGCTCCAAGGGACTTAGCAGCTGCCTTTGAGGTCTGCAGCTTGTCCAAGCTTTCGTCAGCCTTGCTGCCAAACAGCTGGGTGTGGTCAAAGGGCATGTTGAGAAGCCTGGACTGCGCATTCAGTGCAAAACCGGAATTCCTCAACCACACAAATCTGCGCATTACTGTGCTTGCCGCCATGGCTCTGCTGATGCTATCAGCTGAGTCCAATCCTGACTGCAGAGACTCAGACATTGCCTCCTTGCCATCTCTTACAATGCTCAGGAAGCCGTCTCTCTCTTCCACTTGGGAAATATGGTCAGCCGGCATAGCTACACAGTCCCACAGGGTGAATGTGGATTTTGCTAATGCGCAAGTAGAATTTGCGGATTTGAGCGCCATGCTTCATGCAGAAAATACTTTTGTTGCCCAAGCGTCGAAACGCTTATCATCCATATCTGGTGGGATGGTAGGGTATGCAGTCTAATTCGAGGTTGACATTGCTGCCTGAACTACTAGGCTTTCAGGTGTAGGATGTTTCGACAGGTAGCTAGGGTCACTACGGAATGGTCTATACTTTCTGGTGAGATTCTTGTTCACTGCAGGGTTAGCCTCTGGAACCTCCCAATTTGCCATGACCCGTTTCTGGAGAACTACATGAAAAGGAAGTATGGGATCCTTTTGTGGACCTTTATCCAGAATATCTGTTAGGTCGTCTTGCTCAAACGGTGGAGCAGGCCTTCTCCATCCCATAAAGTCAATAACTCTAGTCATCAGATACCTATGAGAAGCATCAGCATTGTCTGCTGGGTCCGGCTTGCCAAACTCTATCTCTGATGAAGTGTCAACCAACTAGCACTCTGCAAATTGTTATATAAATCCTTTAGCCTGGATTCTTGTGACACTAGGCCTTCTGGAATGTTGGGTGTGCTTGAATCAAATCTAAATGGTGGTGTATCTGGATCTGAGGGCTTGTATTCCTCATAAATTGAGGATAAAGACTTGAAGTAATCTCTCTTTGGTAGTGGCTTATAAGATTTTTGAATTTCTTTTGGTTTGGAGGGTAAAGGTGTCGATGGCTTCAACAAAGGCGTTGATGACCTCGACACTAACGGTGTCGACGACTTTGACATTGATGATGTCGACAGTGTCGACGCTAATGGCGTCAACTTCTTCAATGACCCTCGAAGGCCTTGACCCTTGACTCAAAAGAGTCCTGGACGACTTCTCGTCGTGTCGAGATCTCGAAAGATATCGAGGGGTCTCCGACTTACGTTCCGGGCTCGAGGGCGCGTGAAATGTAGTCTTTGGTCGTTCCTTGTCTGCCTTATGCGGCTCTACAGGAGCATGGCATACCTTTTCCTTTGAGGGGGCTGGGGCTTCTCTCTCCAAGATTTTCGTCATTTTCTGTCTTTAAACTTTCCCACTCAGCCAAAGTAGAGGATTTGGAAGGACAGGCTATACTTCTCTCCAGAGAAGAATCAGACGAACTTGAAGAGGGCGAAATGTAATACCTTTTCTTTGACTTCCTCGAAGATGACGAGGAATGGTGTGACCCGCTTCTGGAGCGTGATTGTTTCTTTGATCTCTTCCTAGGAGGAGAGCCATCTCTCAACTCGTCGGTCGATCTTTTTCTCAATGGTGTCATCGAAGGGGATTTAGTAGGGGTCCTACCCGCTGCTAGTTTCCCTTTTCGAGAACAAAGCTGTTACACAGCCTTACCGGTCATCGACTGACAGGAGTAACAGTCCACCTTTTCATGTTCGGCGCCAAGGCACCACAGACACATCCGATGGGGGTCAGTGAGGGACATCTTGACACCACAGTTGTAGCACTTCTTAAACCCGGCCTTTGACGTTGAAGGAGCTGAAGACGAGGCCATTGCTCAAACAAAGTTTTCTCATAAAAACTGAAGCGTACCGTAATTCTCGAAGCGAATGATGTTGCAGAAAAATAGAACTGAAGCCAATGGGCACTGCGCATGCCATATATACCGACAATGACCTTGACTGCAAGACGGAGGCTCTTGAGGGACATTGAGTTAACCGCATTGATGCACAGCGCCCTCTGCCAAAGGTTTTTTTCTGAAACAGCTGAAGCTGAAGGATATCATATCATAAGATGAGGAATACGTGGGAGGACACAATCCATTCGAAATATTGTTCCCAAAGTTCATGCGCATTAGAAATGTGGACCCTGACTGAAAATAGTTTCATGCGCACCAAGCTCAGTTTATCGGAAAACAGAGACCATATCTCTGTGCACATGCGCAATCACTCCCGTTCTGAACTTGTGGGATGATCGCACACCTTAGTCGTCAACCGACTCTTTGCTGCGGCCCTCTCCGTAATCAGTGGTCCACAAGAAAGCACGCAGCTTTTTAAACTTAACTCCTACTAAATATGATTTACTCTAAATGACTTTAAAATTAACAATTGTTCCCTTTAGTTTCAACCAGAGGCTAAGTTATAGTCAAAGTCCTGTCTGGTAAATCACAGTCAAACAACATGCTTGTAGAGCTGCACTCCCACCATGATACTGGAATCAATGTCCCATGCAGATACAGCTCTCACTGAACTTTCTTCTTCCCCAAACCTCTAGTGTCACCTGAACCTGGGCCTAACTTGGGAGCTAAAGGAAAACAGGGCCTTCCTACTTGAAATGGACAATGAAAGGCAGTTTAGAATGTCGGCCTGCCCACAATGAACATGAACTCCACCAATCAGCTTCCAGCTCAGTTTCCTCCATGATGGCTTGGGAGACTCTGTTCCTACAAAGAATCAAGTTACGACCCAAACCAAAAAGAGCAAAAGATTCTGCAAATGATTAACTAAGAATAAATGCATATGTTTTACCTATGAAATAATGTATAGGGTAAGAATCCTGACAGAACCTGACAGTATCCTTCAAAATGTCGGAGAGGGCTTCAAGTGACTGATCCTCAGGAAGCGATTTTCAAATAATGGGATATACATTAACAGACGATCCACTCTTAAACTCACACTTATTAGTTTTTTTTTTATGGCCTGATTATCGAACTAGATGTAAAGGTTATGGTGGTTAGGTAAATCTGGAAAGGGATCTATGTGATCGCTGTAACGCCGAAAATGCAGAATGAGGAAATCCCGAGCACCAAAACTGCGGTGCCCAGCGAACACATAGTTGGCTCGTAGGGCATCTGAAAAGCTGAAAGTAATGTATTTGAGAGAGGGGATGCCCCTGACATTTGCTCGCACCCCTTCCCTCCTCTCTTCATGGTTTACCTCTTAAATTATGGGCCGGCTGGCCACAGTTTATGGTCCTGTTACAACTCTGCTTTTACAGAAATGAAAGTGAAAGACACGTTACAATTCTCGATGTCATGCTTTTTTTCAAACTGGTGTATGGAAGCTGGGGACACTCCCGCAACCCCCGCACTCCATCACACAGTGTTCTGCAACCCACAAACCCATTATACCGTACAACCCCCGCACTCCATCACACAGTGTTCTGCAACCCACAAACCCATTATACCGTACAATGGGCCGGAGGACACCTCCGCAACCCCCACTCCTCTAGTACGGTAAAACGGGATTCCGCATTTTCCTTACGGCCGAATGCGCAGTAAACTAGCATTCAGGTTTGTTTCCAACATTATAGTGCGATACTCTGGAAAGTAGGAGGAGTAGAATTTGAATATGCTGTGAAATTAAAAAGAGTTTGTTTTATCAATTCATCACTACATGACTGAAACAACCACAGGAATAGGTGTTGGGACAGAAGTAGCAAAGGATAAAGCAGACAAATTCCCTAGAGATAATTATAAGGGGCTATAATCCAGTTACTATGAATTATTATTTGGATTCGATGGTGGGGGGGACAATCCAGACTGCAACCCCGAGTCGTGTAATGTGGGACCTCAATCGAAGGGGGTGTGACTGAATATCATACAGTTAATCAAGTTGATTGTTTGTCGCACACACAGATTCCTTACTACACTTAAAGGTTTAAGCAATGCCCAAAAAACACAAAGATCTATACATCACTGAATGTAAATTTGGAAATAACAAGTATTTCTTTTGTATCTTTAAATGTTCACGGCTAAAAGAGTGGCTATGATTGCCCTCCTCAGGAACCTTTACGCTAGTATTTCTATGCTCCAGTAAACTCATCTGCTCCGAAATGACGAACCCTGCTTGCACTCTAGATGGTTCACACAACAGTTCTTCGTATATGGTGGGGGAAAAGAGGGGTGGCTATTTGAATTGCCAAGAGAATTAATTTTGAGAGACGCAAATGAAGGGTTTAAATTAAGAATCAATGAACAGCCAGTTCCTCAGTGTTGGGCATCAGCCAGAAGGTAGGAGCTACCACTGGAAAACCAGAAGCGAGTACACACTGTTCTGCAAATCTAACTTCCACAGGAGAGGCAAACTAACTTTTTTACCATTAAGAATGATCGATTAGAGGGCCGCTGTTGAGCATCTGCCATTTTTCCGAGGCCACCGACATCCTGTGGTTTAAATCCTGTCTCCCGTCTGCATCCTGATAAGATTTCCACATTGACTGAAAGAGGAACGTCTCTGCTGCAAATCGCTCTGTTTTCGAGCGGAATCTGTGGTGGGGCTCCGCTAGCCAACCTCTCGATCAGAGCAGGCCGGGGCTGATCGCCATCTTGGAGAGGCGGCTGATGTGGAGGTCTGGTGGGTTGCAAGAGCGGACCGCGCCAGAAGAGACAGGCGGAACAGGAGTGCAGCCGCTGGCGTGCAGGCGGAGGGAACGTTACCGGCAAGTGCCAGAAAGGGAGCCGGTGTGGCTGCCAGACAATGAGGAGTATGAAGACCGGGCCCGCAGTGGTGACCGGTGTGCCAGCGAATGAGACGGGAGCCTCAGGAGAGAGCCAGAAACCAATGCACACTGCAGGGTGCAGCGGGAAGTAAATACAGGGTTCACTGAAGCCCCGGCTGGACCCATGCTAACAAGAGCGGCATTGGGGAGGGCTGCTCGATAGTCCCTACATTGCTGTATATGGCTGGTAGTTATATCCTGGCAGCAGCTCTCCCTCAAGCGAGGAGAGGTGAACCCCTGTCCCTGTGAGCAGCTTGTGTAATTGCTGCGTGTGTGCTGCATTCTCAATCCATCATCCCAGCTGGCAGTGCCAATGGCACAGGCACAGTTACAATGTGGGACTATGGATAGAGCATGATGGGGTCTCAAGTTACATGACCTTGAGGTTGGCAGCAAACACCTGTCTTCTGCCAGCATATTGATTATAAAAGGCAAGATCCACCATCTGCAACCCTGCCACAGAGGTCAGGTCTCTATCCCAAGAGAACCCTAGATAACAGGTGCTGGATGGGCGGGGGCAAAGACCCTCGCAGAGGCACCAGGAGATTGGGAGGTGGAGGTGATCTGCTGTCGGAGCTGAGAGGGGACTTGGTGGCTGAACTGCACAGTGGCACATGGTGTCCTGGTGAGTGGGCACTCCCGCTAGCGACTCGCAGCCAGCACCGGAGGACACTATGCATGGGGAACCTATGCTGATGCAAGGAGATGTCTGAAAAACAACATAAGCGAGGCACTATCCCTACAGAACAAGGTGGTATTAGCTACCACTGGTATCTCTCTGAGGCTGCAAATGCACCCCACCTGCCCCTCTGCTGTGTGGCCTTAAAGCCCATGTCAGTCAGGAGCAACAGGCACGAACGGGTGGCGACACTCAGGGGCCACTCCTGGGTTTGCTAAGTCCGGCACTATGCTCAAGGATAAAGTTTGGAAGGCGGGGCTTCTGAACAAGATGGACCAGTATACAGCAAGTGGCCCCCCATTCTCTGTGGCTCCCACTCTGGGGAAGACAGGTACGGGGGTGGAGGTGCAAGATTCTCTAATCTCGCCTATGGACGTCATGGGCTCCATAGGAGAATCCAGTCAGAGAAAATCGATGGCCTCTCAACCAAAGTGTTATTTCTGCAGCAAGACTTGCAGAAACTTGTTTCTCAAGGGCGGGAAAGGCAGAGCCGTGCATTTCAGACTTTGAGGATGCGCTTAAAGGATGCGCTTGGAGAAGCAACTAGAGGCAGTCTCACAGAAACCTAGGCTCCTGGACAGCAGAGCGCAGGACAGCGAGGGACATCGCGCTGTAACAATATGCGCAATTCTTGGTATGCCGGAAAAGGAGGAAGGTGCCAGCATGGAGCTCTTCTTGGAACAATGGCTTGCAGACTTGTTCGCTCTGAAGAAACTCTCTAAATTCTTCTCTATAGAAAGAGCTCACAGGATCCTAACGAGTTACTCCACTCCGGGTGCACCCCCTCGCACAATAATTGCACAGCTCTTGAATTCCCAAGACCAGGACGCTGTGCTTTAAATGGCACAGGCCACTGGCCATATTACTTACAATGGCTTCTGGATAGGATTCTTTTTAGATTACACCAGGGACGTTCCTATGGTGGATCAATCATTCGACTCTGTCAAGAGAAAATTGGGTACAAGGTACGCCCACTTTTTCCCTGCACAACTCAAGGTGTAAAACAGAGGGGCAATTCACCTCGTCAACAATCCCAGGGAAGCATGGACCTGGCGGAAAACTCAGATTTTGTCTGTACCTGCACATCAGCCCGCAGGAGGGAAGCCAAGGCGAGAGCCAGATCAGGGTTCGCCTCTGGTCCTGTTTGAGTCGCAGATCATAGAACATCCCACCGGTGCAGAGGCTGCTCTTCAGACAATGGGCAACAGTTGAACTGGTTGCCAGGATGACACCGGCACACATATTGGCGATTTCATTGGGGAGTTATTGCTCATAGGCGGCCCCGGGTTGGGGGCTGAGTCTTGCCCTGGCTGCTTCAGTGGACATCCCGCAAATCATTGCCTGTTTTCCCGTGTCCGTTTGGTGCTGCATTAGGGCGATGGGTGCTTCAAGTTGGGGGGAGTACGGGGGAAGTTCTTATTGTTGTGTTTGGTTTGTTTGCCTTGCTTTGCCTTATTTATAAATGTAAATGTATACATGGAATGTAAATGGGCTATACTCCAGTATAAAGCAGAGGCTTGTGTTACAACTTCTTAACAGGCATACACCGGGTATTGCACTCCTGACGGAAACACACCTAGCCGGGACAGACTAAGTTATTCAAAAGAACCAATGATAACACAGCCTTTCATGTGGATTTCTCGAGAGGGACATCAGACACGCTGATTCTCATACTCAAGTCGATTCCCTTTCAAACCACAGAGGTTCGATCAGATCCTAGGCGTAGGTTTGTTCTAGTGAATGGTGAACGGCGGGGGGCAACCAGGGGCATAGTGGCTATCCATGCAATCCCCCTTGCACTTGCTTTATTGAAGGACCTCCAAGAACTAATCTTCATGACCAAGTTGACACGTGGGTGATGAGTGTAGCCTTTAACAAGGTCATGGATCTGGGCTAGGACAGAACCCAAATTGGTAGTAAAAACCCAACCCTCCCCTCTATGCTGCATTCCCTTGACATGGCCATGGTGCTGGGTGACGCATGAAGAATGTTGCACGCTTCTGAGCGTGGATATTCATTCCTCTCAGGGGTGCACGCTTCTATGTCATGGATCGATTACTTCTTTGTCCCCCTCAGCATTGCTCATAGACTGTGTGCAAAATTTCTAGCCAGAGGGATCTGGGATCACTCCCCACTTTTCATCGAGCTCAAAAGTGGGTATGCAAAGCCCACTGCAATGTGGTGCCTTAATACGTACTACCTGGGGACCCCGGACTTTGTGGAAGGGTTGTCTCACAAAATGTCAGAGTACTTCACGCTAAATGAAGGGACAGTCGATAGTCCGGTCATCCTGTGGGAGGGTTACAAGGCATTACTCAGGGGAGAGGCACTCTCCCTGGTGTCAGTGAAGCGTAAGCTGCATGTACAAGTGGTGGAAGAGGCAGAATTAGTGACCATTCAGGCAGAGGAGGACATTCTAGTCTCTGGGTCCCGGCCTTTGCAAAAAGCTCCATCCACGGCACAAGAGTAATAATGCAATGTGGGGCTCGGCGGATCGCCCATGATTAATTCGTTGGGCTGCTTAGGTGGACAGGTGCCTGTCTCTTGAAAGGCTAGTTTATACTGCTAGGGGGTGACCTCACAAATTTCATAAGGTCTGGTGTCGGTGGGAGGGGGAGGGTTAAAGTGTATTATTGTGGTTTTCCTTGCACCCTGTATTCTGTACAAGGACGAACAGGTACCCATGGGGTCTTCTCTCTGCTGCTACGTTTTTGATTTTGATGACATTCTTCTGCTGATGTATAACCAAGCAATGGCATATGTTTTCTTTTACTACTGTTATTATTTTAAAACAATAAAAAGTTATATAAAAAAAAGAATGATCTATTATGTTTAACCCCTTAAACAAATGTGTATGTCCTGAATTCCTTTACGAAATCACTGTAGGCTCTTCCCCCCTCGCAGTTAGGCAGCTTAAATGTGTATTAGATGTATCCCAATTCTTCTTTATAAACGTTCACAAATACTCAAAGATAATGTCACATATGTATGTTTGTAAGGCATCAATTGGCCTGTGGAGCCAAATGTAACTCCTGGTAGCTGTTGGTTTCAACCTAACCAGGCTCTGCAGTGCTAGAAGCAGGAGCTAAATAGCTCCCAGCAATTTCGTACCCTGAAATAGGAGATACATAATGGTAAAAAGGGAGTCTTTCGGACATCTTATGACCCTCATAGCTGTTTACACACCAAATGAGAGGTAAGACTACTTTCTAATAGAGCTCATCCCAGAAAGAAGTGGCAGTCCTTTCTGACTTTAGATCCAAATAAGGCATTCACTTGTGTGGATTGGGGACATATATCGGATTAATTCTGAAAGCCTATGGCTTTGTACCTGGATTCAAGAGTTGGGTGCAAGCCCTACACTACTCTGTCTCAACTAAAATAAAAGTCAATGGAATACTAATGAACCTAATTAAAATCTAGAGAGCTACAAGACGGCAGTGCCCCTTGTCGCCTTGATCTTTGCTTTACCTATGGAACCATTTGCTAATAAAATAAGGTCTATTGGTAGGATCTGGAGAGCCCAGTTCTGCATAAAATAGCTATGTTTGCTGACGATGTGTTGGTCTACATGAAATTAGCTGAATTCTCTCTTCCAGCGTTACTAGAATAATTGGATATGTTCAGAGAAGTATCCAAATTTTGAATTAACTTCGAAAAATCAAAAGGCTTAGTAATTTCTGAAGAGTTACTCTCGCTACTGAAGGCTTCAGGTGTTAATACATTTAAATGAGAAACAGACTCTCCAGGATACTTAGGAGTTAAAATCACCCCTAAAATAAACATGATTTACCAACTTAATTACATTAGACTACTTAACAACTTGGCCTTAGACATAAACCACTGGACCAAACAAAAAATATCACGGATAGGAAGAATGATGGCCTTAATAATGAACGCTTTTCTCAGACCTCTTTATTTTTTTCAGAGTCTTCCCTGCAAGATACCAGCGGGGATAACCCAGAACAGTCAACAGAAATGATAGCATTCATTTTGGGGCAGGAGAAGGCTGAGGATCGCTAAGAAGATCGTGATGAAAAATAGCCATATGGGTGGTCTGGGGGTTCGAAGCGTTGCTCACTACCTGATGGCAGCACATATGTTTGAACTGGTTCATCCCAGAACGGGATACAGAGGCGAGAAATGTAACAGCAGGTAACCACTATTAGGCTGGCAAAACAGCCTTTCCTGAATAAAATAGCCATATTGGCTGGATGTAACTACTTACAACAGCCCAGATTGCCCTACGTCACTGAGATAAACTCCGAAAAAATAAGCTCCACACTTGGCCCGTACTCTCCCATTATCGATAATGCAGAATTCTTAATCGGACTTCAGGGAACATTTGGACTTTTGGGTGTCTCAGAAAACAGCAGATTTTTGTAATGAAGGTACCATGATAACGTTTGATGACACCCAACACAAATTCTAAATTGGCAAAGTAGAAAGGTTTAATTATATCCTGATTAGGCACTGGGCAATAAACCTGACAGTCAACAAGGGCAGCATCAGACAACCATACTCTTCGAACTAACCCTGATGGAGGTAGTATCTGAGGGTCATATTTCCAAGTGGTACCACATTGCAAATAGGACTGAAATCAACGAGAAATGTTCATACATGTCGAAATTAGGAGAAGCTGTAAATATGGAAACCACCTTGAAGGCCAGGCTCCGAATTTGATACCCACAAACATTAGATAGGGTAACACTGAATTACTCCCTGTTATGTTGGCATAATTGTGAAAACGCAGGAATTTTGGGGCATATGTGGTGCGCATCCTCACAAACATAGCCTGCCTCAGGGGTGGGCTGCCCGGGAGACCGCCCAGGGCACCCTGCCATTTGCCCCCAATCATGCCAGTTCGGGGGAGTCTTTCAAGGCCTCCACAGAGCTGGCGTGGAGGGAGAAGGCATGGCAGGCGCCCTTTTGAAATTAAATGCGCTAATATGCCTTGAGATAATCAATGGTATGATTGCCTTCTGAAAAATGCTCTCCCACTGGACTCCCGTTCGTTTTGTTTTTTTTACGTGCATATGGTTAAAAACAAGTGCATAAAAAAGAATAAAGTTAAATAATTAATAAATAATCAAATAAACATTTCACATCATAATAATACAATCATATAAATGATCAACTAATTAAAACGTCATTTTTAAGTTTCCACCAAGATTCAAATCCAAGACATCAAAGTTACTTCAGTTAATTCACTTATTGTAGTAAAAATTATTATGCTCGGCTTTTAATGTCACACATCAACATTAATAGATCGTTAAAATAATGAATATCTCCACCTTTAGGGATAATACCACTCTCTTACAAATATAATATGTTGTCCCGGTTGTAACCAGGTATCTGGCAGAATATATCGCAGCCCAGAATTGACTGTGGGAGATAGAAGAAACTTCACTAACCAGGTTGGCATATTACTTTAGGTAGTATTGGGTTAGGGAAGGGCAGCCTGTAAGTAAATGTCTTGAGGTTGCTAAAGTATCGACATTTCCTTTCCTCAAAGGGGATGCCAACCCACGGACCAGTATAATCATGACATGGTAAAATGTTCAACCTTAAATGTATTTTTATAACACATTTAAAATCATAACTACAACATTTAATAAAATAATCACAGGGACACCCTGGATTAAATCCATTAGAGACGTATTGTTTATAGCACTTTTTAGAAACAAGTTGTTCAATATTCATTGAGCTATTCCAATCTCTCGCTTTAATTTTAAGTTTTAAGAAAAAACTTGTCATCAATTCCAGGTGCTCAAACTGGGGTATCAGACAAAGATTCTGTAAGAGCGCTTCTAAGGTGAATACAATGTTATTCAGTAAAGAATTACGTTTGTTCTCAAGATAATCTCTATTATCAATCAAACTCATTATTGAATCTTCAGTTAACTTTGTAGTCTTAAATCTGACATACATCTTACACTGCTGAATTTTCCATAGTGTATTAAGGGAGGTGAGACCTAGTTTGCATCTAATGGCTTCAAAAGGGACAGATCTCGGAAGTTAGTTTCATTGCCGATCTACATAGTGCTCCTTCTAGTTTCTCGTACCATTGAACATATTTCTCCATAAGCACTTCAAGGCCATATAATATGCTTGGGATAATGCTTTTTCAGTAGATTTGCAAAAGACCCTCAACAGAGTGCCCCGTTCTCCTTCTCTCGTGAAACACTTTAATGATTTTCCATTTACTTATTACCTTACTGGGCAATGCTTTCTCATATAATAAATTAGCAGGATTTGTAAGCATGGGCATGCCAAGATAGGTATAAGTAGTACCTACCTCTAATGGGATATCATTAATTTTCCAACAAAACTCAGATTTACTTCGCGAGGAGGCTCCAACAACCATCACATTGGTTTTACTTAAATTAGTAGTCATATTATTCTGAGCGGCAAAGTACTATAAGGCTACTAGGGATCGCTGTAAACCGATAGGGGTGCGATCTTAGACATAGGTGTTGTCAGCATATATTAGCATATATTAGCCAACTTATTTCTTCCTTCCCAATCTTAGGGGAGAACTCTGAACATCTTTAAATGCAGCAGCCATATCGGCTAGGTTAAGATTAAATAATACCGGGGCCAAGACACAGTCTTGCCTTAGACCCATATTCGTCTTAATAGATCTCGTTAGCATCCCCTCGTTGTTAAGGCGAACTGCTACCATGGTCCCAGTCTGCATGGCTTTGATAAAGTGCAAAGCCCTGATCTATTAACACTATCGAATGCTGCAGTGTAATCTACATAGCACAAGTATATTTTTTTCTCCCAAATTAGACCTTGCTCCCGATATTAAATAGTGTAATGTTAATATATTATCTAGGGTGCTAAGACCCAATGTAAAGCCTATTTGCTGGCAAGATAACAAATTATTTTCAGTTATCCAGCTATTAATCCTAGTTAGTAATAATGAGGAGAACAGTTTAGAACAGACGTTGATCATAGATAGTATAAATATTGCTTTACGCCAGCAATTTGGAATATTTCCCTCCTCCCAGATAGATTCAAACAATGAAAGTAATATCGGGGCCCAGCAGGTGGGATCGGGCTTTAAAGCAGCATTCGATATGCGGTTAGGGCCAGGTGCACGTGATGGTTTCAGACTATTAATAACATTCACGACATCTTCCAAATCGAACAGGAAGTAGTATCTATATGTCCAAGGACATCCCCATTGAGATTTAAAACATTCTCTTTATCGTATACTTTAGTTATATGGGTCTCCAATAAGCTCACAGCTATAGGATGAATCATTGTGGGTTCATTCTCAGAAAGATACTGTTTGTGAAGATATCAACACTTCTTATTATCGTTGGGTTTAAATGTGTAAAATAACATCCTCTAATTGGCATTCCCTACATCATGCTTATATGAATGAAGGCAATTTTTATGTTTAGTCCTAATAGTCGCGATAATCTTATTTTTGTACATCCAAACAAAACAGATCTTTTTTTCTACGTATTTCGTCCTTATATATTTTCTTCCTTCCTTGAGTAATGGTGTCATATATGTTATCCTGACGTTTCCCATTTGTTACCATTACTATTGATTTCATAGCACGTACCAATACTGCACTTAGGGTTGTTAGTATTTCCATATTTTCCATTTGATTTAAATCATGAATAACTAATGGTCCGTACCAGGAAGCTGGTTACATGTATCTATACATGGGTCTGTCCACCTGATCCTATTCCCCACAAGTGATACTTGGAGATTAAAGGTGCTTTTTGGATTACAAAGTTTATTCCTATCCCTTATTACTAATTTCAAAATCTTGTGGTCACTTAAAGTGGTTTGTGTCAGAGTTAACTGCTGTAAAGAATGTTTGTGCTAGCGTCAATGAATTTATAATGCACTCGGGAGGAAGCCTTTGCATTAAACCAGGTATCCCACTCATTTCCAACTTAAGGATTTTGGGGTTCAAATACTGTAAGCCCATTCCACTCAGGCATTCTAGCCATTTTTTCCCTTTTTCCTTTTTGCGTCCATTACACTCTTTTCTTTAAGATCATCTTCAAAGTCCCTACCTTTCATTTCAATGGCCGCTAGCTGACAGTATGAATTAAAGTCCCTGGGGTAATCATAAGTCCAGCTATCAATCGTGCATTCAACGTAGTTCATAATGCTCTTAGTATTTGTTCCTCCTGGAAGGTCATATATGTTGATAATGAATACCCTTCCCAGGAGTCCCAGTTAATGTATGCAGGCACATAAGACACACGGGGAGGTGCCATATTTACTATATTCACATATAGAGAGACTAGACTTCACTCCTATACATAGACCCCCGGAGGGATGACCAGTTGATCAAGCGAACGGTTGAATAATATTTATTTTTTAATCTATGACAACATTATTACTAAGACAAGTCTCCTGAAAAGCAAAAATAGCACTGTCAGTTACAATAGCCCTCCCCTCATAACTAAGAAAGGAGCAGTATCCTCTAGTATTTCACAAAATCATGGTTATACATCCAGCTTGTTCCAGATATAATTTGTCGTTATTTTGCATGTTTTCAGTGGTCCACATTTCGACAGCCTTATTCATGCCGTTACCCTAACTAGTAAAAAATACAAAAAGAGGGGGGGAAAAGTCCCAAGAGCAGTAGGGAAAGGGACTACAAATATACTACAACAAGAAAGTCCGTACTGCTTTTAATACAAATCTCAATAGGTTTAGTTTCAATTATTTCCCTGAGCGTACCATTACGATATCACACATTTTAGGATTCTCTTAAAGCAATCGAAGCAGCCCCAAGTTTGTGAAAAAATTCTTTGAATGTTTATTTCACAAGAAACAGGTATGCATGAATATTTAGTGAAAAAATAAAAAACATAAATAGTTTGTAAACAGTGAAAGATATAATACAAAAACCAACTGAATATAATAACATGTGATTTCAAAATTGGTGAAAAACGAGCTGCAATAGAAAATTAATTATCAATTTCTTGGAACAAATGCAATACTAAAGGAAACTAGACATATAGACTGCCAATCGTGGAGAGTGACTAATTATAAGTCCACATACATAGTTTAGTGGCTTAGTGAGGGGCCACTATAGGGCTTATTTTCATAAACGAAGGGCAGAGTCTGAATTCGTTCTGTTTCCTGTATTTCGTTGACAGGTCTTTTCTATTGCATAACTTGCTTTTTGCATAATATAAATTTCATAGCCTAGTTTCATAAAGGTGCTGACAACAAAGACACCAGTTCAGTTATTAACGGGGAAACAAATTCTACAATGACCCAGTTATCTTTACTGAGGTCAGGTAACACCACAGAGACAATGTCTGAGATTGTGATGCCCCTCAATCAACACAAGTTCAACACCCTTTGGTGATTCAAGAATGGAGTCATATTTCCCCGATTTTCATAGATTTACCTAGTTGTTGATCTGCACTTAGTAACCAGCTATGAGCTTGCCAAGAAACCTCTTGGGCGTTTGCCACAGGACCAGTCTGAGTCTGGTTAATAACAGACCTATGACCGGCCATTTCTATATCCATCCCCATCTTGCCATCACCACCATTAGGTACAGGGGTTGTTTTATTTATAGAGGTTGAGGTTTGGCATCCGTATAGGCGGATTGGTTATCATGATGTTGAGTGTCCTGTATTTTATTCTTGTCAACAGGGCAGCTTACCATTGTTTGCCATAGTGCCTCTGAGCTGAGCCTCAGCCATTGAAGCTGTAACAATTTGCAACCTGATTAGTAGTCGCCACTCCTCCGCCCCCCATGGTGGCATCCTTTACATTTGCATTTACAGTGAGCCATTGGTCCATAGGGCCTTTTAGGCAGGGGACATAAGATGATTTGTTAATTGCCTTATCTGGTCCATAAGGTTTCACTTGCAGGTCATACTTTGACCTCATACTAATATATGTAATTTTCTTAGCCCATCTCTGATTGTTTTCTCTTTCTGCGGGCTCTCTTACGTCTCCCATATGTGGCAGGATTTTCACTGTCATCCAAAGGAATGAGAGATGTAGGTTGAGCACTCAGGGTGTTACAGATACTAATGGGAGAGCTATTCTTGCACTCCGTCAATGGAGGGTCATAACGAGTATCAGTATTGGTATCAAGTTCTTCCATTTGAGTGCAAGGAGAGGCCATTGGTGGTAAAGCGTGGTCATTAGCACTGTTGTCCAAAATGATGTCAATGATTTTTGCCACAGTCATGTTAAGATCTCTGTGTTGCTTCATTAGAGTAGAACAGAGTCCAAATCCGGCTTCAAAACTAGCTGCAATGAAATTGGTCTCTACGCAGATGACATAATGCTGCACCTGCGACATCCCATCCAATCAGTCCCGGCAGCACTGCAGGTGATAGGAGAGTTCGTCGCTTTTCAGGTTTTAAGGTGAACGTAAGTAAATCAGTGATCTTCCCCTTTGCCCCAGACTCAGTCAGGAATATAGAAGAGTTGGAACCCCTGGGCCTCTGAATCCAGACAGAAGGGGTAAAATATTTGGGGATAAACATTGTTAGACCAGATGAGGACCTGGCCCAGGCTAATTACCCTCCACTGTTCGACAGGTTATTTACAGAAATGGAGGGATGGGGTAAAGGACGGATAACATGGATGGGAAGACTCACTGCGGTCAAGATGAATCTCCTCCCTAGGGTGCTTTACCTGTTTCAAATGCTTCCAATTAAGGCCTCGGAGGAGCACCTGAAAGAAGCCAAGCGGTGCATTCTAAGATTCATATGACAAGGCCAGTACCTCAGGGTAGGTTACGAGACACTCACACTCCCAAAGGAGAAGGGAGGGGTCGGTCTTCCAGACCTACATGTGTACTGCAGAGCAGCACAACTCAGAGCCCTGGCCCCCCACCTCAGAGAGGATAAGGATAAACAGTGGGTTTACCTGGAGAACTATCACCTGCGCCCAGCTACTGTGGGGGAATGGCTGTGGGTCCCACTAGACATACTCCCGAAGCAGATCAGAGAGCCCCCTTTCCTGGGGACCATGTGGAAAGCATGAGCAGGGGGGGGTAAAAGGGAGAAGATAACCACATGGCCTTCACCGATGAGCAACATCTGGGCGCCACCGGTTAGAGATACAATCCCGGAAGTAGGGCAATTTCAGACCTGGTTCAAGGCAGGGCTCGCCAGGGTCGGCCAGCTGATACGAGAAGATAAGTTCATAAGTATCCAAAATTTAGAAGAGGCACAGGGCATTGGTACGCTGTCCCCACTTCTATACCTGAGATTTAAAGGGATAATTATGTCTGTAAAATGGAAGCCACTTTTTCAAAGAGACCTCACTCCTGCTGAGAAGGTCCTGGACACCCACGCTGACATAAAAGGGCTAATTTCCCTACTCTATAGGGCACTGCTAGAATCCAGGGGGGAGAGCAAAATGGGAGAGAGATCTGGGTCTGGAGTTGGGGGATGGACTCTGGGCACAGCTCTGTGGGAGGGCTTTCAAGACCTCGATTTCCTGCCAATACAAAATGCACACCATAAAATTGCTCCATACATGACAATACGACCTGATATCACTCTCTAGGATGTACCCGGTGGTCAACCCCCACTGTTGGCATGGGTGTGGGGAAAGAGCCAATTATTGGCATATATGGTGGTCTTGCCACAAGGTACAGGTGTACTGGGCGGAGGTGCTGGGTTGGATTACGGATGCATAGGGTGGGTCCTACAGTTTGGAGCCCATCTTAGTCCTTTTTGGCCTGGAGAAAAGAGGTGGACAATGGAGCAAGCTTCTGCAGCTGGCACACTTTCTACTCTTAGCGGCAAGGGCCTGCCGGGCTAGACACTGGAAGAGGGGGCATCTCCCCACAGTGGTAGAATGGGCGGGGACAGCCAAAGACTTATACCTCATTGAAAAGATCTCAGCGGCGATCCATGGGAACAGTGCATCGGTGGGGTATAAGTTAATAATATCGCCACATATATGGTCGCCGTAAATAATATCGCCGGGAAAATGTTGTGGCGATATTATTTGGGTGACCATATATATGGCGACAGGGGCAAAAAAAATTATTTTAAAAAAAAATTGGGGGTTGCGGGGGTGTACCCCGCATGTTCCATGCAATAATGTGTGACATTATTACATGGAACCATCGGTGGAGACGGAATGGCTGCAATTCCATAAGGCCTTTTGTAACACTGGAAACGGAGAATAGAGTGCTACAAGGAATATGGACTCGGCCCCGCTAGACATTCAGTTTTGACAAAGTAGCCTTGCGCAGAGGGAACCAGCGCTTTTTCAACACTAGTAAACCCGGCTGGGGCCCCAGATGGTTGTGTGACAGGAGCCCACCGATCCGTCCGTCCCAAGACTACACCTTCAAAGGAAGCGGAGGAGGGCGGGGGAAGGGGGGAGGGAGGGGTCGCCAAGATGTTGGGAAACATAGCCTTTTGGATGTAATGGGGGTGTGCCACCCCATGTTGTTCTCTTTTATTGAAAGTTTCCTGTTTCACATAAATGCTATTAAAAATAAATTATAAAAAAAAGTAGCTGCAATGGAATCCAATCTTTAATAAAGGTTTGGGGTGTTTTGTGCCGAGAACAACTATCAAGGTAGTCCTTATCGAAACTTGAAATTATAGTATCAGCAGTATTGACAGTAATCCACTCTAGGTCTGGTGAAGCAGACACATTGAAGCTAATAGTTTCACAGTGCTCTGAATCGATATGTTTAACTTTTTTTTAAAGATGATGGAATACCTATAGAATCTCGTTGCAATTCGTAACAGAGGTTTAGTAGCAAATTACTGTCCACCCCAAAGTTGCGTCATTGTTAACAGGCTACATTATTCCTCCAACTCGTAGAAGGTCCCTATGCGTTTCCTTATTTTTGCTCACGGACGTAGCAAAGAACCCAGTGATATATGTTTGTTCTGTCCCATCTTACACCTCTCTATTTATTTATTTCTGTGAGGCACTGAAATTAACAGGATGCACATTTTTATCTTGAGCAATGGCAGAAAGTAGGGAGGAAGGGGTGTCTGATATTAATGACCTGCCTTTGTCTTTTTAGCAGTATAAAACCGTAATTTTGGCGGCATAATTAGTACGTTTCCAGATAATCTGTTAAACTGTTAAACAAACAAGGTTTAAAACCTCTAGCCAGGTAGTCCATCCGACGACAGCGACTCCGCATTCCAAACACCAAACACTTAGCTGCAACATTTTGTTCAAGCGCTTTGCGTCTGCAAGTGGTAATATAATCCAGCAGCCTTGTTTAAAGGTACTGCAGAAGTCAATTAAAAAGTTCAAAAATGCAGCTCCAAATCCTCCTGTCACCGCCCCCCACACACCAGCACGCCAAACACGTTGCTGCAACACTTTGCTGAAGTGCTTCGCGTTCGCAACTGTTTATATAATCCATCAGTGTTGTTTAAAGGTACCGCAGCAGTAAATTCAAAAGTTCAAAAATGCCACTCCAAATCCTCCCATCAGCAGAGCACACCAAACACTTAGCTGCAACATTTCCCGACTCTCGTTAGTACATCTCTTGACACTTTGACGATGAAGGTTCATGTGTTTACATAGAGGCTGACTAGATTCCCCAACACAGCAGCCACGCCTGGGACAGTTCATGCATATGATCAAGTACCCAATATTGCTGGATGCACATGTAAACTGCCCCATAATTTTGTAGTGTTGATGTGTGGGCAGTTTAGGTATCTTTTGTTTCTGCAAGGCACAGTTCCATAATCTGTGCTATTTGTGTTTAGTTTGTTCTGACCATCATTCCCCTCAGATTGGCTGGTTGTCTGAAAGCAAGGATGGACATCTCAGGAAAAACTTCTCTAAGACATTCATCTTGTTGCAGGGTGGGTTGGAGTTCCTTAGCAATCTTGCAGAGGGTTTCCAGCTCTGGATTGTATGTGACTACCAGTGGCACCCGGGTTTGTATCTCTTACGCTCTGTTTTCTGAGAGGTTGCTGCGGGAATCCATGTTGCCCTGTGAATCTGGCCTTCCACAATTCTATGGTTGTATCCACGGTTTATGAACTCTGATCACAAAGTTTGCATGTTTTTATCCTGGTCCCTTGTGTCTGAGCATATTCGATTGTATCTTAATGCTTGGCTAAATATGGTAGCATGTTTGGTGTGCACTGGGTAGAAGCTGTCACTCTTTAAGTAGCTGGCATGGTCAGTTGGTTTGAGATATAATGTGGTCTGTAGCTGGCCATCATTTATTGCTATGGTGGTGTCGAGGAAATTTACCTTTTCAGGAGAGTAGGAGAGTTTGAGGTGGATGGTTGCTTGGAATTCATGAAATCCTCTGTGGAAGCTTAGGAGGTCCTGTTCCCTAGCAGTCCAGATCGGGAGGATATCATTAATATAGCACAGGTATCTCAAAGGTCTGCAGTCACAGGTGCCACGGTGTGTGTGTGTGTATATTATATATATATATATATATATATATATATATATATATGATCTGCTTAGAATCACATGCTTTGCATATGCCAGCATCTACTGGAAGTTGCAGAGTATTGCACATGACGTTTTTTGAAGTTCAAAAAGGGGCGTCGACAGGGCATGACTGTAATACTATCCCTGGTGTGACGTACCCTGTCCTCATGATCCCTCATGCCTTGAGTTCACTCAGATTATTTTTTCCACCATCGTAGTTGTATTTTCGCAGAGCCCATAGCACAAAGCTAAGTTAATTTCATCCAAACCTCTCTTGGCTACATATCAACGAACTCTTCGACAGCTGGTCTCCAGAGCAACTCAAAGCCTGATTCCAATCACTGAAACAGACGTTTGTTCCGATGACGGGTTTCGGCCTACACCTGGCTTTGACCTAATCACTAGGGCGAGCGGGGGGAGTGATCCATTCTTCTTTTAGAGAATGCCTACCCCCATTTCCTACCCATACTCCCTTTCTCTTGCTGCCTCTATGTCCACCTTCCACTATGGAGCGCACTACATTTAAGTTTTGCCCCAAGTGCATTAGAACATTTCCGTGAAAAGACACAAACATGGTGTGTCCCCACTGCCTTCCACTTGATCACTCGGAGTCCCGCTGCACATTGTGCAAACCCTTTAGACCCAAAACCCTAAAGGAGCGCCAGACTCAACGGTGGGCGGCATACACCATGTCGGTGGAGTCTGAGACTGCCGCAGGGATCTTCATGGCCGATCACGACGCCTGAGGCAGCCGAGACTGCCCGAAGACATTACAAAGGCACAAACTAGTTCCTGCACGCCTGTCCCCAACCTCGAAAGGCAGTCTCAACCTGCTGTTATGAGGGCGGCCTCTGGCAACAAAAGTGTAAACACATCATCTTCTTCACATAAGTACATACCCCCCAGCCGCTCCTCGATGGACCCATCAACAGAGGGCTGCATGCCAATGGTAGGTGCCTCAAGGCCCGCCGATCAACCACCGGCCAAGGCCGCTGTGGTTCCGCCTCCGCATTTACCACAAGGCGTCAGTGCTCACACTCCGATGAAA
The DNA here is from genome assembly GCF_040938575.1 of Ambystoma mexicanum. NCBI lineage: Eukaryota > Metazoa > Chordata > Amphibia > Caudata > Ambystomatidae > Ambystoma > Ambystoma mexicanum. The sequence goes on from NC_090931.1 coordinate 833,515,346, forward strand.
GACCTGCATAAAAAATGCTCTACAACTGAGGCAGAGATGCCGAAACAGTTGTCGAAAAAAGCACAAATCACATTTGCATGCAGAAAAACACCTTAAGAAGTAACAGGCTCATGATAAACGGGCCCCTGAGACCCCTGAGGACTATCAGGAGGATTCTTCTATTCTATCTTCAGCCCTCAACAAAAAAACTCTCCAGGGATAGCCCCAACAACACACCCAAAGCTGACTGTCCTACAGAGGCACAACCAGTAACGCCCAAGGTTATTACTGAGCAGCAAAAGCCATTTGATCAGAAACTCCTGCGACCCAAACTCACTTTGAAGAAATCATAGGTAAAATATCTTATTTTGTAGACTTCATGAGCAGGTGCACACTCCACAGAAACCTGTGGAGCAGCCTCCAGGGCCTGGGGTACCCACTCAACTAACTCCCCCTCCCCCACACATGCCTCCTCAGGCCTTTACACCCAGGGAACCCTCGTAAGGTGTCAGCTAGAGGATCTGCAGTCTAATCAAGCAGACCAAGATATGTGGGTGGTTGACCAGGATGATCCTGGCCAAGATTATGACGACACCTATTTGCAGGAGCAAGATGATCCAGATTTTATCTTTACAGACCCTGTCAAACCTGCAGCAGTGGGGAGCGGTCATACCTCTCCTATTGCAGACCAATTACTCTACAATGATTTGCTTAAAAAGGCAGCACAACATTTTGGGATAGAAATGGAAGAAGCTAGTCTCACAGGGACCAACTTTGTTGAGGACATCCTCAACAAGAGGAACCCCATTAGCCAGGCTATACCTCTCCTGGAATGTATCAAAAAGAGTGTCTCTCCATCCCAGTCAACACACAGGTAGAGAACACACTCAAGCCATCACCATCCAATCCTCTTTACATCAGAGGTCATGTCAAGCCAGATTATCTGGTGGTTATAACAACCAGAATGAGAGCTGTTGTGCCACTCTCCACTCCAAGGCACCTCCCAACAAGGAGTGGAAAAGAGTATGCATGCTTGGTAAGTAAATCACTACTTCTACTTTGTCCCTAAAATGAATAGCAAACAATACTACCTTGCTTGCCAGCTACAGCAGCACTCAGTAGGATGATGTCGTAAAACATCTAGACTCGATACCAGAACCTGCTCGTTCACACCTTGTCAAGATTGCCACAGGGTAAACAATTGTCTCAAAACATCCTGAAAAATGTTCTGGATTCTGCAGACACTTCAAGAAGAGTCATTGCGGAGGGAACCCTCCTAAAAAGACGCACTTGGCCTAGGGACTCTGGCCTTAAGCCAGAAACACAGGCGGCCCTTATCACCACGCCCATCAAGGAGGGTCTTCTCTTTGGTAAAGCAGGTGACGACTGGCTGGAAACCACAAAGAAGGAGCATGGGACCAACAAGATACCTAACAAACCCTTCATACAGAAGGAATTATTCAACACACGCCGAAAGTTCCGGGCACAAGGATTCAGCAGGTCAGGTCAAGCCGGCGCAAGCATGTCTAGTGCCTCCTTCTACAGTACCCAGGGTCAATCATCCTACAAGTACCAACAGCGTGGGTTTCGCAGCGGAAAGGGACAAGGCCGAGCTGCAGCCTCTAGGGGCACAGCAGTCCCTGCCCCCAAATGACCGGCCAATCCACGTTCCCTCCCATGCGACCCCAGTCGGGGGTCACATAACACTCTTTGGCCAGCAATGGGCAGGAATAACATCAGACTGCTGGGTTCTAGACACAGTGGCCAAAGGATACTCAGTGGAGTTCCTAGAAACACCTTGCCACAATCCACCTCGAAATAGAAAGAATGTCTGCCAAACACCTCAAAATCCTGCAGGAAAAAAAATTGAGATTCTACTACAAAAAGAAGCAATCAAACTGGTACCACTCCTGGAACAAAATCAAGGTTTTTTTCAATGTACTTCCTTGTTCCAAAGAAATATCTAACAATGCACCCAGTGCTGGACCTGCGCCCTGCAAACACGTTTGTAAAACCCCAGAAGTTCAGGATGGCAACGTTGCAGGAGGTCATCTCACTACTAAAACTAGGGGATTACATGGCAACACTGGACATTAAAGATACATGCTTTCATATTTCGATGTTGCCAGCGCACACAAAATACCTCAGATTTAAATTGGGAGACAAGCCCTACCAATTTAAGGTGCTACCATTCAGCATTGCATCAGCCCCCAGGGTATTCACAAAGGTCCTAGCCGGGGTGGCCACCCACTTGCGAAGGCAGTCCATTCCAGTGTATCCTTACATAGACCACTGGCTAATTACTGTGGATTCTCCTCAGAGGTACCTTCAAAACATGCAGCAGACAATCAATCCGCTAGTCCAATTGGGCTTCTCCATAAACAAAAAGAAGTCTAGTGCCCAGCCAAGTACAGCAATTTCTGGGGGCACTAATCAAAACAGACGACGGACTAGTCTTCCCCTCTGAAGACAGGATCAAAAACATGTTGTTTCAAACACTTCAGTATGTGGCTGGTTTGTCAGGTGACGGTACGAAAGACAATGCGTCTATTGGGAATAATGGCTTCCTGCATCTACCTAGTGCCTCACGCCAGGCTGCGCATGGATCCAATTTAAGAGTGGCTAGCAAAACAATGGTCACAAGCAAGCGGGTTGTGGGACGATCTAGTAGTGGCTTCGCAACCTTCCTTCACCACACTTTTCACGGCCTTTGGACAAAGGCACTAACCAGAAAGCACATCAACCTTCTGGAACTATTAGCAGTCCTAAAAGCACTTCAAGCTTTCAAGACTCAGCTGGCGCACAAAACAGTCCTAGTCCCCACAGACAGTACCAGGGTCATGTTTTATATAAACAAACAGGGGGAACACACTCTCCAGGGCTGTCCATACTAGCCCAGAACATCTGGCTGTGGGCACTACATCAGAAAATATTTTCCTAGTGGCACACCATGTTCCAGGGGAGTTCAATTCTCTGGCAGACATGCTAAGCAGGAGTACAATGCTACCCTCAGTGCACAAGTGGCAACTGAATTCGGACGTGCTATACAATGTCTTCTCAAACTGGAGGTTCCCAGAAATAGACCTCTTAACAACCCTATAGAGCACACAATGCCAAGGTTACACATCCAGGCTTCTGCAGAAGAGATCCAAGGTAAATGCACTTCTGATGTACTAGTCAGGGAAATGTGCATATGCTTCTCCGTCTACACTCGTTCTCAACAAGATAGTCCACAAGCTAAACCGGGAACAAGTAACACTGATCCTAGTAGCTTCAATGTGGGCACGGCAAACCTGGTTCCCCACCTTCAAATGATGTCCCTGTGTCCTCCCATGAAATAACCTTGTCTGGAAAACCTGTTAACTCAGGATCATGGAACAACACTCCACCCATGCCCTCGGAAGCTGAACTTAGCAGCTTGCCTCCTAAGGTCAGAGAATTTGGCCACCTACACCAAAGGTGCATGGAAATACTCAAAGAAGCACGCAAACCTAACACAAGGCACTGCTATTTTAACAAATGGAAACGCTTTGTGTTATGGTCTCTTAATCCAACCGACGGTTCACCGTCCAATATAGTTAACTACCTTCTCTATCTACTTGACTCAGGATTAGTCTTTAACTCACTCAGGGTACACTTAGCAGCTCTCTCTGCTTACACTATGTCTCAAAGTAACATTTCATGGTGGAAGGTGCCCGTAGTTAAGACTTTCATGGAGGGTGTCAAAAAACGGTACTCTACGATTTCTAATCCCACTCCCGGCTGGGACCTCTATATGGTACTCACAAGGCTCATGGGGACCCCCTTCGAGCCTATGCACAAGGCCAGCCTTAAAAACCTCACATACAAAACAGCCTTCCTGATAGCCGTTACCTCCATCAGAAGGGTGAGTGAACTACAAGCTCTTTCAGTACAAGATCCCCTTGTGGTTATGCACAAAGACAAGGTGGTGCTACGCACACATCTGAGATTCTCACCAAAGTTCGTATCAAAATTCCATGTAAATCAAACATTAGAAATATCTGCATTTTTCCAAAACGCCACAAACGCAGCAGAAAAAAGCCTTCATGCACTGGATGTATGGAGAGCTATCATGTTCTACCTTTAAAAAACAAAACCAATCAGAAAAACAGACTGTTTTTTCTTGTCCGTAGCCGCTGGAAGAGGAGACCCTATCTCCAAAGCAGCAATTTTTAAATGGATTGTTAACTGCATCCAACTGTGTTATTCTCTTGCTAAGAGAACTTTACCATTCAAGCCTAGAGCACATTCCACTCGAGGCACAGTAGCAACTCTAGCCTTTATAACAAATGTATCCCTATATGCCATTTGCAAGGCAGCCACTTGGAGTGCAGTACACACTTTCACCCAACACCGCTGTCTAGACACACACTCAAGGGGTGATACACAGGTGGGACAACCAGTGCTGAAACATCCCTTTTCAGTGCTACCCTCTAACAACCTACCTCCTTCTATAAGTACTGCATGCTAATTTTTGAAAAGCATGTGATTCTGTGCAGATCCATAAGCCCCAGAAGGGATACAATACTCACCGTAATCGTATTTCTGATGCTTGTATCTGCTTAGATTTGCATGTGCCCGCCCTTCCTCCTCTGTTGGAGTAGAAGGTGGCTGGGAGAAAAATAGATCTTTCACACCCTATGATCTCTATGTACACTCTACGCTTACAAAGTACACTTCCTCTTGTCAGAAACAAATAATCTAAGGGACCTCGACATGTGAGGGATCATGATATATGATATGGGATCATGGGTGCAGGGTACGTCACAGTAGGGATAGGATTACAGTCACGCCCTGTCGACGCCCCTTTTCGAACTTCATAAAACTTCATGTGCAATACACTGCAACTTCCACTAGATGTCAGACTATGCAAAGCATGTGAATCTAAGCAGATATAAGCATCAGAAATACGATTACGGTGAGTACTCGATATAGATCACCTTGCTACCACACCATAATTAACTCCTCCGCCATTTATACCTGTTCTCCCTCTTTTTGTGCAGGAGATGGCTTTAGATCCAGACGTTTTTGTCTTTTCGTTTGCTTTAAACGATGATGAACTTACATACAGGTTAATTCAAAACAATACATTTTATATCGAACTAACCCCAACTATTCTATTAAGACTTTACCTTATGTGGTTTAAGACTCTTCTCATGAATCTTATCTTTTAATTACAGGTTTTCCGGTATCCCGCCGGTAATTCTAGCAGGATACCGGCAAACTGACCTACAGTTTCTGCCGCCTGATATCCTGAGAATGCCGGGATATTATAGGTGGCGGAAAGGGCGGTAAATCCCCATTCGATGGAGACCAGCACTGGTGATACCGGAGCCCAGAAATACTGTCTGTTTTTTGCCAGTGGGGGCCTGATTTACCCGGGAAAAGGGCCGGTCACAGTATTACTGCTACTTTTACTGGCCTTTTTCCCAGAGCGGCAAAGTTGTAATGAGAGCCTTAGGGCCTCATTACACGGTAGGCGGTGAGCCATGGCGCTATTAGCGGCATGGCTCATGCCGGTAAAATACTGGCACCGCCTTGGCGGAAAGGGGATTTACCGCCCCATTCCAAGGTTGGAGGGGCGGTAAATCCCCCTTCCGCCATTGCCCTTCCCCATTCCCATTTCTGCCCCATAGGGCTCTATGGGAATGGGGAAGGCGCTAATTACGGCACCGCAATTTTGCGGTGCCGTAATTAGCTCTGAGGTCCCTTAGCGGGTTGGATTTTAACGCCTGCAAAAAGCAGGCGTTAAATCCCCCAACCTGCAAAGGGACCTCGTAGTAAGGCGGTAGGGATTTACCGGTACCGTTATTTTACCGGTACCGGTAAATCCCTACTGCCATCCGTGTAATGAGGCCCTTAGTCTTTTTTCTTTTTCTCAAAAATGTCTCTAGTCTTTTAACCTTCCACAGTCATTTCTTTCCAGGGAGAGTCTCCCCCTTTGTGTGTGCCTCAATTGCCTGGAAGTCACGAAGAATCCTTTGCTCTGTAACGTGTTTACCATTTTTGAAAATACAGGGTTCACCGTATCCCCGCTGCGCTCTATCGCTGAAAAAAGAGTAGTGTCGTCAGCCCGTATGCTAGTCGCTGCACCTCTCTTTCCTTTACCTTGTTTTATTCTGGTTTCAACCTTGTAACTGACTGGAGCTTCAAAGAAACAGGGCCTGCTAGCTGAGATGTCAGGATGAAAGGCATTTATGGAATGTTGCCTACATTGCAAGTGACCCAATCAATTCCCCACAGCTATGCCTCCAACCCCACAGCTGCGCCTCCAACTTGGCTTGGGAAAGCATCCATTTCCTGCAAGCTTGAATCAAGGAGAAATGCAATCATATCAACCTCTCTTCCCTTTTTCCCAAACACAAGGTAGATAGGTCAACATCTTCCCTGAGAAAGGCATCCCCCAATCCTATCCTACACACCACCACTTCACCCATGTGAGACCTGACAGAAGACAGCACTGAGCCACACAGGCACACATACAGCACTGTCTCACACACACAAATATGCATACACACCACTGACAAATACAGAAACAGCATAAAAAAACATGCACATACAGCACTGGGACACAAGCAGGCACAGCGCTGTGGATTGTGCAGCAGTGTGATATGTGCACAGAACTGAGACACATGTGGGCATAGCACTAAGACATTTGCATGCACATCATGGAGAGCTTTACTTTACCTTTACTTAAAAAACCCTCTCTTGATCCTTCTACTCTGGCAAATTCCCACCTCATTTTCTTGCATCCATTTATGATGAAACTTCTTGAATCTCTAATCTCTCCACTTCTTCCATGCTTTCTAGAGGACTCACACTTCCTGGGTCCGTTTGAATCAGGATTCCGCCCAGGCCGGGGCACGGAAAGTGTCCTTGTTTCAGTTATGGATAACCTAACCAGATTGGTAGACCGGGGGGGGGGGGTCAAGGTCCTTGATTTTATTAGACTTCTCTGCAGCTTTTTACACCATGGACCACCCTACCCAGCTGCTCCCCCCTCTTAGGCCGACCTCTCTGGCCAGGTGCTTGCTTGGTTTTGTATTTTTGGACAGATAGATCACAAGTTCTTTCTCTTGGGTCTTTTTCGTTCCTGTTCCTACAAACTGTCCTGTGGTGTTCCTCAGGGAATATCTATATTCGGTCTCTCACGGCTTCCGATCCTACTCTTATGCTGATGACACCTAAAATCCTCGTCCCGCTGGATCTTGCCAAACCTGACAGCGCATCTCATCTGCGGGGGTACCTAATGGCGTTCAGTGATTGGATGGGGAGTAATTGGTTCAAACTTAACAGGGACAAAATCGAGATCCTAGTGGTGGGTCCTTCTGCTTCCCCTTGTGGTTCTACTTTCTCCTCCCCCCCATCACCACTCTGGTCTTCTGCTTCCTGGCCCTCTGAGCTTGGCGCCTGCCCACTACCAATTCCCGTAGTCATGAACTTGGGGTTTTGTTCTCTGAGTCTCTCTCTGCCTCAGCTCAAGTCAGCTCAATATGCAAATCCAGCTATTTTCACCTCAGCGTACTACAAAACGTCCTGCCTTTCTGCCGGAGAAACTTCACCCACTGTTAGTGTCTTCACTGGTACTAAGTCGACTCGACTACTGTAATTCTCTGTTCCTGGCACAGCCAGCCTACATTATTCATCGACTCCACCAGCTGCAGAATTCCACAGCTCATGTGGCCACCCATACTGCTTATGGGGCGCATATTTCCCCGGTCTTGCGGTCACTACACTGACTGACGATTATGTTCAAATCCCTCTGTATTGTCCAGCGTGCCTTCTACGGTGTGGGACCAGAATTTCTCCAGGAGAAGTTCCAACATTACTTGCCAAGTCGCTCACTAAGATCTGAGAAGGCTCGACTCTTGGTCATTCCTCAGTTTCAGTGCACCCGCATTGATGATCGCTCCTTCTCAGATGCAGCGGCCAAGCTATGCAGCACCGTACCTTTCCTGATTCGGGCTACTCCGGACCATCTCAGCTACCGCCGCCTGCTAAAGACCTTTCTGTTCTAAGTCCTTTCCCTTCTGATGTCCATTAGTGCGATGATGCTTTTTTGCGAATGAGCGCTTTATAAAAACCAATGACATAACATAACATAACATAACAAAACTAATATACGTGTGCATGCATGCAGCACTGAGAGACAAGCACAGAACACTGAGACACAGGCGCATGAAGCATTAAGACACTAATGCCGGAGCCCTAGCACTGAGAGAGATGCACATGCAGTACTGAGACAGACGTGCACAGAGCATTGAGACATGGGGCCTCATTACGAGTCCGGCGCTAACCCACAGGTGCTACCAGCGGGTTGCTGCCGGACTTCTAACATGTTTCCGGCGCCTAATATCCCAGTGCCAGCGAGACATTACAAGTCCCGGGGGCCTGTGATATCATGCGCGGAAAATGTTGTCCTCCATCCTCGTGGAGTCCTATAGAACTCCACAGGAATGGGAACACAGAAGCACTGACACCGTTGCTAACCATGCCGGTGCTTCTGTGAAAACTCTGTGGGGGGGGAGCCGTTACACCCGGCAGGTCAGACCTGCCGGGCCTAAGGGTCCCTGCCCGCAGAGTTGTAGTGTGGCGGTCGGAAAGGGTGTTGGTACTGTGCGACCGACACCCTTATTTCCCGGTCGCCACACATGTAATGAGGCCCATGGACTTGCGTGCAGCACTACTACACAGGCATGGGCAGCACTGTGACACAGATGAGAGTGCAGCACTAAAACACAGGCAGAACAGAGATACAGATGCAGACACAATGAGACACAGTAGTGCATTAACAGCAATGCAGCACTGAGTTGAACACAAAACACTGAGACAGCCATGTGTGCATATGACTGACACACAGAAGCACTTGGAGCACAGAGACACAGATGCACGCATGCAACATGGAGACATGGCCATGTACAGCAGGGGTGCTCGTGCTCACACACAGCACAGAGACACAGATGTGCCCGCAACACTAAGTCATAGGAACACACAGCAACAAGGCACACATGTATTCATGAAGCCGTGAGAGACACATGAATGCGCAGCACTTTATCACACATGCACAGCACTGAGACACACACACAAAGCACTGTGGCACTGGTGTGCACAGTACTGACACAGATGCTTTTGCAACACAGAGATGAACAAGTTACTTACCCCTGGTAGCGTTCTTTCGACTGGATGCTCCTCCTACGTATTCCTCATCTTTGATATTCGATATTCAGCTTCAGCTGCTTTGGAAAAATACATTTCGGCAGAGGGCACTGTGCGTCGATGGCGTCGACTCGATGTCCCTCGAGGGCCTCCGTCTTGAGGATGATGTAATCGAAGGCATATAGCACGCGCAACGCCCGTTGGTTTCAGTTCTGTTTTTTCGCTTACAGCAGAAATACCCTCATAACCATGGGAATGACCGTAGTCAGCCTTGAAGGAACGAAAGCTGTAGTAGCTTGGGAAATTCTACTGTGGGGTAGGCTGCTACGGGGATGAGGAATATGTGGTAGGAACGTCCAGTCGGAAGAACTTTACCAGGGGGAAGTACCTTGTTCTTCGAATGGATTGTGTCCCCCCATTCTTCATCTTTGATAGACTCCCAAAGCAGTATTTGATTTGGTGGAGGGAGTAGAATTGGATTTTGTTTTCATGAACCGAGCGCAGGACGGCGTTACCAAAGCTACCATTCTGACCGAGGGAACATTCCAGGCAGTAATACTTTGTGAACGTGTGGATAGTAGACCACGATGCTGCTTCACAAATATTTTCTATAGGTACACCCCTTTGCAGGGCTGTAGAAGTAGCCATGCCCGTGCTGAAATGGGCCCTTAAACCTTCCGGAGGATCCTTCCTTGCCAACCTGTGACATTCTGAAATGGTCAGAATGATCCATCTGGATAAGGTCTGCTTAGAGACAGCCTGACCCACTTTGTGGCACGCATAGCAAATGAAAAGCTGATGAACAATACAGAGTTTTGACTTTCTAGATATATAAAAGCTTAAAGCTATACGAGGGTCCAACCTATGTAATCTCTCCTCCTCCTTTCTAGGATGAGGGGATTGGGGGGAGGGGGTTTGAAACATGGCAAAACAATGTTTTGTCCAATGTGAAAATCAGAAGTGATTTTGGGTAAAAATGAAGTTTTAACTCTTAGAACAACTCTATCCGTGTGGAAGATAGTAAAGGGTGGCTTGGACGAAAGTGCCTGCAACTCACTCACTTTACGGGCTGATGTCAGAGTTACCAATAAAATGGTTTTAAAGGTTAACAACCTTAAGGGAAATTAATGTAAAGGTTCAAAAGGTGCACACATTAGATATTTTAGAACCAAATTAAGATCCCAACCTCGAACGGAGATGGGGGGAACACATTGGTGAGCCCCTTTAGAAATGGTATCACCGTGGAATTTTGAAGTATGACCATTCCTCTGACGAGCGCTTAAAGATGCACAGCACTGCCAAATAGCCTTTAAAAGTACCAATCTGGAGCCCCAGATTGGCTAAAGAGCGCATAAAGGATAAAATATGGTGTTTTACACAGAAAAGTATCTACATTCTTTTCTCTGCGCCAGTTGCAGAACTTATTCCAATGGCAACGGTACAAAGACTTTGTTGCTGGCCTTGTCATCTGGGAGGTCCCAATCCTTGTATCTCAGCCTTTCAGAAACCAAGTGTGAGGGTGAGTGTTTTGACCTCTGATGAAGAACCCAACCCTCTTCTCGTGAGAGAAGGTCCTCTCTTTGTGTAAGATGTATTGGAGGGCAGATGGACATGTCCAGAAGATCCGGGTACCACGTCCTCCTGGCCCAATCCGGGGCAATTAGGATCATGTATTTCCCAAACTTTTTCAATCTACTGATCACGTTAAGAATGACGGGGACTGGAGGAAACGCATACAGGAGTGGAAATTCCCAGTCCACAACAAACGCGTCTCCTAGAGCTCCTCTTGGGGGAAATTCCCTGGAAAAATACAGTTTGCACTTCCAGTTGACCCATGTCGCAAACAGATCCACTTGAGGGGTTCTCCAAAGGGTGAAGATCTCTTAAAGGACTTCCTGAGCAAGTTCCTACTCGTTGGAGACTATGTTCTGCCTGCTCAGAGCGTCCGCCGCCGTGTTCTCCTCCCCAGCTAGGTGAACTGCCGATATGGAGATTCCTTCTTGAATTGCCCAGTACCAGAGCTGCATTGTCTCTCTGCACAGTGGTAGTGACCCTACACCTCCTCTCTTGTGGAGGTAGTACATGGCCACTGTGTTGTCCGTCATTATCAGGACATTCTTTCCCCGCACAGAGGGCAGAAAAGCCTTCAGCGCTAGTCTGTTTTCCCTCAGCTCATAAAGATTGATATGTAGTTTAGACTCTGATGGAGACCAACGGCCAATGACTGTCAGATCGTTGGTGTGGGCTCCCCACCCCGTGAGTGAGGTGTCCGTCACTACTGTTATCTCCGGCCATGGTTGCCAAAAGGGTTCTCCCTTCAGAATGTTGTCCTTGCAGGCCTACAACAGAAGATCCTACGCGACCCTGCTGGGAACCTGAAATAGGTTCGACATTTTTCCGGAGAACTGGGACCATTGAGTTCTTAAAGCCCATTGAAGAGATCTCATTCTCAGCTGGGCTTCTGGTCACAGAAAAATGCAGGATGCCATAAGGCCAAGCAACCTCAAAAAATGAAAGGCCCAGAGACACTGGGCACTTTGAAATTTGGTGATCATCTGAAGAATGTCTTGAGCCCCCACCTCGGGTGGCGGGATCTTTCCCATGGATGTAACCAGAACAGCTCAGATGAATTGGAGTTTCTGAGAAGATGTCATATGGGACCTCTTGTAATTGAGGGAGAAGCCCAGTCTGTGAAGGGAGTGGCAGGTGACGGCGAGGTGATCCAGGGCTTGTTCAGGAGAACGTGCCCTGATCTGCCAATCGTCCATGTAGGGGTAGACGTGAATACTCCCTCTTAACGTCTGTATATGCTGTCAAAAGGTCCTGCAAAGCCTGTGGCGTATGAGCAATCAGGACTGTGTCATTGGCGTATTCCAGGCATACTCCACTGGATATAAATTCCCGTTCATTCTCGGCACATCCGAGCTAGCCCACATCAGTACATCTCTTAGTCCATTGATATACAAAGAAAAAAACAGGGGCCATTACACATCCCTGGCAAACTTGTGCAATTAACCTGAAAATAAGGAATACAATGACCAAAATATCTGCTTCTCACACAAGCCTGTGTATTTTTATGCAGAGTGACCAACAGATCTATTATTCCCACCAAGCAACCCTGCAACCCGAGCACAGACCACAACTTTTCCCTGTTGAACTTATCAAAGGCTGTGCTCAGGTCCATAAAAGCAGGATATATTGGTTCACGCTTTAAATAAAGTGAATTAGCCAAGATCAAATAAAGATTTAAAATGTGTTCACTTGTACCCAGGCCTGGGCGAAAGCCCAACTGTATATTCACATGTGTTGCTAGTATCAATCCACAGTTCCATTTTACCCAGCAACACACTTTCAAATATTTTAAGCAGAGAATCAAGACGAGAGATCAGTCTGTATGGACCAGAGTGTTTCTTGGGCCCTTTTTGTAAATATGGTGGATAATTGTTTTCCCCCCAAGATGCCGGAAATTGCGCGTCAATAACAACAAGCTATCAATATTGGTGCCCAAAGATCTAAATTTTCTCTAAATAAATCAGCTGGAAAGCTGTCTGGACTTGACTAGCAGCCACATTTCTGATGAATAATTTAATCAAAGAGAATGACACCAATTGCACTTGCTCTTTACGTTGGACTATTTAAAAAATCTCTCTTGCTTCCAAAAAGTCTGGATTTTTAACACATATTCCCACCTCAGGGGGATTATAAAGATTAGCAAAATGACCGGTCCAATTTGCATTCCCGACATTAGTTTCTAGCCCATCGTCCAATCTTTTGTGTTTAGGACCCAAATAACTAGGTTCCAAAATTTCTTAGTGCCATTGGTCTTGGCAGCCACCACCAAATCATCCCATGCTGCCCTGTCTAAATCTCTCTTACGCTCAACTACTATCTGCTTGTAGTTAGCTCTAATTGACCTTATGAGATTTCTGCTTTCATCTTTCCTTTTTAACAGAGCAAGCAAAGATTGTTTGCCTTCTTCCACTCTTTATCGAACCAGCAAAGGGACAATTTTGCTGACCTTCTGTCATTCTGCAGTCAAGGTTCTTCACAAAAGATCAAAATCATCTAATATGTTAATATCGCGATGTGGTTCAACCAATGCCTCCATCATCTCACTATATTTGGGAAAGTCATTATTATAGATCTTCTGCAGCAATGTATCTTTATTCTCTGGTTGCCACCTTATCGTAAGTTTAGTACCTTCCAAGACATTAGAGCCAATATGCAGAAAGTTGATTGTTCTAGTCCACCTTGGTATTCACAAAGTCCCAGTAAAGGGTGTTGGCCACTTAACACACCCTTAAGAATATAGAAATCCTTAATCCTATTCCAGAAATGGATTGGGAAGCAAAACAGTAATCAATTGAGGTACATACCTGGGAGGCTCTGAAAGTTGGTTTTCCCGGCAGTCACCTTTGGTACGACCATTAGTTGATCTCAGACCCCATTTTACATTGTCAATGCTTGGCTTCGAGTCAAGGTCCGACTACAACATATACTTTCATAACTGGTTCTTGGGTCATAGGTCCAGTATTTCATGTTGAAGATTCTATGGGCTTTATTCAGAGATTTCAGTAAGATCAGGGGTGATACCTTCAATGTGTCTATTTAGAATTGCCTCATTTTATTACCTTCTCTAGATAAGAATGTAGCATTTCTAATGCTAAATGATATCTAACTCAACAGCTGCAATTCTATGCAAAGAACAATTGACCAATAACAAGTATATCATCTTTAGTCTTTCTTAACAGAATGGGAGCCACATCACTAGGTATAAAACCACAAGAAACTCTTATACAATCAACTTGATATTCTATGTTTTGGTTCTGTTTTAAGCAGATTCAGTATTGCTTATCACCAAATAGAGAAAGATTACAAGTTAAAACATCTAGCATTTTGCACAGCCTTACATTTACACTCAATGATGAAAAAGATGTTTCCCACAGTGCTTACAATAAGAATGATAACAATTTTTTTGTATTAAATCCATAAATGTTAGAAAGTTCACATATAACGCAATTCAGTGATTCTCTTTACTCCTTCAGGTTTTCTCTGAATTTATGTTCAAGCATAACAAAGGGTAGCAACTGTAATATTGGAGTGACAAAGTGTATTTAAAAGTAGCGTTTCATATCATTAAGTACTATTTCTACATTCCCCCATCTTCTTCCTTAAATATTTTTTCAATCAAGTTATGCTGGTTGGAATCTCATGTAATATGCAACCAAAACAAATTGATACACTATTTTCTATTTGTTGATTTTGATTATGTGCTTGACTAACTCCTGAGGCAGGTTGCTTGATAAATCACTGTAACCCATCAACTGCTATTATGGATTCATGTGCATATAATTTCTGAAAATGGTGTAAATGTTTTTGATATGCTAGGGTACACCACCACCAACATACTCGCTGCTGATAATTGCCTTTGGTCCTCAGATAAGGACCTGCTCAACTTCCTATTGAATCTCCTTCCTCCAGTTTTCCCCGTTATTTTACTACCTCATTTTAGCATAAGCACTTGCTAAACATGTAGGCTAGATCTGGAGTGTTAGATAAAATGATCTAATTTGTTCTATTAATTATTCTTTTCTCATGCAGATCGACAGTCAGAAGCTGCACTTCCGAGAGCAAGCCAAAGCTCGCGTGGACCATGGTGCTGAGATCATCAGCGAGTCCCCAGGCCAGTCAAGCACAGCTGCTACCCCCCATAGAATCAGCAACGGCTCCTCCACTGGCAGCATTAACCTGCTGGAATCACCACAGCTGGCCACACTGGCAGAAGATGTCACAGCTGCCCTAGCCAAGCAGGGCTTATGAATGTAATCCGTCACAACTATGTGCGGCCCAATGATCATATATAACGCATGAGCTCTAGGCAGGTGTTGGGCTCAGAGCAACTATTACATTCATTCCTATCAAAATCTGAGAGAACTCACACTATCCCCAAGAGACTGTAGTAATGGTACAATAATATTAATAAAAAGACAAAATCCACGCTAAAAAACCACAGAATTCTAACTCAACACCGGTTTTCCATCTCCCACGGGAAGACGTTGGCTTCACACATGGGCACACTGTATCACATCTGCCAGTCACTGCTGCTCTGACCTGTCTTGCATGCGGTACTATGATAATAATGCATTTTTACCTGTTATGCGTGCCCATAGGGGGGCATGCTCCGCCACCGTGTAGCGAAGAGACTTTTCTTGTCCCCCCCTAAACTACTGCATACTGTGCAGTTTCCAGTTTACAGGTGAAAAGATGTAACCATTATTACTGATGTTTGAGTCAGACTGAAGCTAAACGAATGCTGATTACAAGACAAAAAAGGGCATGCAAGTAAATCTAGTGTTATCGTTAAATAACAAAAAAGAGATGATTTTTTTTAAAGATATGCCATTAAGTTATTTGGGTATGTGGAAGGAGAGGGGATTTGTGTCAGCCTATAATCGGTTCAAATAAAGTATTTGTACTGTAACGGATGGGAGACAAAACTTTGGCAAAGCAGCTTTTTTAACAGTGTTTATGAAGTGGTACATAAAAAACACCTTTTGAAAGCGAACACTCCTACTGCTGGTAAGGGAAGTTTAGATAAGTGCTTGGAAAGGGGGGTTGCAGTGGGGGTAAAAAAAGAAGTGCAAATACTCCTTGTGTCGCAGGCCCCGCTCTCTTCTAAGAAGCATAGCGGTCCTGCTGAGGTGTGCTGGTCGTAACTCAGAGCCTGACGGTACCTGCCCGCTGAAAGCAATCCGTTTGATGAACGAGTTGGTAGAGTTTATGTATATGCTACCACTCTCAGTGCCCCGCCCCCCGTTTGATACAGTATTATAGATATGTATGTATATATTTCTCTGTGGCCATTTGTGATAATACCCTCATAGATTTGAATATTACACTTCTTTACTCACAGTATCTGTGTCTCTTGCCACCCTTTGGTATTGCAGTTTTAGGTAGGTAAAAGTAGATGTCAGCAGGGTGTCCGCTCCTCCCCCTTATTTGAAAATGCAAAGCAAGCAACAGTAGTAAGGTCAATGACGTGTAGCATAACATTCCTTTCTGTAACAAATTGAAGAGACTATCCTGTGTTAGTGTCAGAAGCAAGTCTCTCTGATTTTTGAGGTGCTCCGAAATGTTACTTTATGTTAAAATATGTTGGGGTGGTGGGCATTCTAGAAATTAATCTAAGAGGCAAATGTATGCTACTTTCAAATGATTATATTTAGGCTACATTTTCGTTTGCTAAAGTTGAAATTTTTAGGATGGTAGTTTTATTATCTCTGTTCTGAAGAAGTCTCTTGAATGAGAAATTCCTTCACCCAGTCATAGGGTAATGCAATAAAAGCGCCTGAAATTATACAAAATACAGTCATAAGTGAACAATGCTTTGTTCACACACTTGAACACCCCCAAAACATTAAATGTACAAGAACAGTCCTCTTTAATAGCATAGCCAAGCCAAAAAGATTATTTCTTTCACATTTAAAACAAGCCTCGAGATGCTGCCTTAATTATTTGTAGACATAGTAATAAATAGGTCATATTTAGAAGATCCATAGTATTTGCAACCCATATTTGATGTATATAATATCAGTATTCCCCAACGTGTGTTCTGCAGTCTTAATCATGAAACACATGTATGTAAGTAAAACAGACTTTGCAATGAGCACTGGTCGGGATTTGTGCTTTATGCACACTTTTGAACGGAACCGTTTTTTATTGGATAGGCTGTCCTTTAGTTTATGCAGGACATGGAAAAGCGTTCTTTGCAAGGACATTTTTATTCCTGGCGTCTTTGCATCCTTAAAAGGGAATCTCTTAAACGTGTACATAGTAAGAAAGCGAAAGTGGGAAACAAAGACATTATTGTCCATGTCACATAGTCTGACTATTGGCAACATTTTTATAAGCAGTGCTCACTACTGCTTCAGCTTATTTTTCCATGTTGGCAACTGGCAAAGAGTTGGCCTGTTGGAAGAAATGACATTGGAAGAATTGCCATTTATTGAAATATAACATGTGACATGTGTCATCAATGATGAGGTAGCAACGTGCTTTCTAGTGACCTTCAGCAGTGTTGACATGAGTGATGTGGGTCATGCTAGGTAGAGAAGACTATGTCATTTGGCCCCGGCCTTGATCTTTGTATTTTTCTTTTAAAAAATGTATCAATTTGCCAGTTTCTGCCCATCAAATGTTAAAATATGGACCAATACGGATTTTAGTTGGGATCTGGAGCTATTCTTACCAACATACTTGTGAACTGCGTTTTTTATAAGCCTTGTTTCTGTAAAATGACTAACTATGGTAGGTTCTCCCAGAGAATTAGGGTATTCGGCACACTCATTACTGTTCCTGGCCCTTTATTTGAGCGATTATTGCATAGCAATGTGATTGTGTTGCTACATATTAAGGATTATACCAATATTGTTTTCACATTTGTAGAAAAGTGGAATGCATACAAGTATTGAATGGATTAGAAAACTGTAGAACAGAAGAGCTACATATACATTTAGAAACGAGGAGTGACTTTTGTAGAACCTCCTTCAGATTTCAGATATCTGGGTTTGACAGAATGATGTGACCCTTGAAGATCTTCCAGGAAGGTCTATTTTAAAATGACCTATGAGCACTAAAGCTCCTTGGTGGTATGGTGGTATGCAACGCTGTACAAATACTGCCCAAATCCCACATCTAATCCTGATTGCTCCAAATTACAGACACTTTCAGGAAACATGATGTGGTCATCCCCTGCTCGGGTGTCACTTTTTTTCAACCATTGTTTTCTCTGCCCTGCCCCGCCTCCAAATCAGCAGCCAGGACATTTTCTATGAGCTGATGATTTTTGTAAGAAAGGATAGACAATTTGAAGCCTTGAATGAAAGCTGATTGATCGAGAGCATTGCCCTGGCATTGTTCTATTATTGTTGCTTATAATAAGCATAACGACTCACATCAGAGCATTGGGTGATACGGTTCCTCACACAAACAGCCACGATGAAGTGGGTAAAAGACATACAAAAACAAAGTGTGCTGTGAATGGAAAGTGAAAGTTCCACCTGCAACAACAGTTTTTGTCAATCTAAGTGTATTTGGTAGCACTGGACTCCCAAGCTCATTGCCCAGGAGGATGCCACGTGATGCTTCCTCTGCTTAACCTTTTGGTGTGCATTCTAACTTTTCACCATCCTCCCCTAGCCCAACAGCAACATACCTTTACTTTGTGAAATGCTTTGAAACAACATTTTAATTTGTGAAACCAAGCCTGATACCTTGTCAAAAAAGTTGTGTTCATTGTAATAAGGAAAGGTTAAACACACCAGAGTGAGGACTGAATGTTTAGAAAGTGGGCTTGCTGCATTATCCAGTGCCTGGGAAATCAATCCAAATGGACTGATCGGTGCTATTTTCAAGAACTCTCGTTTAGACTTATGTTTTCTGCAACTTCCATTGCAATAAGACAAGACCCAGAGGAACAGGCAGGAAGAATCCATAAACGCACTATTTCCATTTGGTATGAAATCTCCCAACATAGGAAATTATTTATAGGTTGGTTAATGCGAAAGGGGGGCAGTGAGAGTGGCCTAGAGTACTTTTGCCCAAGAAGCTTTTCTTGCTGTCCTTTGCCATAAAAGTATAGTGAATTTGATACCTGTATGAATACTACGTGGCGTGCACCAGAATAAAGGATGCATTGCGCTAGCCAAAGTTAGATGGAAATAGTTGATTTAGGACTGAGAGAGTCAAAGGGGTCATGCCAGCTGAGGGCAACATCTGAAATTAATAGAAATTCTTAAAATAAAGCATCTTTCACATTTGTCAGAATTTCTTGTAAGCAAGTTTGTGAGCCTTGGAAATTCTCAGTTAAAGGCTCTTAGTGAACTATTGGATTCACATTAAACCTTGAAGTGTGGCTTGCCTCATATTTATTAGTAGTAGATGAGAACTGAACAAACCTTCTAATAAATACAATACTTCATCTCCAATATTTCGTCTTTCATAAAATCACATCCTTTTCAATATTTGTATCTCTTAGGTTGGGAACCCCTGGTATCATGTTTTCTGAACACAATTAAAAAAAGAAAATGTGGCCCACCCTTTTTCTCATTGTTTAAACAACGCTTGTCTCAACCGGCTTCTGCTCCTTTAAAGGCACATTCACAGCTAGGCCAACATGACACACCCAGTGCTGCCAGCCCACATTTTACAACGTTCATTTCCACTTTCAGATTTTTGATCCACATTCATACACTCTATAACCCGAACATTAGCCTCCTTGGGAGGAAGGCGGCTATATATGCTACGGCGGTGAGCTAGCACAGTATAAAAACACAATAATATTAATATAGGAAGCTATAAAAGACCTGGTATAGGCCATACATATGTCACAGACCTGTAGATTTCCCGTAGTGATGTCTTTTAAAGAGTCCCATACTTTTAATTTTAGATAACCAAGCAGCTATGGAAGTAAAAACACGTTATTCACTTTACAACACAGCAACAAGAAAGACAAATGCTTCCATATTTGGGATGATGCATCCACATTTGGGATGGACGGAAGGAGGCCTGTCATAGAAACACATTTCTCAGCATTGCCTTGTCGACCTGTGCATCCTCATATGCCAGTCAATCCAAGCAATCATTTTGGCTGAACATGCACACGTTCTCTTGGAGGGCCATGTTGGCAAATAAGGTAAACGTCTCTACGTTGGCTTTCGTTGATTGTGCTATTGCTCGTCCTAGTAACTGCCTGCTTGGGCTAGCATAGCAACATTTGATGCAGTCTACAAAAGTCCAATTGGCAATTCCCTATTTCGATAGAACATGCCAGTTGGTCTGATTAGAATAGATTATGAACAACTGTTCTATTTGCAAGACTTTGTTCTGTTCACATAAAATGTCAATACACTCTTAGCATCTATAGTCGGCAATGGCTCCTCTCCTGAAATGTCCGGATTCTTAAAGAATACTGCCAGGGAAATGCTTTGGTTCGTGTTGAAACTTGATGCAATCTTTGGCACAAAGTGAGGGTACCTTCTCAAACCCATCAAGTTCC
The DNA here is from genome assembly GCF_040938575.1 of Ambystoma mexicanum. Classification (NCBI taxonomy): domain Eukaryota; kingdom Metazoa; phylum Chordata; class Amphibia; order Caudata; family Ambystomatidae; genus Ambystoma; species Ambystoma mexicanum. The sequence continues at coordinate 833,535,558 of NC_090931.1, forward strand.
TGTAGAATGTCAAGAAAGGCTCCTCAGATGACAATGCCCTTTACGCTGATGTCATGGCTACGATAAAGGCTATCTTCAACCAGGAGTGGACTGGGAACCCAAAGAGCCCCTGGAAATAATTTTCAAGGCGCCCCCATATTACACATTCTCAGCAAACCCAACCCTTTCCTATGAGAACATTTGGAAATAAAATCGGTTCCCACACAAAAGAGGCCCAGGGTGCAGAAGCATACTGGGAAACATACAGACGTCCCTGTAGGCTAGTTCATCCCTGCCTTCAATGAAAGGAACTTCAAAATGGAAAGAGTGCATCATCTCGAAAGGCCAACAGTTTGAGCTCCCATGACAGAGCTGGTCAAGGAACTGACAGGAACATGTGGAGAAGCCTCTCAAGAACTCCTTTACCGTGGGATCCCTGAACAGTGACTTATAGCCTAGCCTCTTTGTGTATCATCTAATGGCTGAAAGGTGTACCCTGATAGATGTATATTGTAAGCTAGTGTTTGCTATTCTTAGCAGATAGGGCAGGCAATTAGAGAATTTTATGCAGCATGCACATGCAAGCAACAGATCCTCTTCCACTTCTTTACATAAGGCTCCATGGTGGATACTACTGTAGCCTCTGCCAGGACCTTTCAAGAAGTCCTGTTCCATGCTCTGATGGCCACAATCTAGGTCTTTAGGAGCCACACAGTCAGTCTGAGTGATGCTGGGTTGTGATGTATCACCCTGTCCCAGCTCCTCCACCACAGATCATGAGAATTGGCTAATGGGATATGTAGTAGGATCTCTTTGAGCTATGGCTGCATGGCCCATATTGAGAAACTCAGAATCATCCATTCATGATGAGCTCTGCAGCTAGCTGACCACTCTCTTGCTCAGTGAGATCAGAGAGAAAGCATATGCAAATTTCATTGACCAACTCATCAGAAAAACTTCCCCTCGATACTTCGGATGATGGAACTTTGAGGTGCAGACTATTTTCTGTTTTGTTCGGTGTCAAACAGATTCACATTTGAACGGCTCCACAGACCAAATAACTTTTCCATTTGGTGCAAATCCAGTTCCGGATCGGGAAATTCTTTTATATCTCTGCTTTGGAAGTTCTGTGGTGATAGTCTTCTTTTCAGCCAGACGAACAGCTGACAACTTAATGTGATGCTTTCGGGGCTACTGCTACACGGGCTCCCGGAACTGCAAGGAATCGTCCCCCTTCCTTGCAGATATAATTTACTGCAGTTGTGTTATCTTTTTGATTCCTTATGGCCTATACTACCACCAAAAGAAGAGAGGAACTGATTAACTATTGGATCCCCCGAAAAGCTAACACTTTTATGTGAAGTCACACTTCTTCAGGCCACCACTGGTCTTGGACCTGGAACCGATCCAGATTGGCTCTTGAACACGACAGTGATGCATTTCACACCAATATCTACTGTGCAACAGGGTGTCTACTATTTTGCTAATAATATTTGAATGTACTTCATCTAAAGGGAAAATATTACAGAAAAATGCAATTCGGTTACATTAACGAAATTTCACAAAAAAGGGTCTGATGAAGAGTGAATATTTAAAAAAAAAGATCCCCGTCATGGCATTTAGATTTTCTGCCATGTTATAGGCCCTGACTGGCAAAAGCACAGTACGAATCTCCTTCCTTTGCATGCATCCAGCTTCCATTAATTCTTTTCCAGAGTGGAGGAGGACTCAGAGTCATAGACGCACCTCACAGCAATAGCCACGATGGAGTTTGGGTGACTAGTTCCTGAAACATACAGTAATGAGTCAAGGGCATTGTACTTTTTGTCTGGCCAGCTGGCCATTCGGGGTGCCAAGGCTGGAGCTGCTGGGCCAATTGCTAGACCTTTGGCATAATTGACCCAAGACAACTGACTTAAGGCTGGACTTGCTGCTTTGTCATCAGGCCAAAGTCTTCTTCCTGAAGGCTTTTAATGTCCAGATGCAAAATACCCGCCTCCCTTGGCATCAGCCCATGAAAGGCCAGGTTGTGATTTGGTGGGGCAAGCGGGACATAATTAGGTGTTTCCATCGTGATTGTCACTTTTTCCCTCAAAAGCTCTTATTCATTTCTTGGACTTGCTCCTTTGACTATTCCTCATAGTACTCATGGTCTGCGGACGATGAACGACCTGAAGCCAGCTGGCCAGAATTTGGTTGCACCATCTGGAACATCTTGTCCAAAAAAATACTGAGGCAACCCTTCTCCCATTCACTGCAAATATAAAATGGCTGCCCGTTCTCTTATGGTCTCTCTGAGGAAGGTCTCTTTGGTGATGTTGTGGACTGGACTGCGACATATGCATATGCCTGGATCTACACCGGTGACTGGACCGCAACAAGTGGAACTCTCTCGACCAGGATGAACAATGAGACCAAATTAAAGGGCTTCAACAACAACAAACTGACAAAAATGTTGCAGACCTTCCCTGCCATGACAGCAGAGCTATGTTATGTTATGTTGATATAAACGTATAAAATACAAACCTATGCCAATGAAGGCATCATGGTGCTAAACATCAATGGGAGAAGGGAGCCACAAAGCATTTTAAAATAGAAGAATCAAAACAACAGTCTTAAGCAATTTTTGAAACAACAGATATTTCTTAGTCGAGCGTAGGGAACATAGCAGTTTATTCCAGAGAAAAGCCAGTGCAGGTGGCACAGAATCGGAGAGATGGAATCACGCAGAGGGGTACATGTGGCAGGCCCAGCTGCAGAATTCTGCACCACCTGCAGCCTTTTGAGTAAATAAAGGGGCTGGGCAAGATACAAATAATTCCAATAGTCTAGTAGCCCGAATATAGAAGATGTAACCACAGGTGCACACATATGCGTGGGTAAAAAAGGGAGAACCTTCTGCAAGATTTTAAGTTTGAAATATCCATTCTTGCAAACCATGCTGACCTGGGCTTCTGCAGAGAGAGATGCAGAAATTTTAGAGCCCAAGTGCTTCACAACCTTAACAGGGGTAAGAAGCAGGTCAAGCAAGTCCAGAAAGAGGTAGTTAAAGAAGACCCAACCACCAGAACATCTGTTTTGTCTGCATTCAGCTACAGCCAGTTCTGAGTCATCCAGCCCACACAGACTCCAGGCAGCAGTGCAAACGAGCAGCAGCATCCACTGCTGCCAGATCGAGAAGCAGAGCGATTTGAGTGTCGTCAGTGTAAGAATAGCAACTGAACCCATGGGACTGATTGAGCCTGGCCAAATGCTGAATGTAGACATTAAACAGTATAGGGGAAAGCACAGACCTCTGATGGACCCCACAAGTGATGGATGTAAGGTCAAATTGGAAAGGGCGAAGAGAAAGTGACAGGGACTGACAGCAGGCGCTAATCAATATTGGTTGCTCCAATGACACCAAGAACTCCACCATCTTTCCCAAGGCTAGTGGCATTTATGATGGCCTCCTTGATTTTTGGCACAAGAGGCCAACCCCCTCCTTACTCCCCATCCAACCGGACCTTATTTGTGCAGCTAGGGCCTCTACTTACCAGCCTGCTTCCTTGTTTAGTGGGCTCCTTTGCTGCATTTACACCCCAGGGCACATAAAGTCAGGACAGCAGCACGGTTCCCTGTTCTGCCCTGTCCTGGTGGAAAGGTCTTGCCATAATTCACAGGCTTCCACTTCATGGGGATGTAGTCAAATACAAAATGTGTGAGGGTCCTCCAGACCAATGTTTGTTTTCCTCTTTCATTTTAGCCCAATTTTGAAAAGCAATAGTATTCCCTGGCTAACCAAAAAGGCTTGCACCCAAGCACCCTCAGCAGCCAACAGAGCTCTGGCACAGAGTGGTAGCCAATTGTTTAAAATCTTCCAAATTGGCGACAGACGCAGGGATGCAGCTCCGTAAAACATATAGGGACCATCACAGCAAGCTGGAGCTCCTCCAGACCAAAAAGGCAGACATGGGGCTGCTCCAGCTGCGGCAAAGATACTATGTGAAGGCCAATAAGGCTGAAGCCCCCATTAAAAAAATAACCCGGACGAACAAGAGCAGTTAGAGAATGAGATCATTGTCGAAGAGGTATTAAGAGCCATTTTCTACAAAACTTCTCAAAAACTACTTGCCCCAAGACTGACTAGCCTCTTCAATTCGGGAACCCAGATCATCCCATAACCCTAATAATGCAAGAGCCGCAGATGGTCCTATTCCCAAAACCGGTCAAAGACCCCGCACTCTGCAGGTCTGACCGACCAATTGCCCTAATTAATATTGACGCCAAGTTCTACGCAAAAGTCTTGCCGAACCGAATTGAAAATCTCCTACCTAAACTAATACACCCGGACCAATCAGGGTTTATCAAGCGCCGGCAGACCTTCGACAATATTAGGAGGGTGTACCACTTAGTTGAGAAAGCTGCGAAGGAGGTCACTCCATCGGTCCTCCTTTCACTGGATGTAGAGAAGGCGTTCAATCAAGTGGAGTGGTCCTTCTTGTTCCGCACAATGGAGCTCATGGGGTTTGGGACGTCCTTCCTGCAAACGGTGCATGCTAAATACAACAATCTGATGGTTAGGTTTTCAATTAATGGACAGCTATCCAGGACTATCCCATTGAGAAGAGGAGCCAAACAAGGCTTCCCCTATCCCTGCTCCACTATGCCATCCATTCAGAGCCATTTCTGAGCAACATTTGATTTTTGGGGGATATTAGAGGGATCCCATTCGGGGGGAGGACCAGAAGGTCATGGCATCCCAAGCACTCTCTTCAAACCGTGGTACAGAAGATAGGAGCGTTTGGAGCAGTGCCAGGGCTTAGTCAATATTGCTAAGTTAGAGATATTGAAGCTGACGCTCACGGACGACACACTGTGGCGGGTGGTGGCAAGCACCTCTTCTCACTGGGCATAATGCTTCTGGGGGTAACAATCACCTAAACCCTAGTGGTGCTATACGATGCAAATTAAAAACCACTACTAGAGGCAACTAAAACCCAACTGTACCGCTGGGCCCCCCGTCGGTCTCCTGGCTGAAGAGAATTAACACTATGAAGATGGTGATCCAGCCTAGATTACTGTACTATTTCCAGGCACTTCCCATTCATGTCCCTAAAGACTTCTTCTGGGTGATAAACAAGATGTTGGTAGCCTATGTGTGGATCAACAGAGCCCAGCGGGTGGCCCTACATACGATGATGGCCCCGGTACAGAAAGGGGGGCTGGGTTTGCCGAACCTTTCTCTCTACTACAAAGCGGCCCAACTGAGGTATAATAAAGGCTGGTTTACATGGAACCCGAAATAAATATGGTTGCGTATGGATAAGGCGGTGACGGGTATCCCCCTGTGGCTTGAAGTCCTGTGGTCAGTGCTGAAAGTGTGAAAAGAAGTAGTGGACCTATGATCCCTGCTGGCCTGCCTCCACTTCCCACGAATCCCATCGCCACGCCCCCTTTCACGTACAATACAAACCCCCAAACAAACGCACCTGAAGTTCAAGGGAAAGTTCAGTGCAGAGCACAGAAGTGCAAGTTTCAAATTCTTCCTACACTTTTATACACGTATAGGAAAGGTAAAACGTAATTTTAAAAAGTAGAGGAGCACCGCTCCCGACCGCTGGCGCCCACTTTGCCCACTGCCTGTGGCTGAGCAGAAGAGACAGACCACCAAACGTACACATGGGCCCCATTACGGGTCTATCGACAGACACTTGGGACCAAACAATACACCAATGCAGCATTACCACATTCCCATCGGCCTTCACGCCACTGATCCAAAACCCCCAGTATACCCCGGGGATGGAGCCAGGAGCTTTTGCTAGGTAGAAAGTCAGGGGGTGCACCAAGATGGGGGATATTACACAGGGCCAGGATATTGACCAGTGCAAACAGGAACTGGACCTGAGGAAAAGTGACAGGCTACACTATCTACAACTCAGGCACTGGCTGTCATCCACCTCTAACAAGGTAACAATGACAAGGCACTTCACACCTTTCGAGAAATATCTCACCACCAACCCTGGAGATAAGAAACTAGTGCCCAACATTTACAAATTGCTGGCAGATGAAGTCCCCAGGCCGCCCAACACATAGATAGCCAGATGGGAGTGGGCACTGGGAGAGCCCATAGATCAGGAGGAATGGGAACAGCTTTGGTGAGACATCCTGAAACTCACAAGGGCTATCTAAACTAGGGAGATATGGTATAAGCTCTTGAGTCAGTGGCACTAAACGCCAGCACGGCTACACTCCATTAATGGGAGGTCTTCCCATGACTGTTGGCAGGTATTTGGGGGATGGGGCGACTTGGCCCATATCCGGTGGGGCTGCCCTAAACTGGTGGTATACTGGAAGGCAATAAATGACAATATGAAGAAAGAGTTCGGCAATCAAACCAAGAGAGGCATAAAAGAATGCATACTGGGCCTGAGAAAATCAAATCTGCAAATAAAGACTGGCAGAAGCCCCAGACCAAGGCCTATGCAATACTGTTCTTGGCGGCCCTCTTAGTCATAGCACAACACTGGGAGGCAAAAGACCCACCTAACGTACAAGACTGGCTTACCAAAGTGTGGCACTTGGTAGCCCTGGAATGGCTGACTTACTATCTTCAGGAGGACAGCGCCAAGTTCGCGACCAAGTGGAGACAGGTCCTCGCATTCCTACATGGTGACTAACGCAAAGCATATGGTCCGCACAAACTGCGCAGACTGGGAATTAACTAATTTGCTTACCTCAATTTTCTGACCCCTTATTTGTAGAAAGCCATCTGAAACCGGGGGGAGGGAGTAGGGTTGGAAGGGAGGAGTTGGGGGGATAATGGGTGGAAGAGCAGCGATATGGCGGGGGAAATTCAATGTTATTGTTATACTTGAAAATTCCAATAAACAAACGTTAAAAAAACATCTTCCAAATTCAGTCCCTCACACAACCAAATACAAGTGGGTAGGACCCCTTCCAAAGGGTTCCTTCACCAATGCGTGGAAAACGAATCAGAAAAAGAAACTCTAAACTGCAGATTGTCCCAGGTGTGTCTGTGCTCTTAAAAGTACAGTGGCCTGTTTACACAGATTATATTTAAGCAACAGGGAAATGGGAGTAAATGGTCCCTGTGTTAATTGTGTATAAATATGCAAAAGTGTGTAAATTTATGAAAGACCCAATGATGGAGATCTCTCTGTTTCCTCTGTCACTACCTCTTCCACAGCTAGGATACTCACGTGGGTTTGCCTGTTACTATACGTTTTTTCGCTTAAGAAACTTCCAACCAAGGCAGATTGTTGCAAATAGCCAAAGTCACTTTGCCATGAGGTATCCTGCCTATCTTTACACAATTTAAGCCACTGTAATGTAGGAGTGAAAGAGCAGATTTGTAAAACATGCATGTTTAATATATTCTAAGCCGTACCTGGGAATAAAAGCATAGTATAACAATGTGTCCCATTTTTCTTGGACATGTTTTCCATAGGGGTTGACATGTTACAGCAGAACGTTTAACTAGTATTGCACAGACACACCTTTCGAAAGTTCAACATTTAGATTTAGTAGGTCAATTGATAAAACAGCTCTGTTCAGTTGCAGGCATGCAGGAAGAAACAGAGGTACATCATGTTCTTTTGGTAAATACATGAAACAGAAATAAGTGGATTCTTTCAAGTCATATTCGCATCATCTATTTCTGTCAAGGAAGAGGTACCGACAGTATTTGTTCTATTGCATCACCAAAAGGATAGGGAAAGACACACAATTCTCTTATTATGTTGGGTGTTGTCGGTCAATAATAATTTAAGGCTTCCCAAAACCTGATTGAAGCCGCGGGTGCCACCGCGGCTGCTGCAAACGCGCCTTCCGCTCTTGCTACGGTTTGGCCGCCATGAAATTGGAAGAAGGGCTCCGTATGGCGCCACTCCTTCCCATTCCATGGTGGCCATCTTTGAACAGTCTTTTCATTCCGTAAACGGGACGCCGCAAGGCAAACCATTCATGGAATGAAAATACTTTAAGTTAGCCCCGTCCCAGCCCATTGGACGGGTGCTAATGGTATTAACCATCCGTTCCAAGGGCTGGAACGGGTGGTAATGTCCGAAGACCCTAGTTAAATGCCCTCACTTCGCTCTGGCCTTTAACTCGGGCCCGTGCAGTTACCAACCGTTACATCCCTTGAAACAGGTGGTTAACGCCACATAGAATACGCCCATTTAATGAGTTCCCTTTCCTTAGGACACCTGATTTAGTTTGTGGATTGTAACGGTCAATAATAGAACCCATAAAACTAAGACACTTCAACTTTAGCAAAGTGAAAATCCTCAAGAAATTCTCTATGGCAAGACTCAATAAGAAGTACAGTGAGCAGTTAGGAAGCTGTTTGTTATCTGATAATGCTAAAACCTGGTACAATGGAGGTGGTTCTGGAATGGCTGGTGATAGTTCATGTTTTACAATACGATTTGCCAATTGTATCTGTTGCTGTATAGTGATTGTTTTGCAAAATAAAAATAAAAACGCTTGTCATCGATTGCTTGTCTTGCTCTGGCTCTTTTTATGTCTTCCTTTTTTTTAGACTTGCCAATTACTTCTATAACTCAAATGTACCTTTTGCGATGACGATCACCTAGAATGAAGTTACCCTTGATTCCTACTTGAATGGCGCCAAGAACACCCTAAGTAATCCCAGTTAAAGGAAAAGAGCCTGTACTGACTCTATGAACATTATTGTGGGTTTTGGCCACTCACTGATACAGTGCTACTAAGCGTCCTGTCCAACCAACTGGGAGGTTTAGGGTAGGCAATTTGTTCAGTTCCCCAATTCAATACATTCACATGTGCCATTAGTGTTTCCCGTCTTTCTCAGTGACCTCCTCTATGCCCATACTTGTTAAAAGTGTGTATGGTTGTAGGAGGTTGGCTGCCTAGTCTTATTCTTGTTTTGTTTCTGATGAATGTATTGAAATGAAAACAACCGAAATACAAGAATTCCAAATTCAAATTGAACTACTGGGAGAAAGTACATCATAAACAAATAAGCTTTCTGATGAATTATTATTTTAACACAGAAAAAACAGTCATAATTAAAAATACAGAACGGCAAAATCATGTCTTATGGAATTTTAAATAATTTTGAACACATTTGAAACAATAACAGAAATGTTTAAAGGTATTTTTTAAGAGTAACATGGTTTGAATCCTGGGTAAGGATTATACTGTTGGTAAATACCAATAGCCTCCAAAAATGCATGAATTAAAATAAATGGAAGAAGAGTAGTCACTTAAGAGAGAATGAAGGGAACACTTATAACTTGCACTTAGGACTTATTCTTGTACTACACACAACGCAGTAGAGTGAAAAGAAGATGAAGAACAGGGCACGAAGGATTACAGAAAAAAAGTGAGAAAAGCAACAGGGAAAGATGGAGTTGAGTAAGGAATGTGCTGTACTGAAGTATGTATTTTTTTTATTAACGCTTCATGGTATCTTAGTGATTCACCAGAGCACTAAAGGGGGATTCAGAAGGAAGAAGAATGGAGCAAAGTTCAGTTGGAAGGAAGTTTGGGAGAGCAAACACACCAGAGTGGACAGGAGTGGGAAAGTACCTTTTGTGGAAGAAACAATTAAGGGTTTTGTTGGAAAGAGGAACAAGTGTGAAGAAAGTGTGCAGTCTGGCAGTGGCCCAAGCTGGTTGGGCGTATTTCTATTGAGCATGCCTGGTGTCTCGGCGCTCTACTGCCTTACCTGAGGTTTCCAAAACTCTACTTGCAGCACACAGTGTGCGCAGTCTGGCAGTGGCCCAAGCTGCTTGTGCAGATTTCTCTTGAGTGTGTCTGGTGTCTCAGCGCTCGACTGACTTACCTGAAGATTCATAAACTCTCCCTGCAAGTGTGGAGGAAGTGTGCAGTCTAGCAGTCTAGCAGACCGGCAGCTGGGCGGGTGGTCAGGAGTAAGTGACATTTTTGTGTTCTACTTGGCTCAACTATTAGAGCGGTTACTATTTTTCTGATGCTCTGATTTATCTATGTTATATGCCCTAAGGAGCCAAACGATGCAGAAAGATGGAAGCACGCCTTCTACAAGTCTTGCTGTTTTTTCTCCCGCCTGCATGGCTCTGATGAAACTCCGTAAGCCCCTTTTACGCTGGTAGCAAAAACTAGCCCTCCAATATATATTGATAGTACCCATTCTAAGTTGTTCACACTAAGATTAGAGCCTGATACAGAGTCCCTCAAAGTTTCGAAGGAGCATTTGGAGAGTGACGTTGTTAATGATTTTTTTTTCGGGTATCTCTTGCTCCTTGGACCATGTTGACTTGGAGGACTAGGTACATTCTCTAAATGTGGATTTGATATCATGTGTTTCTATCTTAACAGCTTTTATATCGCAGTAACTTGCGAAGAGAGTGCGATTATCATTGGACTTGTGTTTCTCGTGTACTCCTGTCCTGGATCATAGGGGGGATGTAACACTTCATAGGGACACAACAGCACAGTCTCTGGAATCATCCCAGTAGATATGGCCTGCTCCCCTATTTATCCAGCGGCAGTGGTGCAACCGCACTTTGAAATTGAGGATACACATTTTAATAGTTCTTCCAATTTAAACTCTGCCGGGCAAGTTGTGGACGCCTTTCGCTTCCCGGTAGTTTTCACGTATATTGAACGCAATGGACACAGGTTATGATACATTACATTATGAAATACGGGAAGTAAGGTCAACTCCGAAGGAGCTATGTGCAAAAATGAGTTTTTTAGAGGGATTTATTACAGAATGTGATGCCAAATCAGTTGATCCTGTGGGTGTGATAGTGCCGGTGCATACATGTACAACAAGGATTTTATCCATGTGTAAGAATGAACAAGTGGTGATGGTGGATGAGTTGGTGAGAGTGGTGTCTGGGTATGTATCTTGTCCAGTGCAAGTGAATATACAGCAGACACTCCCAATGGTGGTGCTGGAATCTTTGGCCAGTGATTCACCTCGACCCCAAAAAACCTCTAAAGCTAGCCTTGATCCCGGTCCTTTAGTACAGACGGTGGTGGCCGCCAGTTCACAGGAGCCATGTGAGCCAAAAAAGCTGAAAAAGTAAAAATGTTATAAGAACTTGCCGAAGAAATGCACTAAAGGCTCACGTAAATTCCTGCATAATTTGAAACTGCAGACAGGTCAGAACGAGCGTGTGCAAGACCACTTGATGCCAAGACCACTTGAAGCGCCCGTCCAGCACAATTACCACCCAAAAATTGACACTAAACTAATTTATGGCACAGAGACAGTTGATAACAATTTAGAATTGTCCAAATTAGAGGCCAAATTATGGAAGAGGGTCTTGTCCCTCCCTCAAGGGGCCCTGTTACCGGCTATTAGACGTGAATTAGGGCTTGTCTCTTTGCAGGCACATATTAATTGGAGGCGTCTACAGTTATATAGAGGTTTCCTTGTGGCCCTGGTTAGCACTTTGTTTGTGTATCTGAGTGTTGAGATGTTAAGGCAGTCATGTAAGATTTAAAAATGAGTGGGAAGATTCTCGTCTTTCTCTTTTAATGGCTATCAGTTCGTCAGAAGAGGAATTGTCTCTCCCAAATACAACTAAGAAAAAGCTTTTTTGAAAGGGATTGGATTGAAAAAAGGGAACTGCTGACAAATTTTAGGTTGTTTCACTATTTTAAATATGTTATTAAACCTTTTAATACAATTCTGTTATATGTGGTAAAGCACCCTTCTCGCCAGTGTAGGAACGTCATGCTAAGAATGAAATGTAACCTATCTCCTACAAAAGATGTCTTGGGAGCAAAAAACAATGTACGTAAAAAATGAGAGAGTTTGTCCCTTTTGTACGGCTGGAGTTACATTGCTTCAGCACTTATTCATGGACTGTAATATATTGCTAGACTACCGCATACAACTGTTTGGGAAATTTGTGTTGAATCTGGAGGATATAACGACAGTAGGCTTTTGACATCGACTATTGCGTGTATCAGAGACATCAGGCCTCATTATGAGTTTGGCGGTCCGGAAACAAGGGTGCCGGTAAGCTTACCGGCACCCTTGTTTCCAGACAGCAACACTCCAAGTCTGCTTGCCGGAGCCGCTGCGCCGAACAGGTCTGGCCCTGCCGGACGCAGCAGCCACGGTAGGCCGAGCCGTCACTGAAGCACGGGCACCGTTGCTAACAGTGCCGGTGCTTTGGTGAACCCATTCCCATGGGGTCCTATGGGACTCCACGGGAATGGGGACTAACATTTTCCGGCACCTAGCTTCCCGGTCTACCGGGACTTGTCATGTACGGGTGGCACCAGGAAGCTAGGTGCCGGTAAAATGTTACAAGTCCAGCGGCAACCCGCCGGTAGCACCAGCAGGGTTACCGCCAGACTCGTAATGAGGCCCCTCAGTGTGTATTGCTGCTATGAGATTTTTAAAGATAGTTTTTAATGATGATTTCTTTTAATTGAATTTATATGAATTTTCTTGTTTGCTGAATTAAGACTGTATTATGATTTTATTTGTGTGTTGTATTGTTTGTGTGAACAGTTTTAACCAGGATACTCACCATAGTGACCACCTTACTCCTAGTCCATAGTCCCCTTTCCTCCATACTTATGGGACATTCCTCCGTCCTGTGGGACGGGACCGGAGCACTTTGTAAAAGGCATCACATTTTTCAAAAATGTGTCCTTACTCTCTTTTTACGCGGGGTACCGCACGCGGCCGTAACCCCACCCTTCTTAGCTCCGCCCAGCGCATCGCCCATCAGTCCTTTTCTATCACCAGGTCAGAGAGCTTTAAGCAATAATAGAGGAACCTCATTAGAGGGGACGGCGGGCGGGCGTATGGAGGAAAGGGGACTATGGACTAGGAGTAAGGTGGTCACTACGATGAGTAACCTGGTTATACTCCTACGACCCGTCCCCTTTCCTCCATACTTATGGGAGATTCCCAAGCACTCCTCACAGGAGCTACGGGTGGATGGAAACCCCCTTACTGAAAAAGGTTTTTCAGCACAGCCTGGCCAAACTGAGCATCATATCTGGAGCTCAAGTCCAAGCAGTAATGTTTACAAAAAGCAGATGGGGAAGCCCAAGTAGCAGCTTTCACGATGGTCTCTCAGGGGACATACTTTTGAAAGGCAACAGCAGCTGCCTTGCCCCGTACCAGATGCGCATGGATCCCTTTAGGAGACTGTAGACCCTGAATAGTGTAAGCCTCAGTAATACAGGCAGCAATCCATCTGGCGATAGTCGATTTGGAGGCCTGCTTGCCCTGTGGGATACCAAAGGTCACAAAAAGCTGAGAACTCCTAAGTTCCTTAGTTCTATCCAGATAAAACTTAAGAGCTATTCTGACATCCAGGCAATGCAAAACCCACTCAGCTTCCGATGCCGGGTTTGGAAAGAAGACAGGCAGTGAGATTGACTGATTAAGATGGAAATCAGAAACCACCTTTGGTAAGAAAGAAGGATTTGTCCTAAGGACAACCTTATCCTTGTGGAAAACCAAGAAGGGATGCGCCACCGACAAAGCTTGGAGCTCACTCACACGCCTTGCCGAAGTAACGGCAACCAAGAAAGCCACCTTCCACGAAAGGTGCTTAAGATCTACCGTAGCCATTGGTTCGAAAGGCTTATGGCACAAGGCCGTAAAAACCACGTTCAGATCCCACGTTGGATGCGGTTTGCGAACAGGGGGGTAAAGACACATTAGACCCGCAAAGTGCCGTTTAATCACTGGATTAGACAGTGAGAAAGAGCACTGGTCCGTGGATAGGTAGGCGGCCACAGCCGAAAGATAAGTCCTACATGACAAGACATGAATACCCGATTCTGCTAGGTCAGAGACGAAGGACAACACAGTGTCAATCATAGCCACCCTGGAGTCCTACTGTTTGGCTAAGCACCAGTGACAGAACCACTTACTCTTATACTGAGACCTCGTCGAGGGCTTCCTGGCTGCCTGAATAATGCGCATGTCGTCAGCGGACAGGTTTAGATGTCCTAAACATCCGATCTCAGGCACCATGCCGCCAAGCTGAACGATTGTGAGGAAGGGGTGCCACAGATGCCGATCTCTCTTGTGAAGCAGATCGGAAACTAGCAGAAGCCTGATCGGTGAACACACCGACAGATGTTGAAGCTCTGAAAACCAGAACCTGGTCGGCCACCATGGAGCTATGAGCAGAAGAGAACAATTGTTCTCTTCCTCCCAAGGGAATCAAGAAGCTTAACTTCCGTGGCCAGAACCTGTGTAGCCGTCGAAGAGGAGGATGACGCAGGTCTGGATTGCAAAGTGGCTGCCGCCACTACCGTGGAGGAGGGGGGCGAACACAACGCTAAGGCCACTTCTTCCGAAGAATGGAGCCTGTAACGCGCATCAATCTTCTTATTGGCAACACTCCAGAGTGTGGCGTCTCCCAAACTTTACGGACCTCGGCCAAAACGTCCTTCTGTAAGAACAAGCCGGTACGCTCTGAAGGAGATAAGGTGAACGACCCCGAAAGCACGCCCTCCTGCGGAGTGGGTGCCTCAGGTACAGGAACAATTAACAGACATCTCATGTTCAGCACCCGGTCATTAAAAGCTCTAACAGAGCGGGGCTGGTCTTCGCTGCCCTGATCTCCCTGTAGATCGTCCGACAGGTCCGGATCAGGTTGAGTCACATCAGGCACCACAACAGCCTTGTCCACTGGCGACAACGGAGGTGGGGGTGGAAGAGTAGGGGGTGGCCCAGCCGGAAAAAATGCGGCGCTGGCGGAAGCGCAGGAACCGCAGCCGGGACCGTCGGCGCAGGCGGGCATATCTCCCTGAACAAGCCTCGAAAGTACTCCTTTATGGGGTCGGAACGCATCCGTTTTTGAAACTTGACGAAAAATGCGTCCTCGGCCGATGACTTACGCATGACAGGATGAGGAGTCTACATAAATCAAGGGCGCTGATGCCACCGGCAGCAAGACATTGTGCGGTAGAGGCAACCGAGCGTTCCAGTCATAAACTGGACGAAACGGATGTGCACAAGGGAACCGATGTTCACCTGAAAAAGCACCCCCTACACCTAGAAAAATGTGATGCTTTTTACAAAGTGCTCCAGACCCGTCCCACAGGACGGAGGAATGTCCCATAAGTATGGAGGAAAGGGGACGGGACATAGGAGTAAATTGTAACTATGTTACACAATAAATAAATGTCTTCCCTATACCATAGCGTATGAAATAGCACATAAACATGGGGAAGACTCCTTTTATTTATTTATTTATTTATTTAATTAATTCATTGTTCGCTTGTTAGGCGCTTACACCGGAAGTAAATACTGTTACAAAGCGCCCACAGGCCAACAGGGAGGGTACAAGGGAATGTGAAAACGATTGAAATACATAAAATATTAAATACAGTGGGGGGGGGTGGCAAGCCCACTATGCCTTGTGAGTGTTCCGAACATGCAAGTGCAGAAGGGAGGGGGAATTGGATAGGTGCTGTGGTGCTCAAGGATGAGCAACAAGTGAAGTGCAATGTAAGTGCGAGCCTCCAGGGTGGAGGGCGAATCGAGGCAAGTGCTGAGGATAAACAGAAGCTCAGGGGGATTCGGTATGGGAGGTCAAGGCCCTGAGGATGCATAAGCACCTTGAACACCAAACAAGCAAGTGTGAGATTAGCAGAGTGGAGTGGGGGTTGGGGCGCGGAGGTAAAGAGGAATTTCATGAGGAGCTTTCGGGAATTTAAGAAAGACCTGCTCAAGATGAAGAGGGAGGGTGAGGTTGTTCCAAAGAAGGGAGCCTGAGGAAAAAGATCAACCTCCTGCCCTCTGTTTAGCGATACACTTTACGCACAAAGAGTTGCTGCCAGAGGAGCGCAGGGATCTAGAGGGGAATATTTAGTAAGAGAGAGTTGCAGATAGTGTGGTCCCCAGCCCCAGACAGCCTTGTGGAGGATACAGAGGGATTTGAATTTAATCAGTGAAGCAACCGGGAGCCATTAGTCATTAGACAGGTACCTAGGTCACTGTCACTGTCCCCCTAGAAGAATGATATTCAAACTTTATTATACTGGTCCACCCGCCCCCGCCCTTATGTAAACATAGTGTTTCTGGTCCCTACAATCTGTAACTGCTTATATGTTCTATTAAATGCAGTGATCGTATTCTTTTTTGAAGAACCTTGCTCCCTTCTGGACATTTTTCAGGCCCCCCTAGCGGACCCAGTCCCACAGTTTGAAGACCATTGCTCTAGAAGAACTAAGCTTTCCCTACTTCGTAAAAAAAGAAAGCTCTCCCTAGCCTACAGTGGTGTGCCACCTATAAAGGGATAGAGAGACGTTATTCCTTGAAAACCTACTCATGATTATGCATCAATTTCGAGAACCTTAACCTTTTTTATTTCTTAATTTTTAATTTCTTAATTTCTTGATCTTAAAATTTCTTGGTTGTGTGTTCATAAAAATAGTCAAGACAACAAATGAATATGAAAATGGTCTACACCAGCTTGGCCCTCAGCTGAAGTGGCATGGTCACGTTTTTGTCCTTATTTCTAAAACCAGAAGGTAGTACATTCAGACATGATTTATACAGCAAGTGTTCTTTGTTTCACCCTCAACTGAATATGTATACCATTACAAAATAGAAGTGAAGGGACTAATGTTTTGGTAGGGTAATTCTTACAAATATAGGATATGCCACACAGTAGGTCAACCAGTTTCTACAATCTTCCAAGACGTGGTGCATTCTTCAGGGCCGTCAATATGTATTTTTAATCTTTTTCAGGGTCAACTCTAAGAGTCTTATGTTCTGCATCTTTATTTGTTTTTTCCAGTTCATCCTTATTGCAGATTATTCTTTTAAACAGTTCAATAAAGCATAGCAGACTAACAAGAAATATACAAAGCATAAAGAAAAATAAAATAGACACCCTAATCCTGCCCTCTTCATCCTCTGACGCCCCTTTAGCTTTGGAATGTACTCATCTGGGTGTTTTCCACCAGCACGTACAATTGGAATCATATAATCCATTCCTATGCAATTCTGGTCAGAGAGAGAAATCCAAATAGTACAGGGAGAATTACAAAGTTTGTAGGGACCCCAGAGGCGTGCTTATTGGAATTGTTCTCTTGCCCACGTACCACTAAGCATATTACGAAGATGGTAGACCTGGCCTGTATATTAGCAAAGCACAGGATCGTGATGGCGTGGAAGTCCCCGACAGGTCCAAGAGTAGACGCTTGTTGGCATGACCTTAGATGATGGTCTAGGGCAGAGACAACAATGTTGTACAGGGCAATGTGCAGAGCTATGTGAGAGGTAAGCGATAATATGGTCTGGAATGCACTTGTACAATTAATGTTCGCCTCTTCAGACGATAAGCCCCCATGAAGATGATGAAGGTGCAGGAATGCAAAGTGGCACTGTGAAGTGATTGTAATGGGGAGAGAGATAATAGAATGGAGGTAATCAGGTATGATAAGAGGGAGGCGCAAGTGGAAGTGAAAGGAGGAGAGGCCCTCCCTGATGACAGCATCAGTTCATGAATTTGCTGAGAGGGTGTTATGCAAGCTTGGGTTGTAAGCATGTTAGCTTTGGTTGTTAAAAACGTTAGCGTATTCATTGTAATGGGACAAGGATGGGTAAAATATCTGTACAAGTTGTAAATGGTACCGTTTTAAAAATGTGAATAAACAGAAACAAATAATAATCCATTACTATAGCCCTTCCTTCCATCAGGAAGTGTGACACCTCTCATTGATACATTTCCAGCCCTCTTCTCTCAAATCGACTAATTCCTCTTCACCCACTCCAAACCCTTCAGGGGTCCATTCCTTTCTTGTTAAACATACCTAGTCACTGCTGGGAGAATACACCAAAACCTATTTCAAACCTGCGATTCGGTTGGGTTTGGATAGGGGGAAAGGAAGAAGAGAAAGGGAGAGAGGAAAAAAGAACAGGGGTATCCTACGATTGTATCCCACTTTTGTGCATACTACCCCTCTTCTACCATAGGGTCTGGGTATACCTCCTGCTATTCAACTTCCTTCAATCATACATGGGTGTTGGAGCGTGGAGGGCAAATGTTGTTCTGTTGACGTGCTTCCATCTATCCCATCTAATATCTTAGTTCCTCAGTTCTCCCCCTTTGTACCATGTCTATATTGAACTTAATGAATCGGGAAGGAGGACATTTCCTGCGGGAGAGGGTAGGCTTCTGGTTGTGATGTGTCCCTATCTAGAAAGGCCCACCATTGCCCCATTAAGGTCCTCACATCGTCATGTGCCATGTATGGGAGTTTTTCATCGCAAATATCTTCAAGACCTTTAGCAACCACTCAGCCCTGTCTGGAAGGGATGGTTCTTTCCATTCTTACGCTACTGCTATTCTCCCTGCTCGGAGCAATGCCGCACACATCCTAGGGAACCTATAGCATCCGTAATCCATACAGGAATAACAATGTGATTAGGGCCTCTTTCTCCATGCTTCTCTTGTGATTTCTTTGATCCAGCTCAGGGCCTCCGCACATCATATCTTTATAAACGGGCATTCCCACCACATGTGGATGTAGATTCCCGGTTGTCATAACCTTGCAGGCATTTAGGGGAACACCCAGAAGACATTCTAGATATTTTAACAGGGTCATAGTGCCATCTATGCAGTATTTTAAACTAGTGGTATATTGTGCTAGTGGTCAGATGCCCATGGAATGGAATGTTAAAACTCTTTTCCCATAATTTTTCATAAAGGGCCAGCTGAAAGTCTTCCTCCCATTTCTCTTTAAAGTTAAGGCCTTGATGAAGTATACTGAGCGAGATAGCCTTATAGAGTTTTGGTAGTGTACCTTTTCTGCTCTGGGCTGTATTCTATGTGCTCTCTACTTGGGTGAGGTCACGTGATACTTTGTCTTTTCACCCCCCTTTTAGAAGTGTTCCCTTGATTTGTAAATACTGGAAGATATTAATTTGTCATCTTCAAGCAGTTCCCTAACTTGTTCATATTCCCTAATTTTTCCTTATGTGAATAGCTGGCCTAGGCACTAAACCTGCATCCAACCATTTTTGCGCTTCCGCTCCCCCTACCATTCCCCGATCTATTGGACCCCCCCCCAAAGAGAAGACATTGGTGATGGGCAAGGGGATAAGGATTTGTTTCTGCTGTCCTCCTTCGATATGTCCCAGATAATTCCTGGTGATTTCTGATTTTTTTCCAGTACTTTTCTAACTGGGGTTCATAGATAGTCTTTAACTTTCTTTGGGTGCGAGACAGAGTCCTCTAAAGAAAAGTCCAGTATGTTTTGAACGTGTCTGACATATGAGTCTGTCACCTCCTTCCTATTTGGGCATTGAGAGCATAGTTCTCCGTATCTGTGCCTTCTTCTGGCCCCATATAAATCTGTTTATTTCATTGTTTATTACCTTAAAGGAGCAATCAGGGAACTCTTTCTTTGTTCTCAGATGGGGTTCATAGTTACAATCATATTTCTAAATATCTTATCCTGTCAATCTCCAACTTCAATTCTCTCCATGTCTACCTTGTACCCTATATCCCCCTCTTCTCCTGCCATCGAGAACACATAGGACTTTGATTGGTTAATCTTGAGCCTTGCCAGCTTTCCATAATCCTGTACTTCCTCTTATAGAAAACAGAGCAAGCTTTCCAGCTTTGTTAAGTAGAGCAAGGTGGCATCTGTAAGTAGAGACATCTTGAATTCCTCCTGTGTCGTTACACATTGTATTTCACAATTTTTGCAGATTGCCAATGCCAGGGGTTCAATCACCAAAGCGAATAGCAATGGTGAAAGGGGGCATCACTGTTTTGTCCCTCTGTACAACTGAAATTCCTGTGATGATGTCTCATCAACCCGAACATTGGCATTTGGTTCATCATACATGGCTCGAAACCCAGGACACAATGGTTTTTCCTATACCTGCCTTTTCCAAAAGCATTCTCAGGAAAGGCCATTCGACCTGTTTGAATGCCTTCTGTGCATCCAAGGATACCAAACAGGCATCCTCCTTCACTTGGTCCAGGCAAATGATGTTCAATGTTTTTCTTATATTATCCACCCCTTGCATCCCCTGGATGAAACCTACCTGGTCTCTGTGGACCAGGTATGGGCGCACACTTTCTAGTCTACTTCCCTCAAAATTTGGGGTCTGTGTTCAAAATTGACACAGTTCTGTAGGACGCACATGCCAGGGGATCTTTGTCCTCCTTGGGTATTATGGATATGAGGGCGTTTAGCATCATCTTTCATAGGGCATGGCCTTCTAGAACCTTATTGAATAGTTTTGTGTGTGTATTGTGTACCCATCTTTTCCTGGGGCCCTTCCACTTGTCATGTTCTTTATTACCCTGGCAATCTCCTCTGGTCTGATGGGGCTGTCCACCATCAACGCTTCATCCCTACACAATCTTAGGAGATTCAGCTGGTCTAAATAATTGTTTATATCTGGCTCCCCTACCTAAAAATCAGATTTAGAGTCTTCTTGTAGAAGCTGTCAAATACATTAGCTATTTCTGCTGTATCCCGTATTAGGCCGACTCAAGTTCCCAAACGCTCTCAAGCTGCTCTCTTTTCCTCAGTCTGCAGGTTAGGAGTTTATCTGCTTTTCCCTTTTTTCATGATACTTTTGTCTTAGAAATCTAAGCTTCCATTCAATTTCTTGGACCAGAAGGTTCCTTTGCCACCTCCTCTAAGCTGTTATGGCCATCATTCAGCCTGAGTTGGAACTCTCTAAATATCCTTCTTAGCTCAGATTCTCTGAACTTCCGTCCTCTGTTTCTAGCTGACCCCATTGCAATCACTTCTCCCCTAAAGGTCGCCTTTCGGCCTTTGAACACTATGGCTGTTTCCACCTCTGCTGTCATTTAGTTCCATATAATAATGTATTTTAATTCCAATAATAACTTGCGTTTCTCTTTCCTTAAAAAATGTATTCATTACAAATCCACCTACCCTTCTGATTGCGGTTAGTCCCGCCAAGAAGCCTGCACATACTAAATCATGGTCTGTCCAGGGCTTATGATATGTGGGCATTTCATTTAACTAGGGGGCGAGCACCTGTTACATGAGTATTAGGTCGATGCAAGGTTAGGATTTGTGGACCTGTAAGAATACCCTGCTTTGTCCCCATTGCAAAACCTCCATGCATCCATCAAGGCTAGACATTTGTTTGTCTCCTGAAATTTCTCCACCTCCCTTTCCTAGGCTCCCATTATTTGCTGCCCCACTGACCCTAGTCTGTCTTTTGTGGGTTCTAAAAGTTTAAAGTCTGGTTTAAAGTCTGCACATACGACCAGAGCTCCCGTTGCAACGTTTTTTTTTAAAACACAGTTTTATTGATTTTCAAAATAATAACCTACAGACTTTGTAAATGACATACAATGATACAACTCGTTATATATCTGCTTAACCCTCCCAACACCCTCCCTTGCCTCCTCCCCATCCCCCAGCCTATTCCACTTGAATGTCTACTTGTGGTGTAAATTATCCCTCTTGAACTCCTCCTCACAACCCTATTCCTCCTTTTATGATGGTGCGTGTAACTAAGTCTCAGTGTCATCTTGTGCAGGGGGCGTCAGTTCTCGTATCAACTGTTTCCAGGCCATTAAATGTATGTTCTGCTCCTTCTGGCCACGGCGGGAGGCTTCTTGCCATACAGCAGTTTCTGCCAGTGACCATTTCTGAAGGTCCCTCAACCAAACGCCCACACCTGGGCCTTTACGTGCCTTCCATCCCATTGCTATCCTGCGTTTTGCTAAGATGTACGCTAGGTCTCTCAATTTACTAACATGTCTTGTCTGCTTGTGTCTCGGGAAAATACTTAGCAGGCACGCCTTGGGGGAGACCGAATCTGCTGATAGGCTGATCCTAGCTAGGGTTTGGACCACGTCCTCCCAAAATAGGCATATTTCCGCACAGACCCAAAACATATGTATTAGGTCTGCACTGATCAGGCCACATTTCGGACACGTTTGTTCTGTCGCCTTACTAAATTTTGCAATTTTCTTCAGAGTTAAATATGCTCTGTGAGTAACATATAATCGGATCAATTATAGTTTCGCATTTCTGGACACCTTCTTGTGATACCCCAGGGTCCTACTCCAAGTGTCCTCTGACAATTGCTCTTGCAAATCTACTTCCCACCTTTGTTTAATCTGCATTAGATTGCTATCTGCCTTAGCCATTAGACTCTCATATAGTCTTAATACTGCGTGTGCCCCTTCATACATATCATAGAGTGTTTCTATCATCTCATCACATGCTAATACTCCGTCTATTCCTGGCCATTTCAATTTCGGTCTATGTATAAGTGAGGCATGAGTTATATGTTGCCCTACCTGTATTTCTGATTTGCAGCGACCTCGTTAAAGTTCTTTGTTGTTCTTCCTTCAATATATCGCCCAATGTCACAACCCCATAGGCTCCCAATATTTCCTGACATTCAGTGTAAGTTGCTCATCCTCCCTCTTAAGTGTCACCAATGGGATCTGGGGTGAATAGGGTGCATCTTTGCCCAGAGAGCAGCAAGCCCTATGCCACATTGCCATGCCTAGTTTCAGCAACAGAGAGGGCTTGGGATCACGTGGTACCGTAGTCCACACCACCAGCTTCAGAAAGAACGGGATGCTTGCCGGTTGTGGTAACTTTGTATCTTGAGTCTGTTCATCAGATAGCCAATAGGTGGCAAACTGTAACTGGCACGCCACGAAATACCTCTAAAAATCTGGTAACTTTATCCCATCTTGTTCATATGGTCTCTGCAATTTCTCCAGCGATAATCTACACCTCGAATCGTGCCATAGGAAACTCCGGCAAGTGGTGTTCAGTGTCTTAAAAAAGGCTCTGGGTATATTATATTGGACGTTGAAGCAACAATGGGAGCACTACCAGTTTTAACAACGCGGCTCTTCCCATTAACGAAAGCGGCAGGTTTGACCAACATTTCATGGAGTTCTCTATTGTATTCACCGCCTTCACTGTGTTCTGCATATGTTCTACTTTAGGATTATGGAAAATATCAACTCCTAGTTATCGAAATGTGTCCATTTCCCATTTGATCGGTAACACTGGAAACGCCCCCCAGGGACTTCCCCTGTATCCCGCCAAGGGGAACAAGCTTGACTTCTGTGCATTTATTGTAATCCTGGAGAGGTCTGCATAGCGCTCCAACACATCCAATATATATTGTAAATTAATCTCTGGTTGTTGTAGGTAAAGAAGCATATCATCCACATACAGGGAGATCAGGTGTGTGTTGCCCCATATTTTGATGCCAGCATCATGATATTCTTTTCGTAAGTTTATCGCTAGCAGCTCCAAGGCTAATACAAATAACATAGGAGACCAAGGACAGCCCTGTCTGGTGCCCTTGCTTAACTCCCATTGTTCAGATATAGTGGTGCCTGTCTTAACTCTAGTCACCGGATTACTGCATAATAGCTTCACCCATTTAATATATGTAGTGTCAATACCGAAACCTTTTAGCACTGCTAGTAATCATGGCCACCTGACTGAGTCAAAAGCCTTGACTGCATCCAGCAAGGTTACCGCCAGGAGCTTGGTGCTGTCTTGGGTGTGATCAATGACGTGGTGCAACCGTCTTAGATTACATCTAAAATTCCTGTTTGGGACATAACCGGACTCATCTGAGTGCATGAGTTTGTGAATTACATCTAATATTCCTGTTTGGGACATAACCGGACTCATCTGAGTGCATGAGTTTGTGAATGACTGGCTTCAACCTGTTAGCCATCAGAGCCGTCAGTATCTTCCCATCCTGATTAAGCAGCGAGAGGGGTCTGTAAGAACCACATTCGGTCTCAGGTTTGTTAGGCTTCAGTAACAGGACTATAATTCACTCTCTTAACGAAAGCTGCAAAATGCCTTTATCCAAGGATTCATTCAGCATTGAAAATAATGGGGGCTTACTGTCTGCCATAAATTCTTTATAGAACTCGCTAGGTAGTCTGTCCACTCCTGGAGCCTTTCCTGACTGCAGCGCTCTTATGGTGTGTTCCAACTCCTCCTTAGGAATGGTTGCTTCATGCTTGTTTGCCTCATCTGCATCAAGTTTTGGAAGATCTACCAACTCCAAAGCATCTTCTATCTCTGACTCCCTGGTTTCTGATGTCTCCTCATATAACAATTTATAGAACTCACAGAAGCATTTATTTATGTCCTGTTGCGTCTCACAGACCTCTCTGTTCTCTGCCGTTATTGCTCTAATCATGCTCCTCTCTGTCTCGCTTTTGCATAACCAGGCGCCCAGGTTTGTCTCGTTCAGCATGTTGCCGTTCAACATATTTTCTGTAACTGAATTTACCTAGTATGTCCCAGTGTACTAAACACTCCTGCTACAGGGGAACTGCCTCACGAGCGCACTCGCTCGGGATATCGCTCTGCCCGTTTATGGCTTCTAATTTATCCTACACCTTGCGTAAGTCATTCTCTATTGCGGCCTGAACCCCATTTTTTGTGGCAATTGCAATCCCTCTGATCAACACCTTGAAGGCCTCCCATAACATGCCCGCTGACTCCACACTTCCTGTATTGTGAGTAAAATAATCTTGCACCCCTTCTTTTAACTGTTCCCAGAATATTTCGTCTTTAAGGGACTCACTTCTAAGTCTCCATGTCGGGATACGTGCTTTTGAGGGGGAAACTTGCCACGTAATCACCAGCGGGGCATGATCTGAAAACACTTGTGCTTTATATTCCGCCCTCTTGAATTCCCACAAGGTGTCCTCCCCTGTAAAGATATAATCGAACCTAGTGTACAGGTCTTGGGGAGCAGCGTAATGCGAATATCCACAAGCCTGCGGAAGTAGAGTCTGCCATATGTCTGAGAGCTTAAATGCTTGCAACAGTGTACGTAGGGCTTTGGCTGATGGGGCCGGGTGCTTGAATTTATGATCTGACCGGTCCAATATAGGGTTAAGCATACAATTGAAGTCACCCCCACAAATCAATGTACAGTCTCTATGTGGACTAATTAATGGATAGAACGTGCAAAAGTAAGCCGCAGTTTCTTGGTTTGGTGCGTATGTGTTAATTATACAGAATTCCCTGTGTTCAATCCTCCCTCGCAACACAAATATTCTGCCCTCTTTATCTTAAAAGGTCTCAAGCACATTCAATTCAATGGTCTTGACGGTGCCACCCATATTAGTACACCCCTAGCATAAGCAGAGTACGACAAACCCAGCGTCGTACCTCTCCATCTCTTGGCGAGCACCATCTGTTTCTCTTTTGTAAGGTAAGTTTCCTGCAGGACTGCAATATCGATTTCCTGCGCCTTAGATAAGTTATAATCCTATTACGTTTGATATAACTGTTCAGGCCCCTGACATTCCAGGACACAAATCTAAGTTCCCCCATCGCACTTAAATATTCTGATGCATAGCAGCAAACCAGTGTTCAAGTTCAAGTTCAGTACATACATTGTGGATTCATAGTCTAATTCCCAACTAACTACCCCAACTCCCATACCCTGCCCCTTCCCAACAATTGCCCAGCTCAATACCTTGTGCTCAGGCATCCCCACTTCTTGCCCTCGTTCCAGGGTATTGTCCCGGTGTGTGGGCACGGTAGGTGGATACATAACTGCTAGCATCTAAACAAACAATCCAATCTTAGGGGTAGGGCGGTCTTGTGTGGTGCGCTCTCAAGTAAGCACCACATTGTGGACTCCTGCATTTACAATCTTGTCTTCGTGAAGTCCCCATATAATAGGGTCTTCTTGTCGCTTCGCTTTACAGCTTTACATGTGTCGCTTCGCTTTACAGCTTTACATGTACAGACCTCTGCTACCTGCAGCTGTCTATGTCTACTGCAAGTATCTATTGATCGCTGCTTGGACCAGCTTCTGTTCAGGTTGGCAGGTTCTGCGTGTCCATCCACTTGTCTGCCTCTTCTGGATTCTCGAATAAAAAGGCATTACCTTTGTGTATCACTTTCAGCCTGGCTGGATACAGCAACATGTACTTCAAGTTAGAGGCTCTCAATCTCCTTTTAACTACTATTTAGTTCATCCGTTGTTTCTGCACTCGTAGGGTGTAATCCGGGTATGCAGTTATCGTGGCAGACGCACGTTGGATCGTCCCACCTTTGCGGAAGTGCTCAAGGATCTCCTCCCTATCTCTGTAGTTCAGTATTCTGGCAATTATCGGCCTTGGTGGGGCCCCGGGTGGTGGCTTCCTCGTCAGTGATCTATGCGCTTCTACTCCTTCCGGGAGCCCAATAATTCTTGTTTTAACAAGTTCACATCTATGCTGATGGCATCGATTTTAGCCTCCAGAGATTCTTTCAAGGTTGCTATTGCTTCAATGATCCGTTGATCTCCTTTCTCAAGCATCTGCTCTCTCTGAGGTGAACTTGAACCAGTGTTTTCTGTCGTCGTAGTGGGCTTAGCAAAAGTATCCAGAGTAGGTTTCTTAGCCTTGCTTTTCTGGTGCTTAGATGCCATGATTACACTTCCGTGGTGGGGACCGGCACTCTGCAGCGTCGCCCTGCTCACTTGGTCTTCCTCCGTGACAAAACGGCTCACTAGCAGGTGGACTCTCGTTTCCGTTGGTATTGTGATCCAGCTATTACTTGGTATAATGTTTTACTGATGTAGCAGCATCTTGTCACCTAGCCACTGCATGCCGATGCACCCCTTGTACTTGAGCAATGCTTGAGTTTATGTCGGCCATGCTTGTCACCCACCAGCTACTTATGACTCGTAAGGGCTATACTGCCCCGGATCCTTAACTAGTTGACAACTGGGATGCGTAAGTATGCCCTGGGCTACTACAGATTCACCTTTTTATGTCTAGATGTAACCAAGGGAGCCTGCTGTGTCCACCCTGGATGCGCAGTCCTGGTTTATTCAGGGTGGCGCCCGCCTGTTCTCAGCGGTGCACTACACATCCAGTCACCCCCGGGCCCACGCGCATAGTAGCTTGTTACTTCCACTGTGGCCTTTCGGGCAATATTTGCATTATACCATCCGCGCCAGCTTCGCAGGGCAAATCTTTGTCTTATTCCAGTCTTTGTGTGCAGTGTGTCTGTCCAGCTGCTGTTTTGTACCCTCGTTACGTCTTACGTCTTACCCCTGTCGGTAGTAGTCTGTTCTGCTAGCTTTGTCGTGCACCAGCCCTGTACGAGCGAGCCTTAGTATTGGCATCCACAAGACCTCTGTGCCACAGTCGTGCAGTTTACGCACACTGCAGGCGCTGCCTCCGTACCCACAGCTACTGAATAACTATGCTCTCTGCATTTATCTCCATCAGCTGCAGCTTTTGTGAGTCTTGGTAGTGCCTCGATGGAAATTACCCATATACCTTGTGTGCTGGCTTAACTACAAGCGACCCTCAATTCAGGCCGGAACGCATAGGAAACCGCATTTGCTGCGCTTACTCCTTCAGGAAGCCCTGTTCCTCCTCATGGGCCAAGCCGTGATGTATTAGTTGTCCCGTTTACTGCTGTTCGCACTGTGGGCTATGCTCCGACCAGACCGCAAAGGCACCCTCTTCTGGTTGCCTTCACTTCTTCAGTAGGCCCTGCCCCTCCTCATGGGCCGAGCCGGGCTGGATTCTGCCAGTTAATTATCCTGCATACTATTATTCACACTCTAGGTAGCTCACGGCCGTACCACATTGAAAGCCACATTTGACCACTTTTATGCATTCTGCATGTCTCGCTCCATCGTGGGCCGGACTTGCAGCTAAATTTTCCATGCAGGCTGCACCTCTCACCGTTGGACGGACCACAGTGGAAGCGCCTCGCAATGCCTGCACACCAGTCAAGCCTCACACCTCATTTTGTGCCGGACCGTAACGGGACTCCACATTGTGTTGCTTCCCTCAGGCAGTCAGCAACATTTGCTACCGTGAGTGGAACACAGAGAAAACTGCTCACTGTTCATAGCACCTCGCAGACGTGTTTTGATACAGCCGGACCACAGTGGAAGTTGCGCAATATCTGTTGTCGCCTCACTCCCAGTCTTCTTTAGGCAGTCAGCAGCGTTCGCTCCCGTGAGCGGACCACAGTGAAGCCGCTCACTGTTCATAGTACCTCGCAGCCACACACGCGTTTTGATACAGTCAGACCACAGTGGAAGCTGCACAATCTCTGATGTTGCCTCGTTCCCAATCTTCTTTAGTTTACTCCGCCGGTCTATCCCGGCTTTGTATACAATTGTTGCAGCTGCCTGGTCTCCGACAGGCCTGTCACGCTGCGGGCTGGGACGGCTAAACACATTAATACAATGTCGGTGGCTCTTTGGTGGCTGTGATGCTGCGCCTGCAGCAAGCAATAACATCTGCCGTGCCTCTCACAGTCCCGGCACCCTTAGGAATCCGCTACAACGTGACAACCTCCTTATGTGGGTCTTCTGTGGCTATGGTCTCACCAGCAATATTCGTTCCGATGCGCAGCATCCTCCAGTGACTCGTCACTACTTAGATCCTTTGTTCTACAGCCTCTGGCATCTTGTTCGCTCATACCTTATCGGGTCGACAACTTTCTACTGCACATAATTCAGGTGATCCAGCTCCCTCCAATCTGCAGATCCTTTGCTTGTCTGCACGGCCACTTCATGTATCTAAGCAGCAATTTAAATGCACAAACGTGTCGTATAGCCACAGTTAGTGCCCAGGATCATAACCGATCAGCAGGTGCCTGTTGGAAGAGCGTCCTAATGCATGGCTCTTTAGCCGCGTCCCCTAGTTCCCTTTGCAACGTTATCCAGTAATTGACTTCCCTCTTTCTTCCCAATACAGGCTCTTCTCTCCATTTGGACATTAGTTGGAGGCAACAGTAATGTGTCTTCCCTGCCATGATCCCTTCAAGAAGATGTACCGTCTCCCTGGATCCATTTTCACATGGCTTGTCTCAAATGCACCACCTGCTCCTATAGTAATCACTACTCCCACCTTCTTGCTGTCCCAAAAGCAAGATATATTTTGCTAAATTCCTTCCCTCTGATGTTTCATTCATTCTTTTTGATAAAGTGTGTCTCCTGGAAATCTTTAATAGAGACACCTCACTTTCCCCCCAGCGGGATCTAATCTCCCCATTACGTGATCCCCAAGGCCATCTCTTCTTTTAGCCTCCTCTGTCCTGGAAGCACTGAGGACACACCCTTAGACATAGAAAGACACTTAACTGAATTCAACAGAAAAAGAAACATAGGGAAAATACATAAACTGGTAACAAAAAGAGATTCTATACATATACACACAACTAATTTCAACCTTCACACTTTTGGATCTGCTCCCTATACCAAAGTGAGACACAAGGATGTCTATTCCAAACCGCATACTTCCTTGCTTAGCGAATAGACATTTCAGGGCCAGTTGTCCTGAACCCAGCAAACCTCTAGATACTAGAATGATAGACTCTACAAACACACTCCATACATGTGTAATCTTCCTCAACTTCCTCAACTCCTCCTAACTTGGTTGCTTCATTTGCTTTCTTATTTACACATTCCCTTTTTATTCGTACTTCTCTCCGAACTTTTCCCCTCTCACATCCCCCTTTTCTTCTCCTCTCTCTATCCGTCAAAGTATTACCACCCAATTTCTTTTCCTCCCCTTTCCTTCCCATATCCATGTATCCCCTTCATACTCTGTCCTTCTTGTTTCAGCACACCTCGAGCCTGCACCATCTCCATAGAGCCTCTGCTTTATGAGGCTCCTTTACTGCTCCCTATCTGTTCAACGCAGCAATGCAGCAAGCAGTTAAGCCCAGAAGGGCTTTGGGAGAATTTCCATCAAGTTTTGTTCGTTCTGCAAATCTTTGAAAAAGCTGTTTCACGAGTGTGCTGTGGGCACGCATCCTTGCCACAATCTTTTGCATGGCTTCAATGTACATTTGCTGCCTTTTAGCCCACCTGGGCTTGTGATCCATGGAGGGGCCTGCTCCTCCATCATGGCCGACACCATCTGCACACTGGATGTGCATCGGCAGCCCTGCCATCATGATCGCTGATTGGCCTGCGTTGGGACTCTTGAGGACCAATCACAGAGGAAGGCAGGCCAACCCCCCCCCTACCCCCCTCCCCTGCTATGCCCCACACTACGCTCTGTCTGGCTTGCCTCTTCCTTCTTGTTTTAGCACACCTCAAGCCTGCACCATCTCTATAGAGCCTTAGAGCCTCCACTCTCCAAGGTTCCTTAACTGCTCCCTATCTCTTCTACGCTGCAACGTGGCAAGCAGGTAAGCCTAGAAGGGCTTTGGGCGAATTTCCCTCAAGGTTTGTTCATTTTGTAAATCTTTGAAAAAGCGGTTTGACAATTGTGCTGTGGGCCCGCATCCTTGCCACAATCTATTGGGTGGCCGCAATTTACATTTGCTGCCTTTTAGCCTGCCTGGACTTGTGATCCCTGGCTGGGCCTGCTCCTCCATCATGGCCGACACCATCTGCACACTGGATGTGCATCGGCAGCCTGGCCATTGTGATCGCTGATTGGCCTGCAGTGGGACTCTTGAGTAGCAATCACAGGAGCCGGTAGGCGAACGCCGGCCCCTCTCCAAGGGCCACACTAAGCCCTGCTGGCCTGCCTCTTCCTTCTTGTTTCAGCACACCTCGATCCTGCACCATCTCCATACAGCCTCCGCTCTAAGAGGCTCCTTTCCTGCTCCCTATCTCTTCAGCGCAACAACACAGCAAGCAGGTAAGCCCAGAAGGGCTTTGGGAGAATTTCCCTCAAGTTTTGTTAGTATTTCAAATCTTTGAAAAAGCTGTTTGACGATTGTGCTGTGGGCCCGCATCCTTGCCACAATCTTTTGCGTGGGCCGCAATTTACATTTGCTGCCTTTTAGCCCATCTAGGCTTGTGATCCCTGGCTGGGCCTGCTCCTCCATCATGGCCGACACCATCTGCACACTGGATGTGCATCGGCAGCCCGGCCATTATGATCGCTGACTGGCCTGCGTTGGGATTCTTGAGGACCAAACACGGAAGCTGGCAGGCGAACGCAGGCCCCTTGTCAAGGCCCACACTAGGCCCTGCCTGTCCTGCCTCTTCCTTCTTGTTTCAGCACACCTCAACCCTGCATCCTTGCCACAATCTTTTGTGTGGGCCACAATTTACATTTGCTTCCTTTTATCCCATCTGGGCTTGTGATCCCTCGCTGGGCCTGCTCCTCCATCATGGAACCTTGTCCACCCCTCATGAGCACCTGTGAGTCAAGGCTTTTCACTTTTCTCTTGTTTCCCTAATAACCTAAACAACTGTTGAACCAAGGTATGCCTATTCCATTCTACCTCCGTGCCTTACTTACTCCTTCCTCTCACTGCATTTCTGTGTCTCCTGTGCAAATTTGAATCCTGGTGTGTTTTTTAACATCTCTGCACCCTTTTTGCATTTCATTTTGTGTCTCCTGTGCAAATTTGAATCCTGGTGTGTTTTTTAACATCTCAGCACCCATCTGTAGTACTAAAGTATTCCCTGTGCATCTGTTTTCTTGCTTCCCTTGGCTACTATGCCGCCTGGTGAGTCTGTGCTCGTACTGTGCTGTGCAGCCCCTCCTCTTTCTTCCTCCTATCCTCTGCCGCCCCTATGGCACTAACCATCTCCCCTTTATTTTCTAACTGCTATACTATCATCTATCCTCCCTCTCTCACGAAGTCCGGAATAAAAAAAGTTTAAAAAAGACATCCTGACCACTAACTCTGGTCTACCTCTTGCAGGCACCTATGTCAGTGCAGCCTCCAGACAGATCTTCAATGATATCCTCTTTTCCGTCCTCTCTCCAGTTCTATGGACTCCTCATCTCATCTCTACTATCTCTCCTCTCACATCTTCACCCAATAATGGTGGCAATAGATGGGAAGTACTCTTGCCGGGCTTTGCATCATCCAGGTGTATCATTAATGTCTATCACACTGGCACTGTCTTGGTTCAAGGTCCTCAACCCAACCTCCTTCTCTTTGACCAGGACCTGCCTTCCCTCATCTACTTCCTTCCCACACCTGCTACTCCTTCTTCCACTCTATCTGCCCCCCCCTAACTGGTGTATCACGCCTCTGTACCCCTCCTCAGAAAACCTTCCAAGGTGGTGACCTCTTGCATCTAGCCACACTTAATGCTCGTTCTGCCATCAAACACTCTGCTGACATCTGCATCCTCCTTGAAGACCTTGACCTCAATATCCATGCTCTTACCGAGACGTAGGTCAATGCCAGCTCAGTCACTGCTTTTGACTCCCTTCTCCCCGATGGCTATAAGATCATCTCCAGGCCTCGCCCAAACCGTGCTGGCTGTGGGGTTGCTCTGATCTACCCTGAATGGGTCCCTTCTTCCCTCACACCCACCCAGCCTTACTCTTCCTTCAAGAGCCTGGTTTGCAAGCTTGTCATCTCTCCAACCTCCTCTCTGACCATTGTCACTATCTACAAGCCACCTGAATGGGCTGATTTCTCCTCCTCTCTCCTCACAACCACCTCTAAACCTCTTCTGCTGGGTGACTTCAACATCCACCTTGACTCCTCAATCACGTCATCCACTTTCTTCTGTGACCTCTGTACCTCACTCTCCCTCTCCAGTCTCCCTTCTGGACCTACCCACTCGGCTGGACACACTCTTGATGCCTTGATACACAGTGATCTCTCACTCCCCCCCACTGATCACCCCACTCTCCTGGTCAGACCATTCTCTCCTCTCACCTGGGTCCTCTCGGCCCTCTGACCGCACCTCCCCCAGCCATCGCAACATAGTTCACGAACATCCGTCCCATGAAATGAGTGCCAGCTGCTGCCTTCGCATCACCTTCATCCCCCCTCTCTCCCTGCTTCAGACTCTACCTCTGACTCTGCCCTCAGCAACCTCCATATTACCGTCACTAATACCCTTGACCTTCTTGCCCCAGACATGAGGATCCACCTGAAACATGCCTCCAAGCATAACACCTGTTACGACTCCGAACTTGCAGCCCTGAAATGCAAGTGCAGAGCTACTGAACAGAAGTGTCAGACTTCAGGCTCACCCTCTGACAAACTGGCCTGTCGCCTACTCCAAAGGCAATACCGAATCTCCATTCGCTCCAAAGAAAAGGGCCCACATCCAGGCTCTAGTCTCTGGTGCATCCAACAACACAACTGAACTCTTTAAAATCTGCAAGGAACTAGCCAACCCTTCCGCAATCTCCTCCTCACATCTTCCCTCCTTGGCTCCCTGCAACGCACTGGCCACACATTTCACTGCTAAAATTCGGGACATCTTGAGCACCCTTAGCCTCCCTATCCCCCTCCCCTTTTCCCACCCACAGCCTCCTATGGCCTCCCACTCCTCTATCTTTCTGTTCTCCTTCTCTCCTACCACCCCTGATGAGGTCACCAGAGTTGTCAGCTCCATGAACGTCTCCTCCAAACAGGTCTCCCCCTGTTCCTCCAGAACCATTAAGGACAATATTGGGTCTCTTGCCCCTGCACTTGATGATTTCTGCAACCACTCTTTTGCTGCTGGATCTTTCCCCTCCTCCCTCAAGCACTCCTTTGTGCGCCCCCTCTTGAAAAAACCTTCTGCAGACCCATCTTGTCCAGCCAACTACCACCCAATATCTATGACCCCCTTCCTTGGGAAACTCTTGGAGAAGCCGGTCTTCCCCCAACTGACGCAGGACAGTGAACTTGTTGGTTGCCTCCACAACCATAAATCTGGATTCAGAGCACCCTGAGGCATTGAAACTGCTCTTCTGAAAACCTGTGAGGAACTGCTTGCATCTCTTGACTCCAACTCTCCAGTTGTTCTCATTCTACTTGCTCTCTGCTTTTGGTACGGCCAACCACTCCACCCTCAGAAAACAGCTTCACAATACCATAGGTATCTCAGAGTGGGCACTGGACTGGCTGACCTCCTTCCTCAATGACTGTCTGTCCCAGGTTAGTCTGGGCTCTTTCTCCTCCCCCACCTCTATCTCCACCTGCAGGATCTCACAGAGCTCCCACCTTTCTCCTTGGCTCTTTAACACCTATCTTGCTCCACTTGCACACCTCATTTCCACCTTATCCCCAACCTCCAGTGTTATGCAGTTGACATACAACTCTTCTTCAAACAACCCTCTGATCCTCTCCTGATCCTCTCCTTATTCCCTCCATCATTCCCGACTGCCTATCTGCCATCCAGTCCTGGTGAACTTTCAATGATCTCTGCCAGAACGACAGCAAGACTAAGATCCTTCTTATTGGGACTCCTGCTCCCTCTTTCTTCCCCTCACTCTGGCAATCTTCTATTGGCTCTCCCCCTTCTTCTTCATTTGAAGCCAGAAACCTTGGAGTTATCTTCGACTCCTCTCTGTCCTTCCTCCCTCACATTCAGGACCTTGCCAAGAAGGTCCACTTTCCACTGCACCTCCTCAAAGGAATTCTTCCTTTCCTCACTTTCCCTGAGAAACTAAATGTCTCTAGAGCTCTGGTTCTCTCTAGGGTATACTACTGCAATAGCCTTTTCCTTAATCTGCCCTCTTCTTCTCTACAAACCCCCCATCTAATCCAGAATATGGCTGCAAGACTTTTCCTTGGTTTTAAGCCAAGGGACCGCATCTCTCCAGCCCTAACATCTCTCCGCTGGCTCCCAGTTGCTGCAAGGATCAAATTCAAAAGCCCTCTGCATCATCCATAAGGCTGTCTGGGACCGGGGACCATGCTATCTACAACTGCCTCTCATTAAAGACTCTCCATCCAGATCTTTACGTTCCTCCAGAACCAACTCTCAGTGTGTCAAGCTGGTGGCCAAGCTCTTTCCTCAGCAGGCTCCCTCCTATGGAACAGCCTCCCCCTTCCTCTTTGTCTTGAGCCGGATCTCCTCAAATTCCGGAAGCTCCTCAAGACCTTCCTTTTCACCTCCTCCTTCCCTTCCTCCCTCCTCTGCTAAACCCCCAAGTTTCTGAGATTGGTGACCAGGGCACTTATGTGTCCTCCTGGGTCCTGGCCTTGTGCACCCAATCGCCTTTAGCCTCCACCCCCAGCACTTGCTTTGCACCCACTGGCCTGTGCCACCACAGGACTGCACTTACATATTTATTTGCAGCTGACCGCTCTCACCAAAACACTTAACAGCTGCTTACTCCCTAGCACTTCCCTCTTGGCACACTTAGCACTTACCCCCCACTTCCTCATTCCTTTCTCTCTCTCTGCACTTACACGATCTGAATGCTCACTAGGCCTAGTTCGCTCCTGGTTGTCCTGTGGGCCCTTGAAACACAATTTACTTGATGTATAAGCGACAATAAAATTTAGAAAAAATATACTGATTCCCCACTTCTCCCGTAGCGCCACCCGTTTTCAATCACCCACCCACCCTAAATAAACAGACCACCATTCCCCTCTTTCCATAGTCCCGAAATCAATGTTTCCCTATGTGTACCCTCTGTCTCCCCCTATGACTTTTCCTTTCCTCTCTCTTCTCACCACCCACAAGACCTCCAGTAAAACACTCTACTGAGTTTCGCTTCCCTGGGCATCATTTCATAACACATTTCAAGGTAACGTCTCCTGGTCATTTCTTTGGCAATGGAGAGTTGAGTTTTTAAACTTTTCTTGATTCTGATATCGTCCATATGACATTGTTTTCTTCCCCCCGCTTGGATAGTCCCTCATTCCTTTTTTTAACCTCTTTGATCACCAGATCCCCATCTGTGATCAGCTCCGATTTCACTGTAGATCATCTTCTATGAGCAGTTTATATGCCAGTCCCTCGAACTCAATGGCCAAGGAAAATGCATATCTCTGATATGTCTAATGTACTTGCCTCTTAGCCATTGTCCCAGTTCTCTGTGTACTCAGCATGCAGGCCGAGAAGTCTTGGAATATGTCAGTCTCGGAATTACAATACTCGATCTGTTGTGCTGTTCTTGCTTTAGCTAGGATCTTTGCTTTCTCCGAGATGTAGTGGAATCATACCACGACCGCTTTAGGTGACCCCTTTGCTCCTCCTCCACCACTATGTGCTCTGCTGAGTATAATTTTCTTGTCCCCTTCATTTACTAACAGGTTATCCACTATTTTTTGGATTGCTTTTTCCACAACTCTGCTTGTCTCGTTCCTTTCCTATGGAATCCCAAAGAAGCGCAGGTTGTTGCCGATTTCTCGATTTTCAATGTCGTCACTTCAGACGGTGTTCTTCCTCCTTGGCATTACGACTCTGCGACACTGGCGTCTATCTGTGCCTCAAGGACATCGACAGATTTCTGATTGGGCTCCAGTCCCTGCATTCAGTCTTCCAAGATGTCCATTCTTCCCTTTAACTGGTTGAGTGTAAGACCCTTATCCACCCTCATAGCCTTGACTTCTTCAAGGACTGACCTTATATCCCCTATGCTGGCTGCTAGGTCGTCTTTTGATCGGTCCAGGGTAGGTCGTGTCCCTCCATTGTTGGGCGGGCTTGTGTGTCCTGTGTTGAACCAGGTGGGGAGAGTGTACACCCTGCAGAGTGATTTCCTTTTGAGTGGCTGGTTCCCTGCCACAACAGGTACATCAAGGGTGGAACTTCCCACTTACTTTCACTCTTTTAAGCCTGGATGAAATATTCATTTCTTTACGTTGCACTCATTGGGAGGGGCCTGTAACCAAAACTTCTTTCTCTGGGGGATGTAAGGGAGGAAGGGTCATTTTGCCCCCCCCTGTACATTCCGCATGAAAGAAGTCTATTTGCTCATCCCATCGCAGGAAGACGTCCCCTTTGTCTTTCCTCTGACGACAGTGGAAGGAAGCCATGGGACGATACACGCAGACTCCATTTTGTGTCACCTCAGACGCCATCTTTTTACGAGGCTGCACAATGATCTCTAAGAAGCCTTCTCTCCCCTTGTCCAGCACCGCGCATAGCCAGCCCTGACACCCCCACCACCTCCTCCCCTGTCTGCGCGGCACCAGCCCTTTTCTCACGGATGTCCAGGCGCTAACTGTTGCAAACAGAAAACAGTATTCTTTCTCTTCCTCTGAGCTCATTGCCCTGCGTGTGACTGGAGTGAATCTTGACTTGTGTACTCATCCGTCTCCACAAACCTGCTTTATATTGGTGGGCCCCAATATATAGCGATATACAGTGCCAGACAACAATTGGTTGCTGTAACTTGGACGGTCTGTGGGCACGTGGGTCAGCTGGGCTCATCTCCGGTGAAGGTCAGGCTGGGTCCACAAGATGCAATTGTTCTAACTAATCTAAACTACACAGTAACCATTGGCATGCTAACGCGGCGGCGTGGTGGTGTGTGCCTCGTTCCACGTCCCAGTCAGGGAGGGCGGTCGGGTTTGGGGGCTCTCTCGATCTTCCGTGGGTGGGGTGTGGGTATCCGGTGGGCAGCCGTCCGCACCCCCGCGCCCAGCCGTCCGCGTGCTCAGCTTCCACTGCCTTTCGGAGCGCTGGCGGGTCCTCAGTGCGCTGCGGCCGCCATTTTGTGTGGTGGCCCCGCACCTCCGCTTCACCTCGTTTCTGGTCTTTCCGACCTTCGATTTGTTTAGGGTCTCCTGCCATTTTTCAGCCGTTTATAAGGATCGTGTAGCGGATCACCCGGGAGCTCTCGGTGACTCGCTCACACTCGCATGGTCGCCAAGCCACGCCTTGCTTGCACCCTTATTAACGCTGGCTCCATCCGTGCCCATACACCTCTTACTCAACAACAACCTTGACCTACTTGCTATCACAGAAACCTGGCTGCACGAGGCAGCAGGCCCCTCCCTATCTCTCGCCCTACCCCCTGGCTACTATACCCTCAGAACTGACAGAGTTGGCAACCAAGCAGGAGGAGTCGGCATTATATGCAAACCCTCCCTCCCTATTACAACCTCCCCCCTCCCACCTCTACCAGGCTACAAACTCCTGCTAGCCAAAATTTAACCTTGTGCCCAAACCACCATTAGTATCCTCCTCCTCTACAGACAGCCCAACAAACTCAGATCCCAGATACCGACATACCCCTGCTCATTGCTCCTCTACTAAAGCCCAATACCAAATGTGTGCGTTTGGGTGACTTCAACCCAGGGTTCAAAGACCCCACAGACCAGAAGTCTACCACCCTTTCAACAGCACTCCATGAAATGAACTTCGCCCAAGCGGTCTCCACCCCCACCCACTCTAAAGGCAGAATCATTGACTGGATCCTGTTTATCAACATTCCCACTCAAGTCACCTCCATTGACCCTGTCTCCTGGACAGACCACTCTGTGATTCTCTTCACTATTACTGTCACGCCCACTGTCACCAAAAAGCCTGATGATCACCCACCTATCACCACTAGATCCATTCGTAAACTAACTACGGAACTATTGGAACCTACCATTTGCACATCCTTTGAGTCAGGGCCCATTAGTAGTGACCCCAAAGTCATTCTCAATGCCTACAACTCTGCTCTCCTCAAGGCAC